>NC_134711.1:296400477-296729914 GCF_049634645.1 Pelodiscus sinensis | reverse complement strand
GTTTTCTGGAGACTTGCTTGTGCTTTCAAAACTAAAAGTCGTGTCTCGAAAAATTACAGCTAGTATTTTTGTTTAATCTGAAAATTGAAATTCTAGTTATATAGCGTGTAAATATCTTAGTGAGATGCGTTTTTAGCACTTCTGTATAATAAAAAGATGTTGAGACGTTGTTGAAAATTACTGCTTACAGTTGCATTACAGAATAACTTAGCATTTTGCAACAAATGTTAACTCCAGTCATTACTATGTGTTTATAAACTGTCTTGAGCTTTTGCATTGTAGCACTTCTTAATGCTATGGCCCAAGTTTTCTCTCACCTACACACAGTAATTCACTTATGATTTACAGTAGTGGTGAGGAACCTAAGGCTCATGGGGCATATGCAGCCCCTGGCTAGCCTGGATCAAGCCCACAGGGCTCGAGCACACAATCACACCCCTAAGCCTTCTCTTTTTGATTTGCTTCTCACTTGCGTGGTCCCAACTGATTTTTATGTGTCTCAGCAGCCCCCAACCCAAAAAAGAAAAGCTCCCCACCCTGATTTAAAGACAAAAGCAAACCTAAAGTTTTCATCCCTGTACATAATTTTTCATTTTTCCTTAAATATGTTTTTCACATTTGAAAACTTGTATAACAAATGGAGATGCTTGCAAACGATGGTGATGGTTACCTTGAACAGAGTCTAACATCTCTTATAATTATGGAACCACACACTCTGCATGAAGTAGGGTTGCCAGGTGTCTAGTTTTGAACCGGACAGTCCAGTATTTGAGCTTTCTGTTTGGGAAATTGAGAAAATATAAATGTCAGGTATTTTCTAAATAAGATGTAATGTAGATTGTGATGTAATGTCAAGTGTGTCCAGTATTTTTGTTGAAACCATCTGGCAACCCTAACAAGAAGAAAAGAAACCATTTCTCAATAAAAGCTTCCTAACTTGCTTAATCTTAAGGAAATCTACAGTAGTACTTTGGTGCATGAGGAGCTGAGGGAACATGGAAGCTAGCTGCTCATGGGAAACTTGTCTTTCATATGCATCTTGCATTTCATCTTCAAATGGAATTACCACTAATTCACATAAAGAATGCAAATATAGGGAGAAAGGGAGGGACCAATAAGCTTGGGTACTGAAGAATACCTCTAGAGTTGAAGATGAAATCTTGGTGTGTTTCAGGTAATATTTTAATTTTAGTTGCCTGCATAATACAAAGGTAGAAGTGAAGAGTGGGTGGGGGTGTGGGGGTGTGGGTGTAGGTGTAGTACCTAACAAGTCTTTGAAGTTTTTCTAAATTCTCCTGGTGGTTTCTGTGCAGCTGAGACCTGTGCAACTCTGTTGCCTTTACTGAAATTATAGTGTTAGCCTAGTGGTTGGAAATTTAGTTATCAGTGTTTGTGATGATGCATGATTTAGAAATGAACTTAATTCACCTTTTGAGAAATGCTGACTTTACAGTGTTGACTGTACTAAAATTTTTTTAAAATGTACACTTCAGTAAAAATTAAGTAAATATGACTATACACAGAAGCATATGTGCTGAGTAGCCAGGAGCCATTTTTACATACTCCATTCTAAAGAGCTCCACTATGAATTTGTAGTCCCATATGACTTTCTATATTAGCAAACGGGTGACTAACGGAAAAAAGTATTTACATATTGCAAAATTGGCTTAACTTCATTTTACTGAAGGATGGATATTCAGAGGTAAAATGACTTGTATCCTAAAATCCATTTACCTGGGTACAGTGTGTCTATTTTGTACTACCTTTGCTAATGATCATAAACAAGATATTTTTCCCCATAGCCAATCTATTTTATCTTGCAGTGGTGATAAACTTGTGACACTGTATTAAAATGGTCTCAAACACAGGACTGTGGCTGCCCTTTGATAGCAGAGTCTGAGGGAGGACCTCTACTAAAATATGAATATTTCAAATTGATGTATTTGTAAA
Organism: Pelodiscus sinensis; assembly: GCF_049634645.1. Taxonomy (NCBI): domain Eukaryota; kingdom Metazoa; phylum Chordata; order Testudines; family Trionychidae; genus Pelodiscus; species Pelodiscus sinensis. Next base: position 296,727,964 of record NC_134711.1, on the reverse strand, counting down.
GTGCTGAGTAAGTGGTGCTGGTGACAACAAATAAAATGATTAGGTTTTTTTTGTACTGACCTTTCCCTCTAGTTTGCTCTAATATAAACTTGCTGAAATTTCATCTTTTCCCCTTGTCATTGTTCAATCTTTCCTCCTATTCTTAAAGAGCAGAATTTCCATGTATTGTAGCTACAAATGTTTTGTAAGTTTTTAAGTGTGTAATAGGGAAGTTAAGAAGCGGGGAGCTGGCTAATCATGTAGTAGGTAAAATTTTTATTGCCTACATGGTTAGTTGATAAGGGAAGGCAGCCAGGCTCAGCCCTGGCTTGTGCCGGGTCTGAGACCAAACCCTGCTGTGGATCTGCATTTAGAAGGTAGTCAGAGCTGGGATTGAGCTGAGCTGCCTGCCCAGCTCCACTACCTTTTAAATGCAGAGCTGTAGTAGGACTTGGTCCTGGACCTGGTGTGAGCTGGGACTGATCCAAGCTGCCTGCTTGCCTGGCTCCTACTACTTTTTCTATATGCAGAGATGCAGTGAAAGTAGGTCCCCCGCTGTGGCTCTGCATTTAAATGCTTATGGTCAATCGCATTAACCAATAAGCTTTTGCTTATTGGTTAATCGACTATACTATTACATTCCTAGTCTGTAACCCTCTTTCTGAGAATCATAGAATCTTATGGCTGGAAGAGACCTCAGGAGGTCATTGAGTCCAGCCCCCTGCCCAAAGCAGGACCAACCTCTACTAAACCATCCCAGCCGGGGCTTTGTCAAGCCAGGACTTAAAAATCTCTAGGGATGGAGGATTCCAATACCTCCCTAGGTAACCCAGTCCAGTACTTCACCACCCTCCCAGTGAAATAGTTTTTCCTAATATCCAACCTAGACCTTCCTCCCTTGAGGTCTGTGAAGTTAGCTTCCTGCACAAATTCTATCCTCAAATGTTCTGTGGGTTCATAATTTGACTAAGGTTGACAGTGTGGTGGGATTCCTGTGATACAGCCTGTAACTGTGGGATCACTGTGCCCCCTAAATTTTCCAAGCTGGGCTCTCATGATGATTTGTTCGCGACAAGCAACAAACCATGTCAAGTGCTGTTATCAGTCAGTTACCAGCATGCAGTCTTGCACCTAACTAAGTTGCTTGAATGCTTTTCAAGCTATATGCAAGAAAATACCAGCAAATCCCCTGAGCCTCCAGCCTTGCACTCAATAAATGTATCCTATTGTATACATTAGCTGCTCAAGGCCAAAGAATCAATGCCCACAAAACAGATATTAGACAGGATCACAAAGAAAAAACAGTTTCTTGCCATTTCAACCAGAAAGGACATTGTCTCAACGACTTGATTACCTGCATCCTGCTTCAAAGACCTTTTAAGACTACACTTGAAAGAGAATCTTCTGAACTGTTATTCATACTTAAATTCGACACTTTACACCTAAGCTTAAACAAAGACATCAATTATCTTACCCATTACAAAGATAGCTTCCCCAATTATCACCTCTAATATCATTAGCTCTCAGACATTTACCTCCCTCTCCCTACCCCCTTCTGTTCTGAAATTTGATTTGTCCTTTTCATATGTGTTCATTTTTTTAAATTGTATCCTTTGGTATATATGGTTGTGACAATTTTCTTCCACTATTTGATCTAAGGAAGTGGGTCTGGCCCACGAAATCTCATCACCTAATAAACCATCTTGTTAGTCTTTAAAGTGCTACATAGTCCTGTTTTTGTTTCAGCTATGCCAGACTAACACGGCTACATTTCTATCACTATTCTTTTGAACAGTGCAAGCTTGTTAATTAGCTTGCCACTTCATCAAACGAGGGTGGGCCTTGCACCTGCCTTTGTAATCTGAGCAAAGTTCCCAAGTACTTTAGACTGCCTCCATGACAAGGAAAGAACATTAAAATAAATGTGACAACAGAAAGATAAGTTTTTAAGTGGTAGGCGCAAAGGTCAGAGATTTACGTGAGAAAATAAAAAATGCTCATACAGAATCCTCAATTTTCATATTAAGCAAGATTAAAATCATACTGATTTCCTCACCCCCACTTCATGTTGCAGGTAGGTTCTAGTTCCTAATACACAGACTGAATTTCCTTCTCAGAGTGGGACCAATCTGCTCAGTTCCAAGTCTCTCTTCCCAGTGTTCTTGTTGTCTTCAGAGAAGGTGGGAGAGGTGATATGGTCTCATGATGCCACTGTTTCTTATTTTATACTCTCAATTCCTGACTCTGGGAAGATACTGCCCCAGGCATATCTGGGGTGGGCCTTACTGAGTCACAGAAGTGAGCACTCCTCATTGTATGGTGCTTATCCAACTATCTCATTCAATCAGACTTGTACATCTTCTGTTTATGACCTCCCCTCCCCCCCCCCCCCCCCCACCTCTGGCTGATGAATGGTCATTTAACACCTGCCTGTGTGGATCAACCCGTTAAGTCACTGGAGATGTAGCATAGCAGGGAGTGTTTTCCAGACTCACAACATATTTCAGTAACAATCATATTGCAACATTTCATAACTTAATACACAATGTATATTTTTTGACAGAAAAATTAATTTCAGCACATACCTTTCATATCATATAGCATACTTTGTGTGAAATATCACAATAATATACAAATGATGAATATGGGAGTTATAGGGTGCTACTTAGAGGTCAAGTGCATAGCAGATTTTTTGTATACTGTATTGTATATTTAAGGCATTCTTTATAATGTATATGGGAATATATTGACTTATCCTAGAACTCTGGTTCTCAACCCAGGACAACACACATCCCTGGGGGTATGCTAAGGTTTTCCAGGGAATACTTCAGCTAATCTAGATATGCCTAGTTTTACAGAAAATTATGAAATTTCATATAGTATAGACTTGTGTATACTGCTGTATACTGAGTAATGTCATTGCGTAGATGGCTATATGATTGTGTACATAAGTGGCCATAGTGACCAAAGGGACCAAAGGTCCCTCGAGCCCAGTATCTTGTCTGCCAACAGTGGCCAATACCAGATGCTCCAGAGGGAGGGAACGTAACAGGTAATGCTCACGGGGTTCCTCTCCTGTCACCCATTTCCAGACAAACAAAGGCTAAGGACACCATTCCTATCCATCCTAGCTAATAGCCATTGATGAACCTAACCTCCATTAATCTATCTAGCTCTTTTTTGAACCCTGTTGAAGTCTTAGTCTTCACCACATCCTCTGGCAAGGAGTTCCACAGATTGACTGTACACTGCGTGAAGAAAAACCTCCTTTTGTTTGTTTTAAACCAGCTGCCTATTAATTTCATTCATGGGAATAAGTAAATAACTTTTCCTTAGTCACTTTTTATATTGTGGGAATAAGAAGGCTGAAACCCACCAGGAAGAAAGGCTGAAACCCACAGACATAATTTGTTGGGGGAAAGTCACCATGATTTCTGTAAGGGAAATCATGTCTTACTAATATACTAGAGCTCTTTGAGGGGGTCAACAAACATGAGGACGAGGGGGATCCATTGGCTATAGCAGGGGTGGGCAAAAGCTTGGGCTTTGATCTGGCCTGGGAGGCAATTATATGCCCTGCCCCCTAATTACAGGGAGTGGGGGAGAGGGGGGAGCTCAGCCATTCCACACCCTACGCTGCCTCCAGGACTGGCCCCAGGGTGCCTGGCCATGGTAGTGGCAGTCCCGGGGCTGGCCCCGTACCGTGGTGCCTTTGGAGCAGCCTGGGGCCATGTGGCTGCAGCACCTCCGGGGCAGTCTGAAGCCACTTGGGCATGGTAGCGGCACTTCTGGGGCTGGCCCCGGGCCATGGTGCCTCCAGAGTAGCCTTGGGCCGCATGCCTCCCGGGCCTGCTCCAAGCTGCATAGCCACAGCAGTGGCACCTGGAAGTGACTAAGGAAAAGTTATTTACTTATTTCCACAATATAAGAAGAAAGGTGTCCTTCTCTCATCCCGGGCTACCAAAAGCCTTTTAAATTACTGCTTGACATGTCCTGCAGCTGGTAAAGGATGGAGCATCCTTAGTTCAGTACTGCACTATATCTTGTCTTGATTTAATGTGCATCTTCAGTAAAGCAACATGCGGAAGAAAAATACATAAATTGAGAAGATATAATTGAAAATGAATAAAAACAGGCAGGGATACTCAGGAACATGTAGTACCTGAAATATAGCTAACTCATATTTTTAAAATGTAACTAAATATATTCCTGATTGTCGGGTCTATTTTGTTCATGATGTCTAACCATCTGCATAACAAGGCATAAATCTTTCCATATATTTAGTGAATACTGTTAAACCCAATAATTTTGTAGTAGAACTTGATCATTAGTAACATTTTAAAAAGCAGTGTAGCCTAACTTTTAAAAGTCACTTACGTGCTTTGGAACCTAAGGGCTTGTCTGCCTCACAGAATCATGGGTGGCATAGCTATATCAGCAGAACTCCTTCCAATGTAGATACAACATAACTGAACAAATGGGGTTCCACAGGGGTCTGTTTTGGGACCAGTTATGTTGAATATCTTTAACAGTTTTAACTATGGCACAGAGTATGCTTATTAAGTTTGCAGATGATATCAAATTGAGAGGAATTGCAGGTGCTTTGGAGGATAGAGTCAAAATTAAAAATGATCTGGGCAAACTACAGAAATGGTCTGAGGTACATAGGGTGAAGTTTATTAAGGACAAATGCAAAGTACTCCACTTAGGAAGGAACAATCCATTTCTCTCTCACAGAATGGGAAGTGACTGTTTAGGAAGAAGAACTGCAGAAAGGTATTTAGTGGTCATCGCTCACATTCAGCTTGTGGTGTACTAACAGTGTCACACTGCAAAAAAAGTAAGCATGATTCTGGGATGCATTATCAGGAGTGTTATAATACAACGAGAAGTCATTCTTCCGCTCTACTCTGCACTGATTAGGCTTCAACTGGAGAATTGTGTCCAGTTCTGGGCACCACATTTCAAGAAAGGTGTGGAGAAATTGGAGAAGGTCTAGAGAAGAGCAAAAAAAAAATGATTCAAGGTCTAGAGAACATGACCTATGAGGGAAGGCTGAAGGAATTAGGCTTGTTTAGTTTGGAAAGGAGAAAACTGAGAAGAGGACATGATAGTGGTTTTCAGGTATCTAAAAGGGTGTCACAGGAAGCAAGGGGGAAAATTTGTTCTCCTTGGCCTCTGATAGGATAAGAAGCAATGGGCTTAAATTTCAGCAAAGGAGGGTTAGGTTGGACATTGAGAAAAACATCCAAACTGTCTGAGTAGTTAAACACTGGAATAAATTGCCTGGGGAAGTTGTGGAATCTCCATCACTGGAGATATTTAAGAGCAGGTTAGACAGACATCTATCAGGGATGATCTAGATGGTCTTGTGCTTTGAGGGTGGAGGACTTGACTTGATGATCTCTTGAGGTCCCTTCCAGTTCTATGATTCTAGAAGCCTGCAGAACGAGGCGTTACACCACCGTCACAAACAGCAGCTATGCTGTCAATCTCTCTTCTGTTATATCTACATTGCTGGCTGTGGTAATATAGTTCTGTTCGGATGTGGGTCTGTGATAATTTTTTTCCACGCTCTGCTGAGCTAGCTATGTTGGCAAAATATTTTATATGACTAAGTCCCATTTGAAAATCAGACTTAGATACTTTTGAAATACAAGGCAAAATTTTCAAAAGTGTGTGAGGCAACCAAACTACAAAGCCATCATTTGGCATCTTTAAATGATCAATTAGTTTAGTAAGTTCTAACGGTTAATTACTGTAAAAAAAATTGCACTTTATTTTCAGTTTGAATTTTGTAGTTGGTAATATACTTACTCTTGCATAAAAGACTTTACATTTTATTAGAGTTCTATATTCTATCCTGTGTTCTTGTTTACATCAAGGAAACATAACAGTTAATCTACAGTCTTACTGAAAAATGGCTGTGCTCTCATTCAGTATTTTCCTGAGGGCATATAAATCTAAAAGCTATTGCAACATGATATGTAGTATGTAATAAAGGCATAATAGCAATAGAAAACGTTTATTAAAGGAATGACCTTCCTACTTTTATCTAATTTTCCTGAAGACTCTCAGGTTTGTTTTGTGGAAAAGAAACATCAGAAGACTGAAAAGTGTCCTGAATTAGATTAAACTGAGTGTTGGAATTTATTATTTTTGCCTAGTATTACCACAACACTAATTAACATTAAATTCCTTTTTTAAATTGAACGGGTAAATGATATTTGTACAGTTACTCTAAACATGCCCCAAAGCCTAAATAGTAAGTAATTGATACCCTCTAGCTCGTGATTGGTGCACTTGCCTGGGATGTGCAAGACTTAGGTTCAATTTGTGTCTTACACAGAGAGGAAGAAAAGGTTTGAGTGGGGCTCTCCCACATCCTGTGCAATTGTGTTAACCACTGAATTAAAAATAAGGTGATACGATCCTCCACATCTGGTTGTTTTTACCCCATTCAAAACATTTTATAAGCATTTGATTCAAATATTTATAAAATGGGTGTTGAAATGCATCTTTGACTCCAACTTGGTCAGCCATGGACCTTTGACGAATTTACTCTTTTTTTTTTTTTTTTTTTTTTTGAGTCATGTTTTTGCTTGCTAACTTTTCTAATAAATAAATTTAAAAAAGTTTTGATTTTTTTTCGCGTGGGAGGGTGTCATTGGGTCAGTGTTCACAGTTCTCTTTTTTTAATCAATTCCTGATAATTGGGATTGCTTCTTCCTTCTATTTCATCAGTTACCTTTCATGTCCAGCTTCTCCAATTAAGCCATATTCTTTCATAGCCTTTCAATGACTGCTAACAAAACCTGTGGTTTACACAAACGACAAAAATCATTAAACTAAGCTAACGTAACCTTTTTCCCCCCTGCAGTGAGTGATATACCGCTTTCCTAAGTTCTGATATTATCCTTACTTTTCTTAAAACAAACCATATAAACCAGTTACAGACTCCTATAAACTGTATATGGTATACTGTACAGTATGGCTGTATACAGACATGAATTTTAAAAGTGGTGATTTTTTCCATTGGTTTCAAATTTGTTACCCATGGTAGTTTAGAGCAATAGACTCTCCTACAGGCAGTGTCAGATTCAACCTTCAACCCTCTAGGCTTTAGCATGTGAAGTCAGTGTTTGAAAAATATATATATATATATTTTTTTTTACAAGGAATTGCATCTGACTGTGGACAAGCACATTAATTTGATGATTATGCTTTTTCACTCAGTGATATTTATGCTGTTAGAGGTTTTCTAGGGGACTGCAGGACTCCAGCATGGCCATAAGAGGCAGAGTGTGGTCAATTATCACATCTGTGTACCAGTCTCAAGGTAGCTGTTGAGAGCTCTAATTGACACCTGGGTTTCTCCATGAAGACTTCCATCTTGGATTCCGCAGTGTACTGGTGACATTACAATAGTTGGTCACTTTGTTATGCACTGGAAAAATGTGTCATGGTGTCATGGCCTCCAAACAGAAAAGGAAAGACTTTTTAAAATGCTAACTGCATTGTATATAGCACAGTGGTTTTGAAACTGGGGATGTAGGCTTTCCTCGAGAGGTATATGAAAAACATCTTGTAATGGCTGATGATGAATCATGTTATCCCCTGCAAAGTAGGGCTATAAAAGAGTAGTCGACTAGTTTACTAACCAATACGACTATTCACATTTGCTTCCCCCACCACTTGCTGCTTCTGTATCAGAAGTAGTAAGGGGGAGAGAGAGGCAGAAGCTGGTGTAGGAGGGAGCCAGCTTAAAAGACTCTCAGCTGTGCCACCTGCCCCTCCCCCGCACTGCTCCCCCTCTCTACCTTCTTGTAGTCTGAGTTTAAAGAAAGGTGTAACATTGATTTAAATCAGCAATTGTAATCAATTATTTCCATTTGGTGATTTTAAAATATTTTGTCACCTTCCCACTCAGAATTCCTCAGAGAAGATACAGGAGGAGAAAAAGTATAGGTGAAACACAGTTGTGAACGGCTTATCTTTTATGTCTACCCATTACTAGCAAAATAACATCTACCTACAACTTTGTGGTTGCCCAGCATAATTATACTATAACAATGAATTTCCCCTTGTGATAGCTAATGTAAAAGTCAGATTGACAGTGAACAAGGAAATCTGAGGTTCAAGAAAATGAAATTAGGATTGTAATTAATTAATTTGCATGATTAACAATCATGATTAAAATATCAGTGTTAATGAAATGTTATTGAAATTTATGTAATTTTTGGATGTATTTGCATGTATTTCTACATTTTCAAATACATTGATTTCAATTACAACAGAGTAAAAAAAATACTTTATTACTATGATTGCAAATATTTGCAGAGGAAAAAGATACAAGAAATAGTATTTTTCAGTTCACTTCAAACAAGTACTGTAGTGCAATCTCTATCATCTCAAAGGGGTAGTTGGTGTTAGTATGTTACTTAAAAAACAAGTGGTTCTGTAGCACCTTAGAGACTAACAAAAAGCATACATAGTATCATGAGCTTTCGTGGGCACAATACTTTACTTCAGATGAGTGGAGCAAGAGGCACAGAGGGGCATAAGCGACGAGGAGTCCTGTGGCACCTTATAGACTAACTGAAGTGTAGGAGCATAAGCTTTCGTGGGCAAAGACCCACTTCGTCAGATGCATGAGGGGCATAGAAACCCCCAAAATGTAAAGCAGAAAGAAAAGGAAGTGGGGGGGGGGGGGATGAGAAAAAAAATCTGTCAATTATAGTGTCTGTGCTAAATGAGGCTGATAAAGTGGACACTCACAGCCTGTATATACTCACAGTCTATAACAATGGTCTCCAACATTTTTACACCCAAGGTCACTTTTTAAATGACAGAACAAGCCAAGATCTACTGCCCTGCCCCTTCCTTGAAGCCCCACCCTTTCCTTGAAGCCCTGTCTTCTCTATTCTCCTCCTCTCCATTACTTGTTATTTCCAACCCTTATACTACTGCTTTTTTCCCAATTCTTCTGCAGGAACAGGTTTTACCTATGTTTGGCCTGTCTAGACTGGACCAAATATCAGAAAACCCCCTTCTTTTGGAAGCCCCTTTATTCCTCATCGAAAGAGGAATATAGAGGTGACCGAAAGATCATGTTTGTTCTTCCACTAAAAGAAGCAGAAGAACAAACGCATCCCAGGATGCAGAAGAGTTTTTCTGGGGTCTCTGGAATCCTGAAAAACTCCTGCAGTCTAGCCATGGCCTCGCTGGGTTGAAAGAGGATGTGTAGGTTCTGGGGTGGGAATGAGGGATTTGGGTGTGATAAGGGGTGAGAGGTGCAAGCTCTGGGAGGAAATCTGCATGCAGGAGGAGGATGCTCAGGGAGGGGGCTCCAGGCTGGGCAGTGTTGGGTTCAGATGTAGGGTTAGGTTACTAAGCAAGCTGCAGACTTCTGGATGTGAGGGTTCAGGAATTTGGGTTGAGGTATGTGAGGGGCTCAGGGCAGGGGGTTCCAGTGTATGATAGGCTCAGATGTAGGATCTGGGGGAAAGGGGAATCCAGGAGAGTTATGATGCTGTGGCCAGATGGGGGCTTTGCCCCAATTGGGGGTTTGTTGGCCAGCCTTCATTTTTAAATAAAATAGTATGTCAAACACAAAACATTTCTTCATTGTCTTTATTTCTGAGAAGGGCAGGGAACCTGTTCTGAGGGAGGGGTTACTGACCCACAGAAAAGTCAGTTGGGGCCACACAAGTGAGATGCAAAAAACCCCTCCTCCAACACCCTGCCCTCCCCCCAAGCTTCACTAATGTGGCCCCAACTGTGTTGGTGGGAACAGGGGACTTAGTACTGGGGAAAGGTGCTAGTGGGTGCTTTGGCAGGAGACAGGGTGCTAGTGGGGACAGGTTTCTGAGGCTGGGGACAGAGTTCTGTGGCTGGGGAGTAGGAACAGGGGGTGCAGGGAATGGGGGGACAGGGTGCCAGTGGGGGCAGGGAGTCTCCTGCACCTGCCCCCTCCCAGGATTTCCCCCCACCTCCCAGAAGGAAGCTGGCGCTCGCCTCCTCTGGGCCCAACTCTCCTCTCCCGTGGCATGGGGAAACCTCTGCACGTGCCTGTCCCGGGGCTGAGTCACCCCTCCTGTGGCGCAGGGAAGCCACTGCGCTCCTCCTCCGGGGCCAACATCCACTCCCACAGTGCTCCTGGCATGCCACAGACCTGTGGGAGGGGAGCAGCCAGCGCACTTCCGGAACCCCCAGAAGTGACGCGAAGCTACAGGACTTTTGTCCATCCTGCGGGAAGCCGCACTACCTCCATTGTCGCTGGAGGTAGGTAGTGGGGCTTCTTGGGGGGACGGGGGAAAATGGGGGAGGGGCGAACGGCTCGCGATTGACCAGTTGGTGACCATGGGTCTATAAGGTGCTGCAGGACCTCTCTCTATCATAACATTCAACTTATAAATACAGTTTTTTTCTGTGCTAAGAAAGATAAACATCTGGAATATAATAAGGTAACAGCTAGCATGGATTTGTAACGAACATATCACATCAAATCAGTCTGATTGTTTTCTTTGATAGGATAACAAGTCTTGTGGATAAGGGGGAAGTGGTAGATGCAGTGTACCTAGACTTCAGGAAAGCGTTTGATATGGTCTCGCATGACCTTTTTAATCAATAAACTTTGGAAACACAAACTAGATGGGACTACTAAAAGGTGAGTACATAAGTGGCTGGATAACCATTCTCAAGGCTTTGTCTGCACTGCAGGGTTTTTGTGCAAGAAGCTTTTTGTGGAAGAGATCTTCTGCAAAATCTTCTTGCTCAAAAGTGCATCCACACCTCAAGAGCGCATTGCAAAAGCGATGTGTTTTTGCGCAAGAGAGCATTGGCACTTCATGGACGCTCTTGTGAAAGAAAGCTCTGATAGTCATTAACAGAATGGCCATCAGAGCACTTGCGCTTTTTCTGATAGACCCTTTTTGCACAAGAAACCCCTGTGCAGGGTCCACATGTGCCTTTTTGTGTGAGAACTGTAGCACAAAAAGGAGTTATTCGTGGGGAGAGGAATAGCTCTACTGGAAAAAGCCCTCTGTCCTGTCGATTTACTGTGGGGTTTTTTTTTCTGAAAAACGCACTTGAGGTGTGGACCCTCTGCCAGTTTTTGCGCAAAAACCTTGTAGTGTAGACAAAGCCAGAGAGGAGTAGTTAATAGTTCAGTCGTGCTGAAAAGGCATAACAAGTGGGATTCCTCAGGGGGTCAGTTTTGGGACCTGTTCCATTAGATATCCTCATCAGTGATTTTGATGATGGCATGCTTATTAAGTTTGCAGATGATACCAAGCTTGGAGGAGTTGCAGGTGCTTTAGAGGATAATTCAAAATGATCTGGACAAACGGGAGAAATGGTCTGAGGTAAACAGGATGAATTTTAATGAGGACAAATGCAAACTACGCAACAGTCATCTCACATGTACAGAATGGGAAGTGACTATCTAGGAAGGAGTTTTGCTGAAAGGGATTTAAGGGTCATGGCTCACCGTAAGCTGAATGTGAGTCAACAGTGTGACACTGTTGCAAAAAAAAAAACCAAAAAAACCCATGATTCTGGGATGTATTAACAGGAGTTTTGTGAATGTGACACAAAAAATAATTATCTCGCTCTACTTTGTGCTGATTAGGCCTTAATTGGACTATTGTTCTGGGTGCCACAATTCAAGAAGATGTGGAGAAATTGGAGAAGGTCTAGAGAAGAGTAACAAGAATGATTAAAGGCCCAGAAGGCATGATCTATGAGGGAAGACTGGAAGAATTGGGTTTATCTAGTTTAGAAAACAGAAGGTTGAGGAAGGGACATGATAGCAGTTTCAACAACCTACAAAGTTGTTACAAGGAGGGAAGAAATTGTTTTTCTTCACCTCTAATAGGGCAAGATGTAATGGACTTAGATTGCAGGAAGGGAGCTTTAGATTGCATTATTAGGAAAAACTTCCTAACTGGCAGGGTGTTAAACACTGGAATAAATAGCCTAGGGCAAGGATGGCCAACCCATTAGAGACGAAGAGCCAAAATAGCGATGGATAGAACCCTGTACCGGGCGGGAGGGGAGTTGTAGAGCCCAAAAAACCACCACACAGCACCAGGGAAAAATAGGTGCTAGTACACAGTCCCGGGCATAGCTTCACAAAAAAAGCACTGGGAAGGGGTGAGAGGTGCAAGCTCTGGGAGGGAATTTGGGTGCAGGAGGAAGTAGGGAAGAGGATGCTGGCTCAGAGAGGGGGCTTGATGCTGGAGAGCGTTGGGGTTGGGCAGGGTTGGGATGCTGAGCAATCCACAGGCTTGTGGCTGTAAGGGTGCAGGAGTTTGGGCTGAGGGGCTCTAGGCAGGGAGGCTGGGAGTATGATGGGCTCAGGACACAGATTTGCAGTGTGTGCATGGTGCAGGAGTGTTGTGGCAGAAGACTAGGGATGTGGGGGTGCAGGAGTTTGGGAATGTGAGCAGCTCAGGACAGGGGGTTCCAGTGTATGATAGGCTCAGGCTTGAGGTGTGGGGGTGCTGGAGTGTTATGATGCTTTGGCCAGATGAGGGCTTGGCCCGGCTTCATTTTTAAATAAAATATTATGTCAACACACAATGTTTCAGCGTTGTTTTTATTTGAGAAGGGCGGGGAACCTGTTTTGCGTGAGGGATCACTGATCCATAGAAAAGTCAGTTGGGGCCACACAAGTGAGATGCAAAAAACAACCCCCCCAAGCCTCACTAATGTGGCCCCAACTGTGCTGGTGGGGTAGAGTTCGCTGGGGAGGGTGCTGGGGAGGGGACAGAGGCAGCTGGGGCCAGTAGCTGGGGATCCTGTGTCTCAGGAAGCGTGATGGCTGCTCTTTCCCTCTCCTCCCCCCCATCTTCCTTCTCCTCCCCCCCCCCCCCACTCCATGCACCCCCTACTCTAACCCAATCCCCTTCCCCAGAGCCAGGTACAGCCCCCCTCCCCTTCCCCAGAGCCTGACACCCCCCCCCCCCGACATCAGCTTCCTGGAGTCTCTGCCATAGTGTTCCTTGGTAGATCCCTTCGGATCTGCAGCAGGCTTCACTTCTCTGGGCCGGTGCCAGGTTTCTGCTGTGATGTTACATTTTGTCCAAGAGAGATTTTTCTGGATGCTTCTCAGTTAATTTATCTACTTGTAGGGTCTTTAAGGTAGACAAAGTCACAGATCCCAAACTGCCTTTTTGGTTGGGTATTTCTCATTCACACCTCTCACACACATTCCACAGGTTACATACATATTCATAAGCAAAATGGTTTCTAGGTAAGTAACCAGAAGCCTACCATAAATTGGATTACTTGACATACTAAAAGGACCTCATGTAAATACTATGGGTTAACTTACCAAAGGCATGATAAGAACTTAACATACATTGTAGCTAAGACAGGTGGGGTCAAGGGAAAAGGGGAAAGCAGAGAAGCATATCCAGTCATCTAGATGCCAGTGGAGAGAATGGGATGGATTGTGTCCGAGTGATTACGCTTGGTCTTGCCATGACAGGGGACCGGACTTGATAACTTCTCAAGGTCTATTCCAGTTTGTGTTCTATGATTCTACTACTTTTTTTTTTTTTTTTAACAGAACTGCACTTAAACAAAACAAGGTAAAACTTTAGAGCCTACAAGTCCATTCAATTCTCCTAATTCAGCCAGTCAGTAAGACAAAAGTTTGTTTACACTTACAGTAGGTATTGCTGCCTATGCCTTATTTACAACTTCATCGGAAAGTGAGAATAGGCATGTTCATGGCACTTTTGTAGCCAGCATTGTGAGGTATTTATATGCTAGTTGTGCTAAATGTTCATATGCTCATGCAAATGTTATATTCTTCATGCTTTGATGACGATTCCGCAGGACATGCTTCTGTGATGATTATACTTGTTAAAACGTGCTAGTTAAATTTGTGACTGAAATCCATGTAAAGGAATTGTGTATTTCCTGCACTGTTTTACCCTCCTTCTCCCATGTATGTAATGTTATAATAGTCTTCGATGGTGTCCCAGCACATCTTGTTCACTTTGAGAATACTTTCACTGCAGATTTGGCAAAATAGAATTCTCACATTCTACCAACCTTCTTTGCAAAGATATCTACGGCACTTGACCCAAGGTTTAAGAATCTGAAGTGCCTTCCAAAATTTGAGAGGAACATGTGGAGCATGCATTTAGAAGTCCTTAAGAGCAATACTGTGATACAGAAACTACAGAACCTGAGCCACCAAAAAAAAAAAAAATCAAGCTTCCGCTAGTGGTCTCAAACTCATGATGAAAAATGAACATGTCAGTTCATACAGCTTTGGGTTGTTATCTAGCAGAACCATCATCAGCATGGACCCATGTCATCCTAGAATGGTAGTTGAAGCAGGACTCTTTAGCAAACGTAAATACCAAACTGCAACAATAGCATATGAATACCTATTCTCACTTTACAGGTATCACACTAAGCTAGGTGTGTTACCTCCTTAAATTTAAACAAGCTTGTTCTGATCATTTGGCTTAAAGAGGCAGAACTAAGTGGATTTGTAGGCACTGAAGTTTGTTTTATGTTTGCATGAAGCTGCTTATACTTATTAATATAAAGTGAACATTGTATACATTGTATGCTGTTGTAATTTCAATATATTTGAAAATGTAGGAAACACCCCAAAAACTTAAATGATATTGGTTATAGCAGTGCAGTTAATTATGACTAATTTTTTATCACTTTACAGACACAAATAACATGTTTTGTTACAGCAAGGAGACTTACTTTAATTTATTTCAGCCAGTACATGAATTTTGTATGACTAAAAAGCTGTATACTTACATACTGGTATGGGGCTGGACATTTTTAGTTTCACAAGTATGGAATCACACATTATACCTGACTCAACAATAAATTGATATTTTACATATGTTCTCAAAATTCTATATTGTAGAGTCAGTTTCAAAATTTTCATTCTCTTGAGGCTACTACAAGTCCTTATGAACAATTTTGTAGAATAATATTTAGTCATAGTGGGGTGTGCAAATGTGGGGTAGATGGAAAAGAATAAAATTAAATAGGTGTTAGATTTATTTAAACATCATACATCACAGCTTAGACACTTCTAGGAAAAAATATATATATTAACATTTTGTTATCAGGTTGGAGTTGAGATGTCTAAGTTATAAACCTTAAAAAGATCCTTTTTATAAACAAAATCAAAGGTGTAAAATGAACAACAATGTTCTTGGAAGATACAAAGGGAAACTTTGTTGTCTGTAAGGGTGTTAAATTGCAGTTACCTAGCTAATTGTATAGTCAATACAATTTTTTTGCAGAGCCGCAGTGGGGTTAGCTCTAGGAGCAGTCTTGAGCTGGCACCAGGAGCCACCCACACTGCAGCTCTGCATTTCAAATGTACAGGTTGAACCTCTCTTATCAGGGACTCTCTGGTCCGGCAACATTGGACCATGGATGTTGCTGGACCAGAGAGCTTCTGGGCCTGAGGGTTGGGTGGCCATGGGATTGCCTATGGTAGCCCTGGGATAGCAGAGCTGCAGCAGCCCTTGCGGCCCTGAGGAGCGGGGCCATGGTAGCGCCAGAGCAGTGGATCCACAGCAGCTCTGGCAGTCCTGGTGTAGTGAAGCTCTGGAAGCCCTGGCACCCCCATGGAGCAGAGTCCTGGTGGCTCTTGGGTGTGGAGCCATGGCAGCCCTGATGCCCCAAGCGCTGGTAACATTGGAGCTGGGAAGCTGTGGCTGCCCTGGGATAATGGAGTCCAGAAGCCTGGGGAGGAGAGCCATAGCAGTCCCATCATTCTGGAGCTGTGGCAGAGTCGGTGCCTGAGAGCTGCAGCTGCCCAGCCATGGTGGCCTTGAGACAGTGGAGTCCCAGCAGTACCTGGGTGTTGGAGCTATCACAGCCCTATTGCCCCCTCTGTGGCAGCGGGGACTGGCCAGTGGAACTGGAAGCTAGGGATAAGGGAGCTCCACTGGGTCTGCTGATGGGCTCTTGCGGAGTCCCATCAGCAGAGGGATTCCATATATTTGTTTGAACCTAAGTTCAAAGTGTCAAATTTGCATATCAGTTCCAGCTCAGCAGTTTTTCTCTGAAATCAGTGTTTGAAGGTTTTCTGTCTAAGTGACAACTTGCAGGTCAAAAACTGTTCACAGGGAAGTTTAAGTGCTCCCCCACTGGCTTTTTAGATGTTGCCATTCTTAATGTTTGATTTGTGCCCATTTATTCTTTTGCAACGGGACCGTCCAGTTAATTTGATGTATGTGGTATAGGGGCATTGTTGTACGTGATGGCACACATTACATTAGTAGATGTGCACATGAATGAGCCTTTAATGGTATAGCTGATGTGGTTGGATCCTGTGATGGTGTCAGTAGGGTAGGGGTGTGGACAGAGTTGACACTGGGGTTTATTGCAGGGATAGGTTCCTGGAATAATGTTTCTTTTGCGGGGTGTGTAGTTGGTGGTGAGTATTTGCCTCAGGTTGCACATTCCCATTTGTATGCTTGTATTGCAATCCCTTTTCTTACATGGTGTTCCAAGGGTATAAAAGGGCTGGGAGGTGGCCCCAGCTGCTCTCCAGTTTTTTTATCTAAGATGGACAAACTTCAGTGCTTCCCTTATTGGTTTCTTTGTTTGTCTTTTAGTTGTGTTGCTGGCATAGGTATCTTCTTGGCACAGAGATGGTCTATGGTTTTGTGGGCCCTAAGCTCAAGCAACTGGGTGCTCCGTCCTGCCTTTTCTCTGCCATCCCCCAATCCCTTCACTCCTGCCAAGGAGCAAGCTTGGGGCTTCCCCACATCCCCACCTTGAGATGTCCTTACTTCCATAGTGTGCCAATACATTGTTTTAACCACAGAATGTTGCAAGACTGCAATTTGCAACTCTGTGTGCTTTCTTTTCCTATTTATTGATGATTCGGTTTGGAAAAGCATGCTATTTCTAATCATAATTTAGTATCCAGAATTAACTGATTTTGCTATACTTTTGTTCCCGTGACTTCCTGGTTAGTCCACCTTCTATGGCCTGTTAACACTAGGGATGTGAACGTGCACCCATGTACATGGTTAACTGATGAGCCTCATGGTCACATGCAGTCCCCCCCGCACTATATCAGAGGCAGCACTGTGTGTGTGGGAAAGCCACCTAGCCCCCCACATACTGCTGCTTCCCCTCCCTCCCAACATGTAAATGTGTAACTGCTGAAAAATACAAAATGTGTAACTGCATACAAAAATAAACACATTTTAACATCCCTATTTAACATCTCTCCAGTCCTGGAGAGGAAAGAAGGGTGGGGAGAGAAGGCAGCTCGGACAGTTGATAGGAGTTACAGATGTTTGTAATATTCAGTGTCTCTAGATCCACAATTTTTAATGCCTAGAAAAGTTTATAATTTAAGCTTACAGGCTTGTCTTCTGAAACTGGAGGTATGCAGGTTTCCTCTGAGGATGAAGACTGATAACTCAGATACAAAGTGATTGCTTTGTGAAAAGTGTGCACTCACAAGTGATGTGGTTGTCTTTTCACACTTTCTTGTGAGTTCATTCACAAGCATAGCGATTGTTGGCTTCATGTACATACTTGTATTGGGGTATTTAGTGTACTGGTAAAGGTACATCACATGTTGTGATAGGCATGTATAGGACCCATGGATCTTGAAAGATATGTTGTGGCAGGGGGGAAGGGTTGTTGATCACTGTAGCTTTTGCAGGTGCTAATTCCCTGGGAGGTGCTTTGGCTACTGCTAAGTCCCAGGATCCTCACCCATTCTATTCCTTCCCCTAAACCTTCACCCCAGCCAACTTCATACTGGCTGAATGGGCCCACCAGTGGATGTTGAGCTCTGGGGTAGAGCACCCACAGGGTCGGCATCCATATCAGTGGAGATATATCTGCATATTTTGATTTGTTCTGATGAGTTCTGTTGCTGCTTTGAATTGGTGTCTCCTGGTCTATGGGCAGTTTGCTTCTGGTGATGAGCTTGGAGAGGTTGGGGCATTGTTTGAAGGCTGATGAGGTGGTTCAGGAAAGATTTATTTCACAATGGGATTCCCATTGAGTCTGGTTTATGGCTGTTTAATGCCCTATATGGACTCTAGAGTGGGGTAGTAGGTGATAAACTGTGTTTTGTGCAACATGGTCTGGGCACTTGACTACTGCTACTTCAATACAAACAATTAATAAGCAGTTTAGAAGCCCATAGTTACTTAAGGCTTGTGCCAGGACGAAACCTGGGAATCTTTGTGAACAAAAGTCATGTTAGATTTAATGGAGCTGCATGCATATCTAACCATTTTGAGAGGTGGATCCTTCATTAAGTAGTCTTGTCCTATGTGGGTTCTTGTGTTGGGTGCTGCTGTTGGTCCCATTTTTAGGCTAGCATAGAGAAATTTGATATATAAGCTTTTCCAGGTAAGAAATTGTAGTAAACCGCCCCTCCCCCCATACTCTGCCCTCCTCTAATACACAGCTCTTAAAACAGTTCATGTTTTGATATCAGTTACTTGAAGAACTATGTGTATTTATAAAAGACAAATGTTTCATCGTAGACCAGCAAATAACTGATACTGGTAGATGTGATTTACTCCCCTTTAGTCCAGCCAAGGTTTAAACTCTGACAAAGGGTGAACTCGAGCAGCACTGAGCTTTGTTTATTAGTACAGATTCTTAATGGTATGGGAATACTCTCTCTCTTGTCACATTCATTCTGACACAGGCAGGCTGTGGGCAAAGATTATTTTCGATCTTGTGGGTGGCTGGTATGCTGGCCAGGTGACAGCTCTCCAGAGATCAGCCATGAAGGTGAGAGTCCCCAGAGGTGTCTTTGGATCTGTGGAAGCGTTTTTCTACTTCTGGGCCATCCCCGAGCTTGGTGTGATGTTATATCTTGTCTGAGACAAAAGATTTCCACCTGACCGCTTGTCACGTTAATTTATGTGCTTTGCAGCGTTCTTTTCTGCCTTAAAGGGTTACAAATGCTGGACTGCCTTACAATTGGGTGTTTCTCATTCACACTTCCTTACTCATTTTATGAATTGCATACATATTCATAAGGGTGGACATAATTCTATTTAAGCAATGTAGCATCTAAGCAAGAGTCTGGAGGGTTTTGATATAACAGGAAGCTACTTAAACCGCATTTGCTTAACAGGAACTAGAAGAAATAGAAGAAAAGGGGAAAAATAAGAATATCTCCAGCCAGCCGCATTCCAGTTGGGCAGAGGGGTCCGTGTCCAGTTAGTTTCCATTAGGTTGAGATGGAAGTGTATGTTTTGGTGTGCAGTCCTATCCCCACACACGCTTATCATATAACCTGTGCTGATGATGTCGTGGGGCACAACCACATGTAACAGTAATGAATGGGGAAAGAATTATTTTTGTTGTACATAATTTATTCAAAACTCTACCATGGGATATTGAACAAATTGTTATTTTAATACATTTCAAAATGATTAAATGGGAATAAGAAATGAATCTGTATTTAATATAAGTGGGAGGAAAGACACCATAATAGAGTCCCAACTTAAATATATACCCCAAATTAAAAAACACAGTAAGAGAACCAAAAACGTATCACCGTTGCTTGGCTTAACCAAGTAAAAGAAACACTGAGAGATGAAAAGACATCTTTTTAAAAGTGGAAGTCAAATCCTAGTGAGGAAAATAGAAAGGAGCATAAACTCTGTCAAATTGTGTGTAAACGTATAAGGAAAACCAAAAAGGAGCTTGAAGAACAGTTAGTTAAAAAACTCAAAAAGCAATAGCAAAATGTTTAAGTACACCAGAATCAGGAAGCCTGCTAAACAACCAGTGGATTATCGAGGTGCTAAAGAGGCACTCAAAGATAAAGTCATTGCAGAGAAACTAAATGAATTATTTCCTTCGGTCTTCATGACTGAGGTGGGAGATTCCCAAACCAGGCCATTCTTTTTGGTGACAAATCTGAGGAATTGCTCCAGATTGAGGTATTACCATAGGAAGTTTTGGAACAAATTGATTAACTGAACAGTAACAAGTCACTGGGACCAGATGGCATTCACACAAGAGTTCTGAAAACTCAAATGTGATATTGTGGAACTATTAACTGTGGCTTCTAACCTATCCTTCAAACCATCTTCTGTATCTAATGACTGAGAATAGCTAATGTGATGCCAATATTTGAAAAGGGTTCTAGAGATGATTCTGGCAATTACAGACCGATAAATCTAACATCAGTACCAGGCACGTTAGTTGAAACTATAGTTAAGAATAAAATTGTCAGACAGATGAACATCATTTTGGGGAAAAGTCAACATGGTTTCTATAAAAGGAAATCATGCCATACTAATTCTGCAGTTCTTTGAGGGGGTCAACAAGCATGTGGATGACATGGGATCCAGTGGCTATAGTGTACTTAGATTTCTAGAAAGCTTTTTACATGGTCCCTCACCAAAGGCTCTTAAGGAAAGTAAGTTGTCATGGGATAAGAAGGAAGGTCCTTTCGTGGACTGTTAACTGGTTATAAGACAGGAAGAAGTAGTAGGAATAAATGGCCAGTTTTCAGAATTGAGAGGTAACTAGTGGGGTCCCCCACGGGTCTGTCCTGGGACCAATCCTATTCAGTTTATTTATAAATGATCTGGAGAAAGGGATAAACAGTGAGGTGGCAAAATTTGCAGAAGATACTAAGCTGCTTAAGAAAGTTAAGAAAAAAGCAAACTGTGAAGAGCTTCAGAAAGATCTCATGAAACTAGGTGACTGGGCAACAAAATGGCAAATGATTTTTAATGTTAATAAATGCAAAGTAATGCATGTTGGAAAAAATAATCCCCAATATATGTACAAAATGATGGGAACTAATTTAGCTGTAACCACTCAAGAGAGATCTTGGAGTCATTGTGGTTAGAAAACATCCACTCAGTTTGCAGCAGCAGTAAAAAGCAAGCAAACAAACAATTTTAGGAATAATTTAAAAGGATAGTGAATAAGACAGTAAATATCTTATTGCCTTTATTATAAATCCATGGTATGCCCACATCTTGATTTCTGCGTATAGATGTGGTCACCTCATCTTAAGATATATTGGGTTTGGAAAAGTTTCAGAAAAGGGCAACAAAAATTATTAAGGGGTTGGAATGGGTCCTATATAAAGAGAGATTTAAAAGACTGGGACTTTTCAGCTTAGCAAAGAGGAGACGGTGGTGGTGGGGATGGGGGGGATATGATAGAGGTCTATAAAATCATGACAGGTATAGAGAAAGTGACTAAGGAAAAGTTATTTACCTGTTCCCATAACAAGACTATGGGTCACCAAATGAAATTAATGCAGATTTAAAACAAAAATTTTTCTCCATGCAGCACACAATCAACCTGTGGAATTCTTTGCCATAGGATGTTGTGAAGTCCAGGATTTTAACAGGGTTCAAAAGAGAGCTAGATACATTCATGGAGGTTAGGTCCACCAGTATGTATTAATCAGAATGGGGAGGAATGGTGTCCCTAGCCTCTTATTTGTCAGGGACAGGAAAAGGATCACTTGATGATTACCTATTTCTGTTTACTCTCTCTGGGGCATCTGGCATTGGCCACAGTTGGAAGACAGGTGCTGGGCTAGTTGGACCTTTGGTCTGATCCAGTATGGCCATTACGTTCTTATAAATAAAAGTGAAGGCTTTGTTTTCCTTCTAAGGCCCAATATGATCATTAGCTTGTTTCAGGAAGAAACTTCTGTTTATAATATTGCACAATTGGTTTGTTGGGATGTATTTCTGCTTTTCTCTAAACCATATGCTGCTGGCCTCTGTTAAACAGGATACTGGAATGAATGCTGCACTGCTATACCCAGACTTTGTATTTAAGTTTGATAAATACCTCCAAGTAAAATATTATGATAAATTTGCTTCTGCCCTCATATAATCATCAAATATGTGTTTGAATCAGGAACTGGAGCCTGGGAAAACTAACGGCATTCTCTAAAAATTATCTTGCTCTAATTTTTTTAAATAATAAATTCCAAATGATAGTAAAATTAAGACAAGTGAAAGTGTCAGTTTCTTGGCTATTTGAATATAAATGAAATTAATTTGCCATAGTGACCTTTGCATGTAGCTAAACAAGTTCACAAAATTTAAATTTGAGTACATTAGTTCAGGGTGGTTTGATTTAAATCAAGGTGATTTAAAACATTGATTTAAATCTGTTTAAAACATAAAAATATAATTGATTTAAATCACATTTCCCACTGATATATACTTCATTTATTTCTTAAACTATAGTTCAGATTTGATCAATAAAAACAAGTTAATTTTAAGCTTAGTACAGCATTTTAAAACATCTAATAGATTATACTCAGTGAATTTTTTAGATGACTTGAATTTTATCAATTTAGGAAATATTACATAATACTCATTACCTATGTTAAGCTGCAGATGCAGCAGCAGTATATTAGAAATGGTGAGAACTAAATTACACACACAAACACAATAGTACTTTTATTAAACCAAATCTTAAATTTTACAAGAATGTTTCACATTTTCAGTTGCAGCAGTCTCCTGAGTTGGTGGCTGACAGTAGGGATGTAAGCGACTATTTGAGCAGTCAACTTCCTGATAAGCTTAGGCTTAACTGGTAGTTGAGTCACTACCCAACTACTTGCTCCTCTTCCCCCCCCCCCCCCCCCGTCCCTTGCTGCTTTTCCATTGCTGGGACGTGGTGGGAGAGAGGCAGAGCCACAGTGGTCCTAAAGCCAGCGCAAGCCTGTATTGTTCAATCCCAGTATGATGGGGTGCAGCCACAGAAGACTCCATGGGGATGCTTCCCGGGGCACCACTCCCCAAATGGGATCATAATCCCAAATCAATTATTTAGGTAAACCCTCTTTAACAATGAAAGGAAGAATGTACACACTGGTTGCTCCCCCAGGTAACAATTATTTACACTGGGCTCGACAGTAAATAAAAGTGATTTTATTAAGTACAAGCGGTAGGATTTGAGTTGTAATAAGTGAGAACAAGCAGAGCAGAGTAGATTACAAACTTCAAATAACAAAAATGCTTAGCTAATTCTAATACGAAAACTTCCGTACAAACTTATTACAAACTCACCCTAAAACTGTTGCTTTCCTAGATAAGCCTTCAAACCAGGGACTCCCTTTCCCTGGGGTCTTTGGTTCATTCCCATGGGTGACATGGCAGCTAGCCAAAGACAAAGTTTCATATAGTTTTAAAGATTCCCCACTTTTGCATGGGACATTACCTGGCCAGTCCCTGCCAGTTAGGGAGGTCATGTGACTTACTAAGACTAATCACTGCTAAGGCTTAAGGACAAAAGGCTATTTAAATATGATTGCCTAGACATGGAGTCATCCCAACATTGGAAACACTCTTGATGGCTTTCCTTTGCACATTTAAGGCCATGAAGCATTCTATACTCCATATGTCTAATTTTATACACAACAATACTTACACCAAAATAAGATACAGGTCTAGCCGCTTATGACAAGATTGATAGGTAACAAGGGGCAATTTGTCCAAAGCTTCTTTGAGTTATGTATATTTACATCCATAAGACCATTTCATAAAGCATGGGGGGAGGGTCTGTCACACTCAGCTCGCATTGGCCACAGGAGCTCACCCCACTGCAGCTTACCCCACTGCGCTCTTACTACATTTAAAATGCAGAGCTGCAGCGATCTGAGAGCTGGTGTGAGCTGGGACTGCTACGTCCCAGCTCGCATGGTCCCTGGGAGCTAACCCCACTGCAGCTCTGCAGTTTAAATGTAGTAAGAGTCAGGCTGCCTGCGCACCAGCTCCTGCTACATTAAACTGCACAACTGCAGTAGGGGTAGCGAATGGATTAATTGAATAGTTGATAGAAATTCCATTGACTACTCGATTAGCTAATTAATTTCTACTTTACATCTCTAGCTGACAGCTATTCTTACTCTTTTTTTAATTTTCAAATTTTATTAAATCCAACAGACAAGTCCTCAGCACATAAATGTGGTATTGCCTTAAAATGTGTACAACTAGTTCTCCTCTCCCCACACTCCCTATCATTTTGATTCATGGATTGATGATAAAATGAGTTTTCCTGCTTTTTTACATCTATTTCTTAGATTTGTGTGAATAATTAAATTATTACAATATTCTCACTGTGCCTTGCAGAGGAGGCTACTGCTGTGGAAATTTGGCGTAGCAATTGAAGGAACTCTGTTTCAAGATCCCTGGCTAATGATTCTCACCAATTTAGGGTAGTGACTTTGTTCAGAACGTCACCACTAAAAAATTGATTACAGGCAGTCCCCGGGTTACATGGATCCGACTTGCATCGGATCCCTACTTACAAACGGGGTAAGGTAACCCCGCACTAGCTGCTTCCCCACAGCAGACCAGGGAGACGCGAAGCTAGCGCCTCCCCCAGCAGACCAGGGAGACGCCGAGCGGCTTTTCTCAGCAGACATCTCAGCTTGAGAATAAAGGACTGAGGGAAGAGAGGTGTGGGAGAATAAAACTGAGCTCTGGAGAAATGTTTGGCTAGAGTTTCCCCTACAATATGTACCAGTTCTGACTTACATACAAATTCAACTTAAGAACAAACCTACAGTCCCTATCTTGTACGTAACATGGGGACTGCCTGTATATGGTTTCACTTCAGTATATGGCATTTATTAGGACATAATCAGTGAGTGATTTTGAAATGCCCATCCCATGGCAGCAACAGCATCTTCAGAAGTTAGGCATCTGCCTTTATATCCGGGTTTAAGAATATTCAGGACAAAATGAGGTGGAGTTAGTGTTTGATCCGTTTGCTTCGTTACTGCCTTTAGTTTAGCTTTATGGTGAGGCATTTCTTTCATCAATGTCTCTTGAAGTGCCTTTCAAATTTTTACAGTACCGGCAATGCAGCAGCAATTTTTCTAACATTGTTTAAGGCTACGGATAATAGGTTTTTGTATAGTGAGCATACCCTTTACGTTCCTCTTTAATCCAATATTGGATACTTTGGAT
The DNA here is from genome assembly GCF_049634645.1 of Pelodiscus sinensis. NCBI lineage: Eukaryota > Metazoa > Chordata > Testudines > Trionychidae > Pelodiscus > Pelodiscus sinensis. Next base: position 296,703,020 of record NC_134711.1, on the reverse strand, counting down.
GAGATACTTTCATCTATTTCATCACTCTTTTCTTCACAACATTTTACGAGAGGCCAATTTGTAACAAATTGTTCAAAACAATCACCCACAGAATTCCATCAGACATTTTGAGGAAGAATTAGTTTGGATCCTCCTGCCCTTTTCAGTTTAACTGGAGTGAAATGACTGAAGTATTTTGTGACTTCAGCATTTGCTTTTATTCATAGAGATGATGTACATAGATCTTTGGCTTACAGGTGCACTAAATGGGCATTGGAGCTACGTATTAAGGGGCATCCTTCCATTTTTTGGTCTATCTTCTCATCTTTGCAGCGTTGTCTATGACAAAACTACACAGGTGACAGTTGAATTTTTGTTCAGTTTATTACGGCTTTCACTCACTTCTTACATATATTCTGTTGTGTAGGCATTTCTGCTCTCTTCTTCATTCATGATCCCAGTCCTCGTATTTTGTCTCGTCTTTTCTACCTATATTCTGCAGCAGCTAAATTTGTTTTCACTATATATTTTTCTTATTCCCTTTGCCCAGATATTAATCTCTAACTGTAAATAACTGCTACAGGTCGAACCTCTCTAGTCCAGCAATCTTTGGTCCGGCTAGTAGTCCAGCATGATATTTTAATTAGCTGGATGTCAATTTATCATGTGTGGCCTCATTTCCTGCGGTCCCATAAAGTTTGTTTACAGCCATCAGTCCTGTGTGTCAGTGTTCTGTACTTATTTAGCTCTAATTTACTCCTAAATGTCTTCCAAGAGCCCAGTAAGCACTGGTAGTTTTGTTAATGCTTCCAGATAATATTGACCTCCATGGTTGGCAAATTATCTAGTTCAGCTCTGGCCAAGTCTGGTAGGTGCTGGGCTTGGAAGATTCAAGCTATGCACTATTTACTTCCCTGTCATCTTCCATTCAAGCTGCCTTACTACTGTGCCATCAGTATTGCAGGTTTATCTGTGTACGGTATCTGGCCCATCTGTTTTTCAAAGTATTCAGTTATTTCCTTGTCAATACTTACACAATGTATCTGTTTTTAAAAAAGTACATTTCTCATCTTTGACTTGATTAATATTTTGTATCTTAAATACACCGGTTATTCTTGAATCCTAAGAGTGACCATTTTAAAAACAATTCTGTGTATATTGAAAATTCAAAAGGTATTCTTGTCTCACATGGTAGTTCCCTCTTCACAAGTGGAAGACCTTATATAATTTACAGAGATGAAATGGCTACTTCTGTTTACAGGTGCACAATTTTAACGTGTGTGTATGTAATTATATACGAGAAGATAGTCTCAAAGAAATGTAATGGAATTAGTGAGTTGTTGCATATTTGTTCAGAACTTGCAACCTTATTTCAGGCAGGGATGAATTGGGAATATTTGTAAATATCTCCAGAGTTGTATTTGTCTGGTATAGTTTCACAACATATATACTCTGCTTTATATTTATTCTTTTGTTATTTTGATGAAAGTAAGTTCCTTTTACAGTGTAGTCATCTGTAGGTCATTCTACTGGTAATTGCTTTGTAATCTTAAATGGTCTGCTGAGTTGGTATTTGTATTTTCAGGTCTGCCTTCCTCCTGCACTTACATTCTTGTATATAATTTCTGTTGCTATTAAGGGACTCTGGGACCATAGCCTTGGGTATTAGACTGTTTTTACTATTCAGTGCAAGTGATCATTGTTGTCTACAGTAGCATGACTTCCAGACTGTTTTATTTGTGTTCAGTGAGTTTCCCATTACTTGAGTTCACAGATACTTATCTTGTAGCAATTTTGAAGAAGCAAAAATTCTCAGATTCAAAATTAACTTGATAAACAGGAAGTTGAGGGATCAATTTGTTTCAAGAATGTAGATCTTAATGATTGCAGTTTTGAAACCCCAGACTTTATAATTCAAATTATATAACCAAAGTACTGATGTATGTAATGACAATTTAACACCTTTATTTCCATTACAAGTGTAAAGTATTTAATGCCAGTTTTAAAATTCTAATTTTGCATATACAAATAGTTCCTGCTTGCACATTCATATCTTCAGATCTCATACTTCTTTGGGAATTGCATCAGCATGCTGAGGGATTTCAGGCATAACTCATTTAATCTAAACTTGACTGATTTCAAACTTTTCTATTTTTGTGTTTGTACGTGATTTTATATGCAGCTGAATATCAGTCCTACTTAAACTACTGCTCATCTGGCACCACTAAAACTATGGGAAGATAGAATAAGTATAAGGAAATTATAATTGTTTTTCTATTGTCCTCTCTTCAAATCTAACTGCCTAGGGAATGCTGTTTATGATCATTAGAAGCACAGTATGTGGCTTTGCTTTTTTTGGCTTGTATTCTTGTATATGTAATTTCATTTCAAACATCTTTCTATTGAGACTCCTATATTTATAAATGACACTGGTGAACTGGTGAGCAAGTTTTCTATATAACTCTTCAAATGTTTCTCCAGTCCTGATGCATTTGTTGTCCATTCCATACCCTTTTTCCAGTAAGAACTATCTTAGTGAAATTGCAAAATAGATTTATTTTGTTTACTTCCAAAATATGCTTATGAAGTCTTTGAACCCAGGTAGAGTTGCCAGGTGTCCGGTATTTTCGCCTCCTGTCTGGTAAAAAATAAAAAATGCAGAGAATACCAGACACCTGAGATGTCCGGTATTCTCTGAATTTTTTCCCTGTCCAGGAGGCGAAAATGCCGGGCACCTGGCAGCCCTACAAATACTCAACGCCTGGCCTCCCTCTCATCCCCCAACCCGCCCCCCCTTTCCGGCCCCAACACCCTCAGCCCCTATGCTTACCTGGTTCCCCAAGGCTGCTGGCACAAAATGGCTGCCGGCCAAAAGACCTAGGGGAAGCAATGCTTCCCCTGGGTCTTAGTGCTCAACCGCTCCTCTGTTCCTGTTTTGGCTTAAATCCTTGGAATCCATTTTTTTTCCCCTCAACAACTTTGGTCTCCCCCCCCCACTTTTTTCCCCTTCAACAGAATTTTTTTCCCTTTTTTGGGGAGGTGGAGGGTGGTGGGGGGGTGTTCAGTATTTTTGTTTCAACCATCTGACAACCCTAAACCCAGGTGCCCCATAAAGTTTGTGTGTTTAAAGAAAAATCACTATTCTCCACTCTCCAAATGCTTCATGGGTATTTGCAGTTCTCCTTAACCACTTTCTTTTGCATATTTTTTTAAAGCAATCTTCTGAATAGTTGGGGTAATCTCTTTTTTAATAAGTGAAAGTATGAGTGAAGCAGCAGCTTTTTAGTGTGCTTATATCTCCCTTACAGACAGAGTGAAACAAATGGCTCCTCTAAAACCTGCTAGGAAAAGGAACTTTTAAATATATTATTCAGTAAATTTTAAAATATCTGAGAATTTTATTACTGCATTTTTCTATAAAATAGCAGCCTGTAATTCCAGTAAATCAACTTGTGTATTTTTATGATAAAACAAATATTTAATATAAAGAAATCTTTATGAAGGGCTATGTGTAGACTGAATTTTATATTTCTATTTGGATTCTTTAAATTTTTTTCCTAGAATGAACATTTATATATTAATCTAGTAAAGTATGGTAGTATGTATAGAAACTGTTTTGTTAACTATGAGTATCCATCAAATGTTCAGATGTATGCACAAAATGGAGTAAAAACCAAGCCAGCTGGCCCTATGCAAAAGACACCATTGTATATCTTTCTAGTTTTATTACATCAGGGTCATTTGGAACAATTGCTGAGCAGTGAAATACAAAGGCATATAAAATAGTTGAGATCCTTTTGTTGGTGCTTAAGTGTAATGTGAGGGCAGCTAATTGTGGAAGCAGGTGGAAATGCTAGTAGTAATTACGAGAAATGAACACAGATTTGAGAGCTGTTATCATAAGACAGCTACTATCACTGAGAACATAGAGATGATTCCCAGCACATTTTATCGTTAACAAATGTAATGTCAATATATCTCAAGTAAAGAAAATGAAAGTAAAACTAAACCAAATCTTTATCCACTACAAATTAGTACCTTTTATTAAGATTTAGTGATGAGGTAATATGTACCTGTTTTACTGATTTATGTTTTGCAGTTGAGTATAGGCGTACAACATAATTCCGAGCTATGATTCTGATATCATTTGCTATAACAACATCTCACATAATGTTCATAATTTGCTAAACTAATTAACTCACTCACTTGCCAAAATACTAGGATGTCAACATTTCTAAAATTTGTTTATTTGGGTAAATGTATGCCAGCTGAAATTTTCAGCAGGTACATGTTTACATGCTGGGGGGGGGGGGGGGGAAGGGAGATGGGTTCATGGGAGCCAATGCGAATGGGGAGCCAGTTTTTAAGCCAGCTTCCCGTGTGTATCCGCTCCTATGGAGCTGCCTTCCCTGCTGCACGGCAAATTTTTATCTGACTGCTTTTTACTTGGTTGTTGAGCCATGGTAGCACATTTTTTGGTTCTCTTACTGTGTCTTTTAATTTGGGGGTATACATTTAAGTTTGAGCTCCATTATGGTGTCTTTGAAAAGCTTCCATACAGTCGGCAGAGAATTTACTTTTGTTGCTGTACTTCTTAATTTCTGTTTAACCTTCTTATTTTCATGTAGAGATGCAAACTTTTGATTAATTGGCTAATCAAATATTCGATGCAGTTTGCATTGACTATTTGATTAGTTGATAAGGGTGCTTCCGCATTTGAAGTGTAGCAACAGCCACAAGGCTGATGCTATACTTCAAAGGCGGAAGTGCTGCAGGTATCATGGGGCCCTCAGAGGACTCAAGCAGTCCCCTGCGGTCCCCATGCTCCCTGCGGCATTTCAAAGCTTCAGTACTGCATTGAGCCCGGGGTCAGCAGAGAGTCCCCAGCTAACCCCGGGCTCCACGTATGTGCAGTGCCACTTTGAAATGCTGAGTGTAGCCTGGTAACAGCTGGGGACTGCAAGCAAGACCCCAGGCTCTACTCACTCCTTCCTTGCTGCCTCTTTCTGGTATGTATGTCGACTATCCAATAAACATTTGCTTATTAGATAGTTGACTAGTCATTCACATCCCTATTTTTGTGTAGTTTCCCTTTCTAAAATTAAATGCCACAGTGTTGGGCTGCTGAGGGGTTTTTCCCACCAGAGGGATGTTTTATTTTATTACATTATGGTCACTCTTTCCAAGCACTCCAGTTATATTTACCTCTTGGACCAAATCCTGTGCTTTGCTTAGAACTAAATCAAGAATTCTCTCTCCCCTTGTGGGTTCCAGAACCAGCTGTTTCAGGAAGGGGCCATTTAAGGTATTGATAAATTGATCTCTGCTTGCCCCTTAGCCTCCTCTTTTCTAAGATGAAAAGTCCAAGTCTCTTCAATCTCTCTTCATATGAGACCTGTTCCTTTTAATCATTTTTGTTGCTCCTTTTCTGAACCTTTTCCAAAGCCATGTATCTTTTTTGAAATGAAGCAACCACATCTGTGTGCAGTATTTAAGATGTGGGTGTACCATGGTTTCATACAGAGGCAATAAGATATTCTCTTTCTTCTTCTCTATCCCGTTTTAAATTATTCCTAGCATTGTTTGCTTTTTTGACTGCCACTGGACATTGCGTAGATGTTTTCAGGGAACTATCCACAATGACTCCAAGATCTTTCTTGAGTAGTAATAGCTAAATTAGTCCCCATCGTATTGTATAGTTGAGATTATTTTTCCAGTATATACCACTTTATATTTATCAATATTAAATTTAATTTTTCCTTTTGTTGCATAGTCCGTTCCATAGGAACCATGTCTCGCTGTACACAGAATAGGTGAAGCTCAGGGAACGAATCAGGTTGGTTTAAGTGATTCAAGATATTGCCTATAGAACCCCTGCACTGTGTGTGGTAAAAGTTGGAGGAAGGTGGTGTATACAGATGAGGCAGATCTAAGTGGGGGGGGGGGAGGGATCAGGCTGCAGGAAGGGACCATCTACATGGAGATATCTAGAAAAGTTAATCTGAATTAAATAATTATATGAATTTGAAGTAGATCAGCTAAGGCACATGAATTCTTAATGAGTATGTTAAAGTGGGCTTATTTCAGTTTAGTGAATTAAGATTAATCCAATTAAACCACTCCAAATCTAAATAATAGTGCCTGTGCCACATATATTCATTTTTGTGGACATCTATGTATAGGCAAGCCTGAAGAGTGTGATGTCTTGTATAATTAAGACAGTAGAATGTCACTCTAGAGTGTTATAGGAGGGCAAAAGGTAGAAAGTTCCAATGCGCTGAGAGGCACTTAAACATAGCTCTTGACAGGTGGATGTTTTCTGTGTGTGCATTTTCTGGCTACTTAAACTGAGACATACAGGTCCATATTTGCAGAAATACAGACGACATACCACTGCACCTGAAATAATTTGGAACTAGGATTTGAACACACAACTTATTTGAACAAAACAGTGGTCCTTTTTGAAAAAATAGCATTAGATCACCCAGTTGAAAAGTGTCTTAACATGTAGACTGAATGGGGCCAAATTAAAATTGTAAAAGGAACCTTAATTCTAGTACTTTCTAACTTCTGGGTTGTGTTTTTCTTTTGTATTCCTAACAACATTGTTTTGGTATGCAATATACAAATAGCTACTGTTAGTAAGCATGTTTAAATGAAGCATTGTACAAAGAACACTAAATGTTTGTTCCTATTAAAATGAATTTGCTGCTACAGAATGAATCTGAACAATTTACTCTACAGATATCAACACAACTGAAACAATTTATTTAGATTCACATTTTGGTTCAGATTCTCCAGAATCAAATTAACTTGTCACTGTTATTTAGGCAGAGATCCTTTTGTGCCTCAGATCTCTGCTTGATGTATGAGATCAATACTGTGGCTTTAAAAGTGTTTTTTTGTTGCTTACACCTTCAGTTTGCCACTTACAGTGGTGAAGAAGGTGACATAAAACACTGATACTTAGTTTCACACTGTTTGAAAATCTTCTACACAAAGCAAATTCCCACCAGCTTTTTAAAGATAGTTATTTGACTTCTTTGTGATGATTATTATGGATGTTAAGGATTAGTCGACTAGTCTATTCCCCCCCTTCTTGCTGCTTCTGAGAGGTAGCAAAGGGCGGGGGAGAATGTGTACATCAAAGCGGCAGTTCTCAGTACAGAATCTGTACCGAGCACCATGCGGTGCTGCCCCTTTGAAATGTCCCTTTGGGGTCAGCTGTGTGACACTGCCCCTTTGATATGCTGCCACAGCATTTCAAAGCAGCAGCTGTGTGGAGCCCAGGGTCAGCTGGAGATCAGCTGATCCCAGATTCCAGTGTGGCATTTCAAAAGGTGCAGAGCCTAGGGTCAGCTGTGGAGTCCCCAGCTGACCTCAGGTTCTGGGGAAATGCCATGTGGAGCCCGGGATCAGCTGGAGAGTCCCCATCTAACTCTGGGCTCCGCATGGCATTTTAAGGTGGCAGCACAGCATGGATTCCGGGGTCAGTGGAGGACTCTGAGGGCTAATTTAGACTGTGTAATTGCAAAAATTAGGTTTACATGGCTTTTCGATAGGGGTGGGAGGGAGGTCGCCGAAAAAGCAACGTTCAAACTACTTTCACTTTCGAAAGTTCCAGTTTCAAAAGTGAGATCAGAAGAAGATATGCAAATTCCATGGAATTTGTACATCCTCATTTGACACTTGAGTGTAGTCTAGATGAGCCCTGAGTCCCTCGCAGATCCCAGGTTCCATGCGGGTGCTTCTGCTTTGAAATGCACAAGAGGTCCCCTCCAGGGACTCTTGTACATTTCAAAGCTGGCACACCTGCGTGCAGCCCGGAATCACTGGGACTTCCCACTGGCTCTAGGCTGCAGGCGGAGTTCAGCATTCCTCCTTTGAAAGGTACAAGAGCCCCACCGAGGGCTCTTGTGCCTTTCAAAGGAAGAATGCAGAAGTGCATATTGACTAGTTGAGTAATCAGTGGAAATGCCCTCAACTAGTAGATGACTCAAAATTTAACATTTTGTGATTATAGTGGTGCAAACAATTCAGAGCAGGTGCCAGTGATCTAGTCTGTATTTTTGGAATCCATGTTAAAAACTGATTAAATCACATTCATTATAGATGAAAGAATGCTTAAAATGAAGATTGTCTAACTGGATGATCCAAATGATCTGTTTATTATATCTTTTGTTAGAAATTTCAACCCTCAGGTTGTGTTATTCTTAGATAAACAGGTTGACCCAAGTTGTGGAGTTAATTATCCAAAATTTTACCTTGTATGCAAAAGTGGAAAATTCCACTTATATCAGGAAAAATTCTAAGTTTGTTTTTTATCAGTTTTTGGCACTGATTTTATCCAAGTAATCTTCACTTGGTTTTTCATACTGAAGGCTGAGGCACAAATCTACTAGGACGGAGATTATTCTATGGCATCTACTATATTTTGTATTATCTGAACCTTTGTTTGTGGCATATAAAAAACTTGTCTTGTTTCTCACTTTCTATTGCTCTATGTATTGAATTAAAGTGTTATTTTTAAGTTTATGCTTTACAGCTATTTGTTTACCTTAGCTACTTTTGTTTGTTTTTGAAAAGCAGTATCTTAGACACATGCGTGATTTTACTATTTTCAGATTTGTTCTGAATTTTTTTTTGTGTTAATAGCCACTATTAACATCAGGGGTCAATGCTACTCTAAATTACAAAAGTTTAGTTAAAAGGCCACATCAGTTAAAGTCTGGCATCAAATTCAAGGCTTTATCAGATAGCACACACTATTTACATACATTTATCATGTAATGGAGGCTATAATTTTTTCTTAGAAGCCATACAAGATGAGTGACTTCATACACTCTGAGAGGAGCTTCATTTATTCAATAATTATATGGGACTAAAAATCTTAGTTTTGCCTAAATTATAGTAGAATTAATCTTCTTACATTGATGATACTTTTATGTGTGTCAAAGCTATGTTCCTCCTTTTAAATATGGTATGTCTTTTATATAAATATCTGTGAAATAATTGTAAGAAACTGTTTTGTGCTTATTTTTTAGTCGCATTGTTCAATCTGTATCTGAAGAGTTGCCTACTTCATCATGTTTGTGATTGCATAGTTTAGTTTGTAATTGTTTAGTTTCAACTGTCATTGTAGTGTTTCCTGAGGGATTTAGCTAATGACTAAACTAGACGCATATTCTTAAGCATATAGGATTGGCAGAATTCTATTGTAACCTTTCATAATTCTATTTTAACCTTTCACACATACATAATGGGAAGTGACTGTCTAGGAAGGAGTACTGCAGAAATGGATCTAGGGGTCATAGTGGACCACAAGCTAAATGAGAGTCAGTGTGACACTGCTGTAAAAAAAGCAAGCATGATTCTGGGATGCATTAACAGGAGAGTTGTAAGCAACACACAAAAAGTCATTCTTCTGCTCTGCTCTGATTAGGCCTCAATTGGAGTATTGTGTCCAGTTCTGGGCACCGAATTTCAAAAAAGATGTGGAGAAATTGGAGAGGGGCCAGAGAAAGCAACAAGAATTATTAAAAGTCTAGAGAACGTGAGAACGTGAGAGATGAGGGTAGACAGAAAAATTTGGGCTTGTTTAGTTTGTAAAGGAGAAGACTGAGAAGGGGGCGTGATAGCAGTTTTCAAGTATCTAAAAGGGTGTCACAAGTAGGAGGGAGAAAAATTGTTCTCCTTGGCCTCTGATTATAGGACAAGAAGCAATAGGCTTAAACGGCAGGAAGGGAAGTTTAGGTTGGACATTAGGATAAACTTCCTAACTCTCAGGGTGGTTAAACACTGGAATAAATTGTGGACATCCATGTCTTCCCTCACCTGTGCCTGCTGCAGTGGCCATGGACTAGCACTTCTCACTTTGCTCCAAACTGGTTGGGTTGTCATCTCTCCCAGGGACAACCTGCATACTGAATCTTCCCCATTTAGCCCCACCTCAGAACAATGATTTGAATGATGAAAAGGAATGCCAGGTAAATTTTTAGTAAGGTAAATAGAAAGGATTTTGTACAGGATTTTACATCACATTTGAGAAGTGCATTTAATTGACGTAACAACTTAATTTCTCTCAAACCTTTTGTGAAAACTGGACAACAGTTTTCAACGGCGTATGTAACCTACCTCTGAAGTGCCTTATCAATGCACATATTATCTTTTTGGGGGGCAAATTAAAATGGATTTAAAATGTTTGGACACAACACCCTTTTTCATTTTTCACAATTTACCAGAAAAGTAACATTTACTTCCTTATGACATCCTGTTACTCATTTTCCTATTGTAGTTATGTAAAAACAGAGCACTGTCCAATACTCTAGGCTTTTGTGCTGTATTCCTCACTGTAGCATTTGAGCAGTACACTTGCTGCATGGATATCAAATGCATTCAGTGTTCTAGCTGTGTTGGTCCCAAGGTATGAGAGAAATAAAGTGGGTGACAAATCTAGTATTATTAAACCAACTGTTAACAGATGTTAATTCACTAAAATATATTGTCTCCTCTGCCTGCATGTCAACCACTAGTTTTCTTTCCAAGACTGTATAGAGATAGGATTAAATTCTTTAACAGATAAAGGAGTACTGTTGACCAAGTCAGTTACTCGCCCTGGAGACTAAGCAAGCTGTTTCTCCATTTCTTTCATCTTGAGCCAAAGTGGCTTCTAGCCTTTTTGGAGTCTGTGCAAAATAAACAATTTAAGGGAAGTAATTTGAGTTCAGTTTGACCATTTAAATGTTTTTACTTAACTCTAAATTTGGAAGGCATATATTTTTCTCTTTTTTTTTCTGTTAGGTTGCTGTCTTTAACAGTCTGTTTTAATAAGAGCTATTGAATTGTTTAATCCTCTTAAAGGAGGAATATAAAATGCATGTACTTGCTGAAGCCCCAGTAAAACACTGCTTTCTAATGCTATGGTCTGACCTAACTGCAGGAATTTTAATTGGCTGAGCCGCACCTGTATTAAAGGCAATCATAACTAGTTTAATAGCATCATGGTTACTGAGGGCATAATTTAGTGTCGTGGTAATTCACAATTTATTCGAAATTGTAAGTGACAATATAATGATACGACTGAACTTAAGAGCCAAACATTCAGAAAAATGCTAAGATCAAGGGCTAGAAGGTCATCTTAATTCAACTGTAATTTTGAAAATTAGTTGTGGGAAGTATAGACCTAAATTTGAATTTTAAACTGAATAGTTGTTACAAATGTCTTGTAATCTCAGCTTTATTGAATGAATTTGAAAAAACAAACATGGAGGAACAAGTGTTCAAAAGTGCTGTTAGTATTTGTATTCCAGGAGTACTGAGAGGTCCCAAATTAGAACAGAGCTTCACTATGCTAGGGCTGTAAAAACATACAGTTCCTGTCCTAAAAAGGTTAAGTCCAAATATGCAATATTGATAAAGCATTGGCAGGGGGTAAAACAAGCTTAGCAAGAGGACTTTCAGTGGACCCCTACAGCAGGAGAGCAATAGGACTGGGAGTAGAACTCAGAACTTCTGATTCCTGGTCAATTGCTCTTTCATTTTGAAAGATCAAGAAATTAAACATTTGCATGGAAAGATAATTCACACTACTATATTTAGCTGAAAAGGGAAATCCAAGATGTTTTAAATCAATATAATTAGGCTTGTCAGAATTGGACTTTTTAAAAAAATGTGGACAATATCAATGTTTGTTTTAAAATATATTTAACTTTGAATGTTCACTGTTGTTGGGAAATTATGTTGTCAAAATGGAGATCATTTATTTAATGTCAGTAGACATTAAGTGATGTTAAATTCATACATTGATATTTAAATATTTACTGTTTTATTGACATGCAATTTATTATTCTGAGACCAGTAAAAATAACATCCTTAAATGTTCTTGTCTTTCTGTAAATTTTGATTATCATCAGTGGAAATCTCTTTTCAGTTGTTAACTAGTAGTCATAGAAAGTGATGTTACCTGCAGTCTACTCATTAGAAAATAATCTAATCATTCCAAGCCCTAGAACACTGGTGAAATGACTTCTCTTTTCAGGATTCTTTTACCAGTTCAAGGAGCCTGCTTGGCTTCAGACTTCCTGGATCTGACCTCAGAGAGTTCAGCATTCCTGTTCATGCTGCGAGGTCCCAGCTGCAATTCTGTCTGGCAGGGGCATCTGGTACATGCCCCAAAAGGACCGTGCACCCCACTATTGCAGGCAGCAGTGATTTTTTTAGCTAGTGATGTAAAACAGAAGGTTTTTTTTTTTAAACCTAGTGTAGGGCAGACTTGCTAGTCCAAACATCAGGAACTTTGCTTAAAGTCCATGGCAGGGGGGAGGAAAGGGAGAGGAGAGAAGAAATTCTGCAGCCTTAATCCTGGGCTCTTCCCCCTGATACTCAAAACCTGGATCAAAACAGTTCCAGCTGTCTACGGCTGTGTCCAGACTCCATGCCTCCGTCGACGGAGGCATGTAGATTAGCCAGCTCGGAAGAGGGAAATGAAGCCGCGATTAAAATAATCGCGGCTTCATTTAAATTTAAATGGCTGCCCCGATCTGCCGATCAGCTGTTTGTCGGCAGATCGGGAGAGTCTGGACGCGATGCCCCGACAAAGAAGCCTTTCTTCATCGACACAGGTAAGCCTGGTTTCACGAGGCTTACCTGTGTCGATGAAGAAAGGCTTCTTTGTCGGGGCATCGCGTCCAGACTCTCCCGATCTGCCGACAAACAGCTGATCGGCAGATCGGGGCAGCCATTTAAATTTAAATGAAGCCGCGATTATTTTAATCGCGGCTTCATTTCCCTCTTCCGAGCTGGCTAATCTACATGCCTCCGTCGACGGAGGCATGGAGTCTGGACACAGCCTACCATCATACCTGTTGCCCCTTTCTCTTCCCTCTGTATATTTGCTGGGCTAGTAGGTCACCTGGTTTTCATGAACACCTTGGCTGATTCTTAGAAGAGGGGCCTGGCCATCAGTTGCCAGGCTATAGAATATCAGGCATCCTCTGTCCCCGCCATAGAATCATAGAATCATAGAATAATAGGACTGGAAGGGACCTCGAGAGGTCATCGAGTCCAGCCCCCCGCCCTCAAGGCAGGATCAAGCTCCGTCTACACCATCCCTGACAGATGTCTATCTAACCTGTTCTTAAATATCTCCAGAGAGGGAGATTCCACCACCTCCCTTGGCAATTTATTCCAATATTTGACCACTCTGACAGTTAGGAATTTTTTCCTAATGTCCAATCTAAACCTCCCCTGCTGCACTTTAAGCCCATTACTCCTTGTCCTGTCCTCAGAAACCAAGAGGAACAAATTTTCGCCTTCCTCCTTGTGACACCCTTTTAGATATTTGAAAACCGCTATCATGTCCCCCCTTAATCTTCTTTTTTCCAAACTAAACAAGCCCAGTTCATGAAGCCTGGCTTCATAGGTCATGTTCTCTAAACCTTTAATCATTCTTGTCGCTCTTCTCTGTACCCTTTCCAATTTCTCCACATCTTTCTTGAAATGTGGCGCCCAGAACTGGACACAGTACTCCAGCTGAGGCCTAACTAGTGCAGAATAGAGCGGCAGAATGACTTCACGAGTTTTGCTTACAACACACCTGTTGATACAACCTAGAATCATATTTGCTTTTTTTGCAACAGCATCACACTGTTGACTCATATTCAACTAGTGGTCCACTATGACCCCTAGATCCCTTTCCGCCATGCTCCTTCCTAGACAGTCGCTTCCCATCTTGTATGTATGGAACTGATTGTTCCTTCCTAAGTGGAGCACTTTGCATTTCTCTTTATTAAACCTCATCCTGTTTACCTCTGACCATTTCTCTAACTTGCTAAGGTCATTTTGAATTATGTCCCTATCCTCCAAAGAAGTCGCAACCCCACCCAGTTTGGTATCATCTGCAAACTTAATAAGAGTACTCTCTATCCCAATATCTACATCATTGATGAAGATATTGAATAGTACGGGTCCCAAAACAGACCCTTGAGGAACTCCACTTGTTATCCCTTTCCAGCAGGATTTAGAACCGTTAACAACAACTCTCTGACTACGGTTATCCAGCCAATTATGCACCCACCTTATCGTGGCCCTATCTAAGTTATATTTGCCTAGTTTATCAATAAGAATATCATGCGAGACCGTATCAAATGCCTTACTAAAGTCTAGGTATATGACATCCACCGCTTCTCCCTTATCCACAAGGCTCGTTATCTTTTCAAAGAAAGCTATCAGATTAGTTTGGCATGACTTGTTCTTCACAAACCCATGCTGGCTATTCCCTATCACTTTATTACTTTCCAAGTGTTTGCATACGATTTCCTTAATTACCTGCTCCATTATCTTCCCTGGGACAGACGTTAAACTGACCGGTCTATAATTTCCTGGGTTGTTCTTATTCCCCTTTTTATAGATGGGCACAATATTTGCCCTTTTCCAGTCTTCTGGAATCTCCCCTGTCTGCCATGATTTTTCAAAGATCATAGCTAAAGGCTCAGATACCTCCTCTATCAGCTCCTTGAGTATCCTGGGATGCATTTCATCAGGACCTGGTGACTTGCTGACATCTAACTTTCCTACGTGATTTTTAACTTGTTCTTTGTGTATCCTATCTTCTAAACTTACCCTCTCTCTGCTTGTATTCACTACGTTAGGCACACCTCCAGACTTCTCGGTGAAGACCGAAACAAAGAAGTCATTGAGCATCTCCGCCATTTCCAAGTTCCCTGTTACTGCTTCTCCCTCCTCGCTAAGCAGTGGGCCTACCCTGTCCTTGGTCTTCCTCTTGCTTTTAATGTATTTATAAAAGGTCTTCTTGTTTCCCTTTATGCCTGTAGCTAGTTTGATCTCATTTTGTGCCTTTGCCTTTCTAATCTTGCCCCTGCATTCCCGTGTTGCTTGCCTATATTCATCCTTTGTTAGTTGTCCTAGTTTCTATTTTTTATATGACTCCTTTTTTATTTTGAGATCATGCAAGATCTCCTTGTTAAGCCAAGCTGGTCTTTTGCCATATTTTCTATCTTTCCTACACAGCGGAATTGTTTGCTTTTGGGCCCTTAACAACGTCCCTTTGAAATACTTCCAACTCTCCTCAGTTGTTTTTCCCTTCAGTCTTGCTTCCCATGGGACCTTACCTACAAGTTCTCTGAGCTTATCAAAATCTGCCTTCCTGAAATCCATTACCTCAATTGTGGTGGTCTCCCTTCTACCTTTCCTTAAGATCATGAACTCTATTATTTCGTGATCACTGTCCCCTATACTGTCTTCCACTTTCAAGTTCTCAACTAGTTCCTCCCTATTTGTTAAAACCAAATCCAGAACAGCTTCTCCTCTGGTAGCTTTTTCAACCTTCTGAAACAGAAAGTTGTCTCCAATGCAGTCCAGAAACTTATTGGATAGCCTGTGCCTCGCTGTGTTAGTTTCCCAACATATGTCTGGATAGTTGAAGTCCCCCATCACCACCAAATCTTGGGCTTTGGATAGTTTTGTTAATTGTTTAAAAAAGGCCTCATCCACCTCTTCCACCTGGCTAGGTGGCCTGTAGTAGACTCCTAGCATGATATCACCCTCGTTTTTTACCCCTTTTAGCTTAACCCAGAGAGTCTCTACACAGCTATCTCCTACGTTCATCTCCACTTCAGTCCAAGTGTGTACATTTTTAATATACAAGGCAACCCCTCCTCCCTTTTTTCCCTGTCTGTCCTTCCTGAGCAAGCCGTACCCTTCCATACCAATATTCCAATCATGCGTCCCATCCCACCAGGTTTCTGTAATACCAATGATATCATAGTTGTATTTATTGGTTAGCAATTCCAGTTCTTCCTGCTTATTACCCATACTTCTCGCATTTGTATATAGGCATCTAAGATACTGATTTGATCTTGCCTCCCTGTTGTGCCCTGACCCTCCTTTCTCCTTGCCATTATAGGCCGTAGTCCCCCCCATTTCCAACCCATCTCCCAGTCCCGCACATTCAGCACTTACCTGTGGGCTTTGCTCACCTGCCCCCGACAAACCTAGTCAGCAGTCAGCAGTTACAGATGCCCTTTAAGGTTGCTTCAGTGATCACACATTTTTATCCCACCATCTGAATACTTGAATAACCAAGGAGAAACTGAGGAACTCACGCAATATTTAGAGAAAACATTCCCACTTTGTCACAGGGGTGGGTACTTAATAGATAAATCCAAAATGCCAGTGAAATGTACATTCTGAACTATAATGATGCAGACTTTATTTAGAAACTTTGTGATCATCTGTGACAGGTGTTTGTTTAGCCTTTTCTTAAAAACCTTAAATAATCTAAAAGGGAGTTATAAGGAAGAGGGAGAAAAATTGTTCTCCTTGGCCTCTGAGGGTAGGACAAGAAGCAATGGGGCTTAAATTGCAGCAAAGGAGATTTAGGTTGGACATCAGGAAAAACTTCCTGCCTGTCAGGCTGGTTAAACACTGGAATAAATTGCCCAGGGAGGCTGTGGAATCTCCCACTGGAGATATTTAACAGCAGGTTAGACACCTGTCAGAGATGATCTAGACCGTGATTTCCTGCCGTGAGGGCAGGGGACTGTTCTAGGATTCTATGATTGTATGATTTAATGGAAATTCTGTACTCTCTATAGGCAATATGTTCCAGTGCTTAGCTACCCTTACAATTAAGAAGTTCTTTCTTATGTATAAATTAAATTTTTTATGCTACAATTTAAGTCTGTTATTTCTTGCACTGTTCTCCATGGATAAAGAGAACAATTTATCACTTTCCCCTTTATAGCAACATTTCCCATATTTGAAGACTGTCATGTTTCCTTTCAGTTGTCTTTTCTCCAGACTAAATACATAAATCTATTTTTTAAATCTTTCCTTTTAGGTCGTGTTCTTCTGGATATTTTTGTTTCTCTGCCCTCTGGGTTTTCTCCATCTTGATCACCTTTCCTGAAGAATTGTGCCTAGAACTGGAAACAGTATTCCAGTTGAAGCCTTCTCTTTTCTGAGCATTATGGAAGGATTATTTGTTGCAAAAAAAGCAAGTTTTCTGAATGTAATGGCAGGAGTGTTGTAAGCAACAGTATTACTTTGTTGACTCAGATTTAGTTTGTAATCCACTACCACATCCAGATTCTATATGTCAGTAGTCCTTCCTAGAGAGTAATTTCTCATTTTGTAGTTGTAGAATTGTTTATTCCTTCCTAAGTACTTTGCATTTATCCTTACTGACATTCCTACTACAGGTTGAACTTCTCTTGTCCAGAACCCTCGGGATCTGACTGGTTCTGAATGAGAGAATTTTCTGGACCATGGGAGGTCAATATTGTCTAGTAGCATTACCAAACTTCTACTGCTTACTGTGCTGTTAGAGGGCATTTAGGGGTAAATTAGAGCTTAAAAAAAAAGCACAGAACACTGAGATGTAGGACTGGAGGCTGTAAACAAACTTTATAGGACCATGGGAAACTTGGCCACACCCATGAAAAGTGGACATCTGTCTAAATTCTTTCTGGATGAGAGAGTTCTGGATTAGAGAGGTTCAACCTTCATTTTTATTTGGACTATTTATTTAGTTCGTGATGATCATTGTGAATTGTATTCCTTTCTCCAAAGTGCTTTCAGTCCCTTCCAGCTTGGTGTTGACCACCATCTTTATAAGTGAACTTTTTATGCCAATATCTGTTGCATTTCCTCAGACCTGCTGAGGAATAAACCTGGGCAAAGGGTGGGCTGGAGCAGTATTCCTCTGGGGTTGTTTATTGTTACTGATTCTTAAGAGTTAAGTGATACTTATGCATATACATCACATTCATGCTGGAAGTTTGGAGGCAGGCTACAGTGTGGTATAGATTACTTTTGATTTTACTGGCAGCTGGAGTGCTGGCCAGGCGTCGGCTTCCGGGAGACCTGACCATGGTGTTCCTTGGGAGAGCCCTTCAGATCTGCATCATGCTTCACTTCTCTGAACTGGTCCCAGGTTTCTGCTGTGATATTACATTTTGTCCTAGAGAGAGATTTTCTGGCACTTCTCAGTTAATTTATCTGGTTGCAGGGTCTTTGCCTTAAAAGGTCACAAATCCTAAACTGCCTTTTTGGTTGGGCATTTCTCATTCATACCTCTCACATTCCACAGATTACATAGATATTCATAAGCAACATGGTTTCTAAGCAAAGTTGGGCATCATGGCCTTGAGTGCAAGAAAAAGAAATTACATTGTTTGACATACTAAAGATAATATATCAAAGGCATGATAAAAAGCTTAACATAAATTATAACTAAGAAAGCCAAAGTCAGAGAAGAAGAGAAAAGCAGAGGAGTGTGTCTAGTTAGCTAGACTTCAGTGGACGGGGGGAGGAGGAGAGAAGGGTCATGTTCAACTGGTTACAATATTCAAATCACTTATGAAAAAAATGAACAGAACTGGATCGATCCCTGCACGATTTCACTTGGTATGCTCTTACAGCTTAATTGAGAGTCTTTTTTCCAGACAGCTGTGCACCCACTTTAAGGTAGGCTAAGCTTAGGTTGTATTTCTCTATTTCACAAGTATCAGAGGGGTAGCCGTGTTAGTCTGAATCTGCAAAAGCGACGAGGAGTCCTGTGGCACGTTATAGACTAACTGAAGTGTAGGAGCATAAGCTTTCGTGGGCAAAGACCCACGAACATGCATCTGACGAAGTGGGTCTTTGCCCACGAAAGCTTATGCTCCTACACTTCAGTTAGTCTATAAGGTGCCACAGGACTCCTCGTCTCTATTTCAGAAGAAGGTCATGTGAAGTCTAGATATATCGTATCTAGTGTTTCACCTCTCCTCATAAACCTTGTTACCTTGTCAAACAACTAGGTTGGTTAAACATGATTTAATTTTGAAAATCCATGTTGAATTTTAATTACCTTAATTTCTGCTGTTTACAAATTGATCAGCTATTTTCCCCATTATCTTTCCACAAACCAAAGTTAAACAGATTGGTCCACAATTCCCTGATTTGTCCTAGTTCCCTCTTTGGGCATGTCTTCCGAGCTCCATGAGTTCAGACGTGATCCCTGATCAAAGATCTCTTTAGTCAACTCCTTAAACATTCCAGACATATTTCATCCAGCTCTGCTGGCTTGATGATGATTGACTTGTCTGAATAGTTCTTAACTTGTTGTTCTTTTGTTTTAGCCTGACATCATATTCCATTTACATTGATATACACTGTTAGTGTTTCAATCGCTAACATTTTTGGTGTAAAATGAAACACCATTCAACACATCAACCATTGAAGCACTTTCTGTAATTGTCTCCCCTCTTCCTCCCCCACGTAGGGCAATGGGTTTACCCTATCCTTGGCCTTTCTTTTGTAATATATTTATAAAATGTTTTCTTGTTCCTTTTCTCTGTACAGTGCACAGCTGCTGTCAGAAATCTAACAAATGTTAGAAAGCATAAGGAACAGAACGGAAATGAAAAAGCTTATTATATAAATCAGTTGTAAAGAACTCATCTGGAATACTATTAGGCAGTACTAGACACCTCACATCTAAAAGAATATTGTATACAGAGAATGGGGTTTGGCAATAGGTGAAAAAAATAAATAAGGTCATGAAACAACTCTCTTCAGAAGATAGTGGAAAGACTGGGATTGTTTACTCTAGGGAGATGATGAACAAGAAAGGTATCACATGAGATAACCAATGATATAGAGAAAGTAGATGTTTCATTCATAAAATGAAATTGAAAAGTGGCAAATTCATGTCACCGTACATTAGATGGCAAGGGCTGTTGTCTGGCTTGTTGGAAAAGTGTGTGCTTTTTTAAGAACTGGAGAGGCAGGGAGTGACTTTCTGTTGCAGGCCATTCTTTGCAGGTATTTATGAGAGTGGGTATTATGTCAGTCCATGCCTGTGCTGGAAAATCCTTCTTTTACACACGTCAGATGGCACTGTTCCGTCCATGGAACTGGTGAAATACTGGGATTTTTCAGGCTGTTCTGTAATGCATTGCATTAGTCACTCCTTTCTCGAGAGCTAGAAAATAATTTTTCCCTTGCCAATAGAGTGGCCAAAGTGAAACGTGGGGTTTTTCACTTTTACGGCAGCAGGTTTTGAAGGACTGGGGGGCTTAATGGAGGTGAATGTGAAATTGGAGTTAGGTTACGATGTTGCAACTTATTATGTAAATGGTAAATGTGGGACTGATGTCCAGTGTGGGTACTCTGTAGAGATGTAACCGTTTAAATTCTGTTAGGGAGCGTGGGTGGGCTGTTGGGAGCCACCAGGGCTGGCAGTGGTGGCAGGTGCCAGGAGCTGGTGGCCTGTGTGCCTGATGGAAATTCCGTTGGTTACGTGGTTAATTTTTTAAAACACTTTTTTTTACATTTTACATTTAACATTTACATCCCTAGTTCTCTGTAGGGAAAGATATGGTGGTCAGACAAAATGCAATGGTAAAGAATTAAAAGGAGTGGAAACAGTAGTTCAGGGCTCTTATGAGTGGTCTGGCAGGCAGCCAAACTCCCTTCCTTTATAGCTCTACTTTAATCCACAGTCAAGGAGGGGATGTGCTGAAGTCCCAGTGGTGGGTTGTCTGAGGATTAGGATAGGTAGTGAAGAAGGCTGATGGAAGCTGCCTAGATAAATATTGAAATAACAATGGAATTTGCTGCACTGTACACTTATTGCTGGCTATTCCTAGAAATCTCTCTATATTTCAAAGTGTGTCCGTCTGTCTGTCAGACGGATGGATGGACAGTCAGGCAGTTTCTTCAAGGACTCCTCCAAAATGGTAAAAGGTGGGGACATCAAATTTGGTATGTAGCTTCCCCTTACCCAACTTAAAGCAGGGTCAGGGTTTGCTTGTGCCAGGAAAACAGGAAGTGGTGAGAAATAGAACTGTTCAAGTGATGCCCCCGGGGGTGCTCCACTGTAGTTGTTAGGCTTGTTCTGGTGCCACAGATTGGAAAGTTGTCAGCAGTGGTCTGCCAGACCGCGCATGAGAGTTAGGCACCTTGTGCCTTTCACGTGGTTTCTTGAGGCATGCAGTCCAACTCCCACCAGTTCCTACTAACCATCCTTCGGTTGCAGATGGAGTGAGCTCCTTCTCCTCAGATCCTGTCAATGTTAAATTAATTGTTAGCTTTTAGATAGTTATTGTTCTCTTAATAGCTCTAGTTAGATAACCTTTAGCAGTAGGTCACAGTTATACAGTTGTTTTTTAAAAAAAATAAGACTATTTAGTTTAAAAAAAAAAAGAGAAGAAAAGAACAACCACCATGCCGTGCTCACCTGGTTTAAAAAAAGATGAAGCCTACTGGCAGCCCATGCCTGCGTCAGATGGGCACTCCCATTGCATAAGATATCTCTGTGAAGGGCACATTCCCCAGAAGTGCTAAATTTAATGGCACGAGCTTATAGAGACAGAGAAATGAGGCTCAGAATGCTTTTTTGACAAAGCACTGCAGCCTTCTCAAATGGAGCCTTTCCCGTCACGTTGGACTCAGCTAGAGGGGATAAGCGCCGAGCGGTCTCACCGGGCTCCCACGCTTTGGCAAGCTATTTGGCTAAAATAATTAATTTTTAATATGGAGAAAGACTAACAGGAAAAGGCTACAGAGAGTCATAGGAGCACCAGGCTCTAATGCAGAATGATCTAGAAAAGGAACAATAGGGGGGAAAAACTTGCTAAGTAATGTTACAAAATCTTCCTTCTCAAAAATAGAGAGGACAGAAGGGGACCTAATAAAACTAATTTTGCAGCGTCATGGAAAATGAAATTCAGTGTTGAGAATGATAAGTTAGTTCACACTGGAAGGAATAATTTTGACTACTTCTGCACAATACAAGTTTGTAAACTAACTGTAGCCAATAAGGCATGGAAAGGAAAAATTTGAAGATAGTAGTTGAAACCTTCTGAATCTCTTGTCTTTTATTTTTCATGGTTTGGCAAAATATTATGAGAATTAAATATTGTGTGTGGTCTTAGGAGTCTTGAATGGTGGCCATGGAATTATAGTGCATATTTGAAAGGGATAATCTACATTGAGAAACTGAAGTCAGAACATTTAAAAACCAATATTGACACAGATTTAAAAATTTCTAGTTTGTATCTAAGTATTAAATTACTGTACATTCAGCAAGGTGTTCTTTGGTATAATTATTTTATTTGCAGTGAAGCAAATTATTACAGAATTCTAAAAATAAATAACAAGTAGAGCCAATGTTTGGAAAGCTGAAGCCCTACAATTGAAATGATAGATTTGGCAGAAGTTTTTAGGAAAAAAAGGTGATCAGAAGCTGGCCTATGATGTCTTCACTGAAGACTGCCTGCTATTCTAGAAGAGAGCTTTATTCAAAACTGCTTATTTGGCTCAATATAGGGATAATTGAGTTATGTAGGGAGGTCAGACTGGATAATCCAGTGGTCCCTTCTGGCATTAAACTCCAACATCTTTATATATTCAATGAATGATAACTTTGCTGCAAACCAAGAATAGGCTGAAGACTGTGCTGAAGGCTCTGTGGATTTTATAACTTGTGTGATTGGTGTATTTCGGGAAAGTAATTGGTTGTTCTTTCTTTTTTCTAATTCTTAAAGGAGAAGAAAACCAACAGGGCTCAAAAATATCCTTTATTGTTTTTGTAGGAATACCATTTTACATGAAAATGTCTCCCACTATATCAGAAACTGATTTACAATCCTCTTACTTAGGAATGTATTTCAGTGTTTTTGTTGTCCCCGCTAGATATCCCCACATCTGGGGATTTCTGCCAGACCATGGATGTTGCTGGATCAGTGTCTCCTGGATTTGAGAGGTTGAACCCATGTTTGGGGAACACTACCACAATATTTTTATTAGTTATGCTCTGCGGTAGCAAAGACAAATCCTTAAGTTATGCCCTCAGGTAAACCTATGTACGTACTGTACTTGGGTGTGACATACCTCCCCCCCCACACTCACACATTTCTTGTTGTTCCATCTAGCTAATTAAAGACTAGGTTGACAAATTGTATATGATAAATGTGATGGTATTTCCTCTCCGTGAATGCTGAATGTTGGAAACAGGAGTTGCAAAATAATGTTCGTAACAAATACATCTTTCTTAAGCTTCTGTCATTTCATTTCATATGGAAGCAAACTTTAATATTAGAAAGTCAGTCACTAAAGTAGAGGAAAACAAAGGTGTCACCTTAATGCTCCATCTATTAAAGAGGACAAATGAGTGGGAGGGAGCTGTTGAAACGAGGGTTGCCAGGTGTCCTGTATTGACCTGGACAGCCCGGTATTTTCACCTCCTGTCTGGTTTAAAAAAAAAAAATTCAGAAAATACTGGACACCAAAAATGTCTGGTATTTTCTGTTTTTTTTCCATGCCAGGAGGTGAAAATACCGGACACCTCGCAACCCTATGACAGTCAGCAACTGGGCCCAGCCCTGCCCCTGAGCCCCCCTGCCCGTGGATCCCCTGCTTACCTGGTTCTGCAGGGAAGCTCCCTTCTGGCTAGACCAAGAAAACAAGATGACCACTGGCAAAAAAACCTAAAGACCTGAGCAAGGGGAAGCAATGCCTTCCCTGGGTCTAAGTGCTCAACACCTTCTCTTCCTATCCCTATTCTGACTGTACACAATTCAAGGGGCCTTGCTATTTTAATGCTGTTTTGTTTTGTTTTTTGTTTTGTTTTGTTTGTTTGTTTATTTTGCTTAATTCTCAGGGTCCTTTTTCTTTCTCAGCAATTTTGGTCTCTTCTCTCCCCCCTTCCCCCCCCCTCAACAGAACTTTTTCCCCGGTGATTTTTTTTGGGGGGGGGTCAAAGGAGGGGGGTGTTATGTATTTTTGTTGAAACCAAGTACCTTGGTTACAGAATAGTGTGAATTTAATGTCCACAGACAACATTGTTTAACACACTGAAGTTAAGGTGCTTGAAGACTACTGTGTGGAGAGCTCGTGAGAGCTGAAGTGTTAATTTAAGGGAGGAGCTATCTCTGCTGAGGTTGATCAACTGATCTACTCTGGGTTTTGATCCCAGTTGCTCATTGAACAAAAAATTATTCAATATGCATTTTTCATAATTTTTATTAAAATAACATTTTGTTTTGGATTGAACACTATTTTGGTTGTTCTTTAATAGTTTTCCAGACTTTTCTGTTCTTCCAGAAATGCTACAAAATGTTGGTTTTAGTTCTTCGTTTTTTTTCCTCAGAACTGTCAGTGAACCCAACCTGCAAAAAATCAGTTATTCATCCTGTTCTGTTCCATTTGGGCCTACAAATTACCTGAATTTTATGGTCACTAAAAAGTGACTGAAAGTTCATATAGCATCATAACCCATAAAAACAAATGTTGATGGGCAAAGCAAAAAGGGATATAGACCCATCAAATTAGTGCAAAATACCTGCTGATATAATTCAGGGTCTCTGTTGTCTGGTAATCTGGGAAAGTGTGGAACCAGAAGTCAATGAATCAAAACTAATGCATATAAGGGCTCATTGGTGGATCAAACAGACTAAGAGGATGCGCTTTTCCATTGAACACTCAGTTTTGGGGTTAGTAAAAATAAAATATTTTTTTTAATGAGAAAGTTGGATGAGGTGAAGCAAAGGTGGACATTTGCTGAATGAAAAAAGATGAAGGGGAGTATCATTGCTGCCACCGCTATCTTCTGGAACTCCAGAATCTACCATAATATTGTTGAGTCTTTGTTGTCCCGATCTTGAGAGAAGGCCTGATCAGATTGGGCCAGAGAGATAATATTGCTATCTCTACTGGCTCTGGCTGAATTCTGTCCTTCAAGCCTTTGTCTTTTTTCTTCCCCATTGTATTCATTTTCTTTCTTACCTCTCTTGTTTTTAACTCCTGTGTAATGAGAGTGACTCTGCTGTGTGTTTTGCAGAGTCTATATGTTTTGCAACACTGGTGTAAGTCTGTGCCAGACAGGCAAATAATAGCAATTCCTTAAAGATTCTGATGCTTATACGGGTTTGCCAGGTCTTTAAATGGTTAATAAGGTCAAGTGCCATAACTGTATTTTCCAGGAATGAGCTTGCAAGTCAGAGTCAACACCAGGGGCAAGTTGAATTTTTTCTCTAAGCTGTTCTTTTCTCTCTTGTATTGTGTTAGTTTTGTTTTCTAGGAAACTGGATTGGATTCTTATAACTTTTCTTTTCTTCCCACGCCCCCTTCCTCCCCTGCCCAAAATAAGGCCGTTTTTATCACTTAAACTGTTAGATGAGGCAGGGGTTCCTTATAAAACTCTCCAAGGGGAAAAAAGCTTTTAAAATGAAAGTCTTCATGTATTTCTGCACTTTTAACAAAAGGTTATACAAAGTTTTGATGACCCCATGTTACAAAGCAAGCTGAGTTATCTGTATATCACATCCCAAACTTTGTTTAATACTGTTTAGTATTGGACAGTGACAGGGTCAGATTAACACTTGAATTCTTTGTGCCCATATATTCCAAGTTAATAGAGAAGCTATACTGGTGATGACTTATATCGCTTGGAGGATCAATTTCAGGGTCTTGAAAGGTCAGTCATCCTGTGATAGCTGGTTATCTGAAAGGCACACTGTTCTTTCCATGAATCTTGGTTTTTGTCTTACACTGGATAATTCTTACTATTTCTTGTAATGCCGCCTCCAGAGTTGTGGGCAAATTAGTGGCATGAAATGGCTTGGATACAGATGACTTGATCTAATCCCACCACAGTGACCTAATTCAGGCCTGTAATAAGTTAGAAAGTTCCTCTTTAGCCAGCAGTTCCCTTTAGATTTCTTTTGCTACAACTGCATGCAAAGTGAGCCTCCAAAGGTGGGGGAAAATGATGAGGCAAACTTTAGGAAAAAATAACCTCAGTTCATCCCTCTGGGGAAGAGGACCAGCTTGTACAGCAGTGTTAGTGTCTGGTGTAGACTTCCACAAATCCCTAAATATTTTATTACCCAGTGAAACTATTAACTTAACAACATTTCACATACTTTCTGTATAGTTCTTGAAATAAATCCACACGATGTCTAACGGAAGTTTCCCCAGAAATTAAGGAACTGTCTGTTTGTCTTTGCAAAGGTTTAGAAAGCTGTAATTGTCACAGATCATGGTTTCTTTTCCCTTTTTAGAAGCACAAAGCTGTATTAAAACTTCAACACAAGTTCCATTTAAAGTAGAAATATTTGAAGTTGATAATATAACTACATTCTAATACAGGCCATTTCTCTTGCACCATGTGAAAGACCCATATAAACTACAATACTGGGATGCCAGACATGCATAGTAGAATGTGGGAGGGTCTGGTGAGAGAATATCTTTGTGGGCAAGCTGCTTGTTGTATGGACTAACACTTTTTTCATGGAGTATTGTGTGCCTTTTTGTAAGGAATAGTATTGGGGCTAATTAAGTACTAAAACTAATAGTACACTTATTGAGACACCTTTGCTATACCAGAGCTTGCCAGCACGTGTGCCTCATCTATCTTGTCTTCAGTTGCAATTTGCAATCCAATTTCCTTCTTTGACAGGGGTATTAGCCTGGTAGGTAGGATGGAAGCAGTACCACATGGGAAAAACTTTCTACTTGCTAGCTATAGAGAGATAAGTCATGGAACAGTCTTCTAAGGTGGGAATTCTTGTCATTAGAGGTTGCCAGTAGAGGTGGGTGACAACCTGGGAAGCAGTGATAATGAGATGGTAGATTTCAGGATCCTGACCAAAGGAAGAAAAGAGTAGTAAAATACACACCTTGGACTTCAGAAAAGCAAATTTTGACTCCCTCAGAGACCTGATGGGTAGAATCCCCTGGGATGCTAACATGAAGAGGAAAGGAGTCCAGGACAGCTGGCAGTATTTTAAAGACGACTTATTGAAGGCACAGAAAGAAACCATCCTGATGCGTAGCAAGAGAGGCAAACATGGTAGGAGACCGGATTGGCTTACAGAGGAAATCCTTGGTGAACTTAAGCATAAAAAGGAAGCTTACAAAAAGTGGAAACTTGGACAAATGACCAGGGAGGGGTTTAAATGTATAGCTCAAGAATGCCGGGGGGTTATCGGAAAGGAGAAAGCGCAATTGGAATTGCGACTGGCAAAGGATGTGAAGGATAACAAGAAAGGTTTCTATAGGCATGTTAACAAGAAGAAGGTGATCAGAGAGGGTGTGGGGCCCCTACTGTATGAAGGAGGTAACCTAGTGACAGATGATGTGGGGAAAACTCAAGTACTCAATGCTTTCTTTGCCTCTGTATTCATGGACGAGGTCGGCTCCCAGACTAAATGCGCTAAGTGATGCAAGATGGGATGAAGATGGACAGCCCTTGGTGGGTAAAGAACAGGTTAGGAACTATTTAGAAAAGCTAAACATTCACAAATCCATGGGTCTGGACTTAATGCATCCGAGGGTACTGAGTGAGTTGGCAAATGTCATTGAGCAGCCTTTGGTCATTATCTTTGAAAAGTCATGGAGATCGGGAGAGATCCCGGATGATTGGAAAAAGGCAAATGTAGTGCCCATCTTCAAAAAAAGGAAGCATGACGATCCAGGGAACTATAGGCTGGTCAGTCTTACCTCGGTTCCTGGAAAAATCATGGAAGGGATCCTTAAGGAATCCATTTTGAGGCACTTGGAAGAGGGGAAAGTGATTCGGAATAGTCAGCATGGATTCACAAAGGGCAAGTCGTGCCTGACCAATCTGATTAGCTTCTATGATGAGGTAACTGGCTCTGTGGACATGGGAAAGTCAGTAGATGTGATATACCTTGACTTTAGCAAGGCTTTTGATACGGTCTCCCACAATATTCTTGCCAGCAAGTTAAGGGAATGTGGATTGGATAAATGGACGGTAAGGTGGATAGAAAGCTGGCTAGAAGGCCGGGCCCAGCGGGTAGTGATCAACGGCTCGATGTCAGGATGGCGGTCGGTTTCTAGTGGAGTGTCCCAAGGTTCGGTTCTAGGACAGGTTTTGTTCAGTATCTTTATTAATGACCTGGATGAGGGGATGGATTGCACCCTCAGCAAGTTTGTGGATGACACTAAGGTAGGGGGAGAGGTAGATATGCTTGAGGGCAGAGATAGGGTCCAGAGTGACTTAAACAAATTGGAGGATTGGGTCACAAGAAATCTGATGAGGTTCAACAAGGACAAGTACAGAGTCCTGCACTTGGGACGGAAGAATCCCAAGCATTGTTCAGGCTGGGGACCAACCAGCTAAGTAGTAGTTCTGCAGAAAAGGACCTGGGATGAGTTACAGTGGATGAGAAGCTGGATATGAGTCAACAGTGTGCCCTTGTAGCCAAGAAGGCTACATAAGAACGGCCTTACTGGGTCAGACCAAAGGTCCATCTAGCCCAGTAGCCTCTCTGCCGACAGTGGCCAGCACCCGCTGCCCCAGAAAGGGTGGACCAAAGACAATGATCAAGCGATTTTTCTCCTGCTATCCCTCTCCAGCCTCTGACAAAGGCCAGGGTCACCATTTTTATCCCCTGGCTAATAGCCTTTTATGGACCTAACCTCCATGAAATTATCTAGCTTTTCTTTAAACTCTGTTATAGTCCTAGCCTTCACAGCCTCCTCTGGCAAGGAATTGCACAGGTTGACTACACGCTGTGTGAAGAACTTCCTTTTATTAGTTTTAAACCTGCTACCCATTAATTTCATTTGGTGTCCTCTAGTTCTTCTATTATGGGAACTAATAAATAACTTTTCTTTATCGGCCCTCTCCACACCACTCATGATTTTATATACCTCTATCATATTCCCCCTCAGTCTCCTTTTTTCTAAACTGAAAAGTCCCAGTCACTTTAACCTCTTTTCATATGGGACCCGTTCCAAACCCCTAGTCATTTTAGTTGCCCTTTTCTGAAGTCTTTCCAAGGCCAAAATATCTTTTTTGAGGTGAAAAATGAACAGAGATTGCCTGTCTCCTAGAACTGGAAGGGACCTTGAAAAGTCATTGAGTCTAGTCCCCTGCCCTCAAAGCAGGACCACTACCATCCCTGACAGATTTTTGCCCCAAATGGCCTTCTCAAGGATTGAACTCACAACCCTAGCTTTAGTAGGCCAATGCTCAAACCACTGAACTATCCTTTCTGCAAATGGCATATTAGGTTGCATTAAGAGGAGCATTGCCAGCAGATCCAGAGATGTAATTATTCTCCTTTATTTAGCTCTGGTTAGGCCACATCTGGAGTATTGTGTCCAGTTCTGGGCCCCCCACTACAGAAAGCATGTGGACGCATTGGAGAGGGTCCAGCGGAGGGCAACCAAAATGATTAGGGGGCTGGAGCATGTGACCTATGAGGAGAGGCTGAAGGAGTTGGGTCTGTTTAGTCTACAGAAGTGAAGAGTGAGGTGGGATTTGATAACAGCCTTCAACTTCCTGAAGGGAGGTTCCAAAGAGGATGGAGAAAGGCTGTTCTCAGTAGTGACAGATGGCAGAACAAGGAGCAATGAGTCCCATTGACTAGATAGAAAGATTAACTTAAATAATCTATATAAATGCCTCTGGAACCCCATAACATCGAGTCCCTAATCCGTGAATTAGAACTCATTTACAAAACTTTTCTTAAACAGTACGTGGATATGTTCTCCTACTACAAAGTTAGAATTTATAATACCTAGTCCATGATGAGATATCTTTGACTTGTAATTAATTAATTTTAACAATCTTCAAAAATTATTTTTATTAAATTTGCCCTACGAGGTAACACGTGTACAAGTGAAACATGCATTGCTTCAAGAAGTGCCTCTACTTCCATTGAGCAGGTATGAAAAATTTGTCCTCCTTCAACGTGTTAACTTCTCTGCTGAAGTCCTATTCAGGCTTCAGGTAAAAAAAAAAAAATGAAATGTATATTTTTACTCTTCTTGGAAAGAAAATGTATGAAATGTATGAAAATTTGAATTTTGTTTAATGATAATTACCGGAAACATATTACTGTTATTTACAGAGAATACCTTAACTGAGAAGTTACAATACAGTTGTAGCAGAGCCTTGCTAATTTTAATTTAAGTTTTCCTAAACTTCACCTTCTGTAATTCACTTAAAGAAATCAACAGATTTTGTGTATAATAGAGACTACATAGAGTTAGTGTAGTGATGTATTGCTAAGATAGTTACCTTAGTCTTCAAATATATCATATTTACTTAGTAGGCTACTGTATTAAAACACACTCATTGGCTGAACAAAGTTAACTTCGATGCATTATACTCTTTTGTATATTGTTTTTGCTAATTCACACAAATTGGGAAATATACAATTCCAATAGAGTTAGCAAGGTTCTGCTCTAGGTCTTTTCTGAAAGCTTCATGTGACTTAAGATCAGTTACAGAAATTGTGGTGCTTGTTGGAGTTCTCATAAAAGCTTTGTGATAGAAGGAATGCTGATTAAATTCTTATCATCCAGTAACTGGCTACTGCTTAATGAAGTCAGCTGCAGAGAATTAAGTAGAATTGTTTCATAGGCCAACATTTTATTTGTAATCCCTAAAGTGGCTAAATTGAGATGGAACAGGGTTTTTCCCATGCTGTACAAGTTTTGATGCAGTTTTCCCTTCTATATCAGCATATCAGAGGTAACTTCATGAAAATAATCTGTGCACAAAAGCCTCTGTCTGGAATGTTCATCTCCATAGCACTGGAAGATAATAGATCAAACTTTAGAGTCCATCAGTTATTGAAATAGCTCCATTTCTCTCTCCTCATTACAAATAAACCCAAACTACCCCATTCCAGCTGCCAAATATTTCTACTTTCCTCTGTTCCCCCTTTCCCCCCACTGTAATGTACTGCTTTTCTGAAGAGAACAATTTCTGATTAGCTCCCAGTTCCTCGTATTTCTCAGTAATCAGGCTCCACGTTACTCCACTCCTAAATTCTTCTCCATCAACAAATTCCAACTGATTTCCCAAATGCTAAACACCAAACTAAGTATTGCTGTACTTTAGTGACAAGTGACTGCTGCTGTTTAACTTTCATACACTCAAGAGTTCTGCACTTTTAGTGCCTGGGCTGCTATTCCTCACTTCTTGAGTGTGGGCAAGAGTGAAAAACTGAATAAAAAGCATGGATGAGGTGTATCCCTAAAGTCTTCTATATAATGTGATTGTGCAGTTGTGAAAATGCATAATATAGTGTTTTGCCAGTAGGCCACACAGCTCACTCTGTGTAGTATAGAAAGTCATCTTCCAATATTTGAGCTTGTCCACTTTTCTTTTAGGAATTCTTTAGGAGTAACGAGTGACCCCTAGGAGAATTGCAGGAATATGAGAAGTGTATGCCTTGGTTGAAACAGAGGCTTTTGTGAAGGTGATTGGCATTTATAACTTCTAAACTGCACAGGAGACGTCACATGTGACAAGTGCTTTCTTCTGTGCAATCTATCTAGATTTGAGATATTCAGGTCTTTCAATAGTAGGGCAATAAACCACTGAGGTTTAGGAGTTCCAAATGGCAGCTGCTGCTTCCTGCAAGCTGCCTAGCATGCTACCGTCACTGAGTGCTTCCATTTCTTTTGCTTGCCCAAACATATATTAGGGAGGCGAATCTATAAGCCTGTCCACATTTGAATATAATTTTGGCCAAGCCATTACAATATTACAGCTGTTTGCATCAGTGAAAGCAGAACTCTTCAACTATACTATTTATATACTTCTTTTAGGGATTTAATCTTTTTAAGTGTTGCATATGCATCTCTTGCAGCTTCTACAATTCATTAGAGCACTGGAATATATTGTTTGGTGAGATCTGTTTAATTAACGTAAATCTACTTAAGTTGAGGCTTTCGATTTTTAGGTTTCAAATGTGGTAGAGGTTATTACCGTATATGACCTTTTAAACAGTGTGTGTGGGGGGGGGGGAGGGGGAGAGTTGAGGACTACTGTAGAAACTGTATAAAAATGAGTATATAGGTACAGATGCATACTGATTATTAATGTATGTACACACAACATGTAACTTTAATATTGAGACCTGCATGGACAATTCCTTTTACTACATAACATCAGTGCATGGATACAGAAAGTAAGCAGGACAAACTAGAAGTGATGAGGATAGAAAGCAACATCACTGAGTGTAACTGACGTATGGTGGGATGACTGAAGCCAGAAATGTTTACACTGAGCTGTATATACTATATAGGATTGGAAGAACAGGGCAAGAATTTACACAGCAAGTAATATAAAATCTGATAATGAAGAAAAGCATGGAAATATATTGGCTCAGTAATAGAGAACAAAAGCAAAGCAAGCTCATCTGGCCTAGAATGAGATCAGACACACACAATTTCTGGATCTATTATAAACAAAAGACAAACTATATTTAACAACCTAGATATTGCTGCATGCCAAGCACTATTAAGCATGGATTTCCTAGATTACTCCACAAACAGAAAAGTAAAGAAGCCATCCAGGATCATGTATTTGCTAACAGGAATAAAAGTCAGAGGAATACAGCCATCTAATCTTATGTTCTAATAACTAACTTCATATGTACCTATGATTAGAGGGCATCATATTGAAAGCCAAACTTCAGAAGAGGCACATTATATACTTAAGTAATACTTTCCTCTGCTTGTGATAGACAGACCTAATATCAAGCAAGGGAGTTGAATAATTTTTCTTAACTTTAATGTAAAAACTGTGTTGGCTAAACATCTTATTGTTTGTATTCAAATGCTTGTGTCCTTCCCAATTCGATAATTAAATGTTTCTTTTTCATCAGTCCTCCTATATCTCTGAATCTTATTCAGTGGCCTAATATGAGAGTCAGGACAATAGACTAATGTTTTTTGCAAAGCTCTTGAGAATGCATGACATCATCAATAATATCTTAATCATATTAAACTGAATTTGGTTGCACAGAGACCTGCTTTGTCATTAAAAATGATTCAAGTGACATATTGCATATGTTTGAAAGAGATAAATAACAAAAGGTTTAAATATTATTTTGAAAAACTGTACAAATCCCTATAAACTTTTATAAGTGGATTTGTTTGAAGACCTGAATTTTAATTGCAGGAAAATTAAGTAGTTTATTCAAAGACATAATCTTTGTAAAAAGTCTGAGGGTTAGCTGTGTTCGTCTGTAACTTTAAAAATAATGAGCAGTCCTGTAGCACCTTAGGCTAAGTCTAAACTGCACCCCTCAGTCGACAGAGGGATGTAAACGAAGCACTTCGAAAGTGCAAATGAAGCAGGGATTTAAATACCCAGCACTTCATTTGAATAATCGCATCATGGCGCTGTTTCAAACAATCACCATTTTGAAACTGAAATCGCAGTTTAGATGTGGTTTTTTCCAACAACGGGGCGATTTTTTTCAAAAGATCCTGTACTCTAAAAAATGAGTACAGGATCTTTCAAAAAATCACCCTGTTGTTGAAAAACCACATCTAAACTGCGATTTCAGTTTCGAAATGGTACTTGTTTGAAACAGCACGACGATGCGATTATGCAAATGAAGTGCAGGGTATTTAAATCCCTGCTTCATTTGCACTTTCGAAGTGCTTTGTTTACATCCCTCTGCTGACAGAGGGGTGCAGTTTAGACGTTGCCTTAGACTAACAAATACATTGTGAGTGTTCATAGGTAAAACCTACCTTAGCAGATGACCTTTGTAGTTAGTTTTTTTACTGCAATTACTAAATACTAAATTCAAAGGTCATAGTATTCAGTAAAATCTGCAGCATTAACTGTATGTGAGAAAATTACATTACTTTAAATAATGCTCTCAAGAAACCCAGCCTATATTAAAAGAACTTTATTATAGTTGGAAAATCAAAGGTACGAAAGTTAAGAAGTAAAAAATATTGAAGTTGTATGTCTGTCTTGGACTGGAGCATGCTCACTTGTAGTCTGGAGATCGTGTATGCATAGTCCAGTGAGAAATAGGAGTGATGATAAGATAGATCATCTTCAGTTTCTCTAATGAGGGAGGGTGTGCACAGTCTGGTCACAAGTACGAATTGGGAGACTTAAATGTGCTCAGTGAGAACAAACATTTTAGAGATTTTAGATGATACATGCTATCAAGGCCATACTCAGCATGTGTGGACTGTGATTTCTGAAAAACTTATACTTGGATTCTCATGGGATGAAAAAAGGCCCTTCACAAAAAGGCCAACACTTGTCAATTTTATATTCCTGCTCCAAAGCACAAGGGCATTAATCTAAAAAGAAAGCACAAATATTAAAGATTTTAAAATATGGGTAAAACTACTTTCCCCCTGCTGCCATCTCAGAAAAAGCTGAACAATTTTAGATAAAACCTTCCAAAAATGTGTTGTCGAGGCAGACACTCAGCATGGAAGAACATTTCAGTATATGTGGTTAATTAGACAAAAAGTTATAAACCGGTAAACAGGGTTTCATGAGAAGGGTCAGGCAACCATAATAGGTGTTGTCATCAGTCCTATATATTAAGGTAGCATAGGGCATTGTTACTTATATACATAGTATTGCTTCTTTTGAGATGATCTACATCCTAGTTTCTCAGATTGAAGGCAGCTATTATGTGTCTGAGGTTCTAGGTTAGTGGTCTCCAAATTGTGAGGTGTGCCCCTCCAGGGATGCATGAAGGAGTGTCTGTGGCTGGGCCTAGTCCAGTTCCCACAAGGAGGTAGGAAGGGAGTGCTATGTGGGCATAGCTGTGGCTCCTGCCCCACTCTTGGCCCTTGCTTCATTCCTGGTCCTGATGCAGTTGCGACTGATTCCAGATTGGAGGTAGGAATTGGATACGTTCTTTTACTCACAAGAGGGGGTTGCAAGTGGAAAAGTTTGGACATCACTCTTCTAGGTGGTGTGCGAAGGTAGAAATTATTGCCTTTTTGGTTAACTTTTAGGCGTTTAGTGCTATGATTACTGAAGTGCTTATATGTTGTCTTGGAAGAATTAGAGTTTTTTTTATTGGCAAATGTCAGTAAGTATTGATTTCACTTCACCCATAAGCTGTTGGGGGAGAGGGGGAATTCCATCTAAAATAATCAGACTCCATGGATAAAATAAGAGAAATTCTGCTTGAGAACTTAATGTTTGATTTAAGGATATTTATTTTGTATATTTTGGCATGTGGTGTTGACAGGTTGTGTTTTAAATGGTTATAAATTGAGAATTCTTGAATCTCAGATCTGTCTTGAAATTTTCTGAGCCCCTCCATAATTTCCTACAACTGTGAATTTAAATAAATAAATAAAAATTGAAACATGCTTAAAACCCATATGTTTTGGGTTATGAAAATTTACATAGAAATAAAGAAAATGCTTAATAATAATTATCAGTATTCATCAAATTATAAAAAGAACTACCAGGTTTAATTAACTGCAAAACATATTCTGAATGTTATATGACCAGAGTACTAGGGATGTTTAAAAATTGTATAACTGGTTAATCGTGTCATCTGCACAATTAATTATAAGAGTTAGCACTGCCGCAGCATGGGTAGCTCCTGGGACCCCGTGCCAGCCCAGCTCCTAAATGACTTTTAGTGCAGAGCCTGCAGTGGGGATAGCTCCTAGGACCCAGTGTGAGCTGGGACTGAGCCAGGCTGCTCAGACTGAGCTTAATATTTATGTAATTTAAAGTATTTTAATAGTTAAACTTAAGCCTTAGTATAAATTGTCAAATGAAATAATTCTAAACTGAGATTTT
The DNA here is from genome assembly GCF_049634645.1 of Pelodiscus sinensis. Taxonomy (NCBI): domain Eukaryota; kingdom Metazoa; phylum Chordata; order Testudines; family Trionychidae; genus Pelodiscus; species Pelodiscus sinensis. Next base: position 296,667,454 of record NC_134711.1, on the reverse strand, counting down.
TGTAAAACATTTTTCTTCTGAATTTTTATCTACTGTGTTCCTATTACTATTATAAAATGCCCGTACAAGCTGCACCCCTCTAGTCCAGAACTCTCTGATCCGGAAACATCCACTGTCCAGAATGATTTTTAGTGAGCCAGATGTCCACTATTCATGGGAGTGGCCAAGTTTAGTGCGATCCCATAAAGCTTGTTTACAGCCACCAGTCCTGGCTCCCAGTGTTCTATGCTGTTGTTTAGCTCTAATTTACCCCTACATGTCCTCTAACAGCCCAGTAAGCCAGGGACGTTTTGGTAATGCTGCTAGACCAAGGGTGGGCAATAATTTTTAATGGCTGGGGGGGGGGAGGGGAGGAAGAGCCCTCCAAGATTTTGGCAAGTGGCCAAAGGCCACATTTCTACTGAGGGGGTTTGGGATCTTGGACTGAGGTTGGGTGCATAAGGGATCTTGGGGTAGGAGACTGGGTGCAGGAGAGGGTGTGGAGTTTGGGTGAAGGAGGGGGTTGTGATCTGGTGCAGAGTCCAGGAGAGGATTCTGGCCTGGGGGAGGTCTGTACGAGGGGGTGCAGAGTCTGGGAGGAAGTTGTGACCTGGGGGAAAGGGGTACAGAGAGTTTGGGTGGTGGCCTGGGGCAGGTAGTTGTGGGGGGGACAGGCAGAGGGAAGAGAGCGGAGGTGCCAGAGGCTGGCTCTGGCTGGGAGGCACTTACCGAGGCAGCTGCCAGTCAGCAGCCCTGCAGGATCCTGAAGGCTGTAGTCCACCTGGCTCTGCTTCAGGCTGGGTGAAGGAGTAAGGGAGAGCAGTGAGGGAGGAGGCTTCATCGGCCTGCCACCAGCAAAATATCTCAGCTGCTATTGGTCAGAAACTGGCCAGTAGGTGCTGAGAGATTTTGCTGAGGGGCAGGACAAAGTACAAAGCCTCCCTCCTTGCTCCCAGAATAAAGTAGCCACGTTCAAAGTGGCTGACACTGCACTGCACTTAAAGGTCCCAGCGAGGCAGCCACGGGCCAGATCCAGTGGCTTGGTGGACCGGATCCGGCCGCCCCTGTGCTATATAATATTGACTTCCCGAGGTATGGAAAATTCTGTGATTTGGAACCAGTCAATTGTCATGCTGAGGAATTTGATTGATGTAAACAGTACAAAGCTATTTGTTCAAAGAAAAGTTAATGACACTGATTCATAATTGAAGTTACTCTATACACATCACTAATTTAGTGGAAAAAAAAGTCCATGTAGAATAGGCATATGTACTATTAGTCAGAAATAGTAAAACAAACCCACAGTTTTTGAGAAGCATGCTTTAGCCTTTCGCATAATTATTTCATGATTCTAATTTTTTTTTTCCAGAAAAGTGCTCTAGTTTTTTTTTTAACTTTGAAAACTACAGTATCTTTGGCATCCATTAGAAATGATTGCTTAAATTCTAAGTAATTACATTTTGCACATTCATTTAAATCTCATAATAAACCTAAAATTCAAATATTAATATTAATCAGAGCAATAGATTAGATTTAAATGCAGCTTGGATATCTCTGTAGTCCAAATTGATGGTCAACTGATTTGAACCTGAACAATTCTGAGCTATATGATTAGAATATTTTAAATTTGTTGTTAGCAATTAATCACTAAGGTGGGATGAGTCCTTGTGTTAGTGGAAATCTGAGTTTCAGCAGTATTAGTCAAGTTTGAGGATTACTAATTAGTGACAGAGGAACCAAAAGTAAAGGAGTGTGTAAGCTGGTCTACCTATATGAAAAAGGTTTACCTATTGTTTCATATTCACCACTTTGATTGTATGTCTGTGGAAGTGTAGACTCTTCTCAAATCTTGAAAAGTTACTGTCATTAAATTATACCCTATGACATATAATCACTTGAAGTATACACATTACATAATTTAAATATCTTTTATATAACATGTAGTGTAGTGCCTTAAGATTTTTCTTCATTTTTTTCTTTTTTTAGCAAATCATAGACTATAGTATTTTCAGAAGACTCCAAAGGTTTCCTTTTGAAATCTTTACCTTTTACACAGTAATAATATGTCCAATATTTTGATCTCTAGTCGTTTTATTCATGGATTGAATGATGTTTTCTGCTGCAAGAAATAAGGAGAAATAATGACAAGTTTTCTCATTTCATAGATTGCTTTTTTGAGTTCTGTAGGCAGGTATCTGCAGGTGGGGATATTTGTGAATGCAATTCATTCTGGCTATATTTGGCGCGCAACAGGCTCTGTCCATTTTTATTTAGATTTACCTATATGCCAAGTAATTTTGGGATCTGCTCAGAAAGAAAGCTCATTGAATTGGAGTTTTCTACTTAAGGGAGTCTCAGAAGTAATATTGAGTTGACGTATCTCCAGCTTTATCTTTTTAGTAGCAACTTTCTTTTGTAAGAGCTGAAGGTCAGGTGTGTGCTATTATTTGAACCAGTTCTAATGCTGCTAGTTGTGCACTTGTTTTGGGGGGTCAGTCTGCTCTTTGAGTGACTTGGTCTAAAGAGGGCTGCAAAGATATTTTTATTTGAGCCAATTTTGATGCTGCTGTTCTTGTGCTTTCCATTGCAGTCAATCTGCCCTTTGAATTAATTGGCCGAAGGAGGACTGCAGAGAGATTTGACTGCTGAAAGTGTGTTATCCAGTACTAAGAGGAAAATTGTTAATTTCTTTTATGATCAACATTGGTTGAAATAAGGATCTGAAATGATGACAGTCTTTTCGGACACATTGGTCAACTCAGTAATGCTCAAATTATACATCACACATACTAACTTTTGTTTTTTCTTCTTTTTAGCTGGTTGGTGGAGAGTTTGATCTAGAGATGAACTTTATAATCCAGGATGCGGAGAGCATAACGTGCATGTCGGAGCTTTTAGAACACTGTGATGTAACATGCCAAGCAGAAATCTGGAGTATGTTCACAGCCATTCTGCGTAAAAGTGTCCGTAATTTACAGACCAGCACGGAAGTTGGCTTAATTGAACAGGTACTGCTGAAGATGAGTACGGTGGACGACATGATTGCAGGTATAAATTACTGACTGACATGTATAACGGTACTGTTTTTGGACATTCAAGTATTGCAAGCATAGTAATTATTTATATTTCACAAGCAGTAAATTATTTGATTAGTATTGATACGTAGTCAAGTTCTAAATCAACTTTTATGGGCAAAGATTGTAAAATACTCTGTTTCTTAGAATGAATGTTGAAATAGTTCATTTAGCATGCCCGGTCTTTTTAAAATGAAAATAGATTACAGCCTGATCTTAGTGATTAAAATAAGACCACTTTCAACGTCTCATAAGAGCATCTGACACTTATTCTCAGTTTCTCAAAAAATTAATTGCTATGAATTATACAAATTGAACCATTATGACCTTCTTAAATAGTAAAGAATACATTATTCTTTATGATAAACCCAAGAACACTAGAAATGTTCATATTCATTGAATATTGCATTAAGCTGTATTGAGCATTTTTGTACTTCAGTCTTTCCTTTCCTTTTAAAATATCTGGTCTTTATAGCCTCTTTTGAAACTTTGTCAGGTGTCTCATCCGTTTTTAATCTTTTCTTTGAGTATTCCCTATGTTTCCTTCTACTAAAATATAGCATGCTTTATTGGCATATATATGAGAACTTGTGAGTCTTGGATTACAGAAGAGGTTGCCTGTGTGAGGCTTCCAGTTTATTCATACCCTCAGTATCTGGAGATAATTCTGTTTTCTTAGTTGAAAGCAATCATTGGTTAGAAGGGGTAGGATAAGTTTACACTTTTAGAATGTGATTAGTATGATTTGCAGAACTAATTTTTCACTCACTACAGTTGTTGGGGAAGTTCAGGAGAAATTCAGAGCGCCATTTTCATCAGAGGAAGGTTTTGATCTAAGTACGTTAGAGTGGTGCACCTGACCAAAAAAGTGAATTTTTGAAGGATTGAAGAGTTCTTCTTTCCATTAATTCTAGCTGTTACACATATACATTGTTATTTTTAATACCCAAGTTTATGTTGGCTGCTTTACAGAGAAGTAAAAGTATGGTACCAGTGAACAGGAAATTTGAGTCTAAATTTAGATGGGAGTTCATAAGCAAGAAAGCTTATAATCAAGAGAGAAATTAGGGAAAGTATGATGGTTACAGTAGTGTCCAAATGTGTTTATTGAGAGTTGTGCATCTTGGGTGGGGGGTTTGTAAATATAAAATTATATGTAATACTATATTTTTATAAATCATCCGATTCAGCCTGTTCCAAGTAAATGGTTTTGGGAGGTGCTTAGCACATTTTGGGTACTTGTAAGTATGTTTTAAAATTGTAAATCACTTGCTTTTTTTCAATCCGTTGATGACCCTTGTACTCTGTGGTGTGAAGAACCACAAACTCAAGCAGTAGCTTATCAATATAGTCACACAACCAAAGATGTGACTTATCAATACAGTCACGCAGCCATTAAATATACCCTGTGACCAACCTTTCAAAGAGTTAAAAGGGTACATAAGGAAAAGGGCAATCAAGTTCCACCTGTAAAGGGCATTATATAGTAAAAACTCAATTTTTTATTTCTAGCCTGAAACATTGGGAAAAAACAGTGCAAAAAGTGTAACATATGTTAAAAAACCCTGCTCCAGTAAGAAAGCAAAAAGCCATTAAGTTCACCATGTTCCAAATGGTCTCAAGGGTAACTCTGAAGCACATTAAACTATGGTGATGCCAACATCATAGGGAAAGAATGGAAATTGCCTAAGAATAACTGCTGATGGCAAAAGTCAATGCAATGTTTTGGATCTAGAAACAGATGGGAGTCAAAAGACTCATGAGGTTGTAAATGCTAATGAAAGGCTGGCATCCTTCATCAATAAAGGGAGTGAACTTCTACTCAATTTTTCTAAGAATGCATTTTCCTTCTTATTAGCATCATCTCAGAGTTTTTGAGAGAGGACTCAGGCAAGTTTTTTTCACTCTGTTCCTATGAAAGTAGGAGAGAGAAAACTACAGATCTGATTAAAAGACAAGAGTATCACAGTTTTGATGTCACTGCAGTTTGGAATGTACCACTCACTAATAAAACCTCTGCATATGTGCTGTTCAACAGAATTTGAGAGAGATGTATGCATGGATGAGACACCTTTCAGACCTCGGAAAGGGAGGAATAGAGACCACAATTAATTTCTTTGCTTCCTCTCCAGCTTTTGCAGATATACCACTACCACTTCATGATCAGTGATGGCATTGACTACTAACACCCACCAAGTTAATTAAAATGGGTACCTTATAGCTGATCATCACCACAAGAATACTGCCTTACAATAACTAATGCCCTGTGCTTTACTCAGGCCCAAAGCTAACTTGACTGATGTAGGGATCAAGGATGACAGGATGACTCAAGATGGTGCTAGAGGTGCATTGCTACCACCATTCCTATCTGCTTTCCCAAACTGGTCAGGTGAAAAATGTGATGGTGTAGTAATTGTTTGTTTCCAAGCATGCAGTAAGGATCTTTTGAACTAGGACCAAGCCACTGCTTAGTTCTAGGAAGCTGATACAGCTCTCTTCGAAAAAGTCACATTTGCCAGTGATGGGCCTAATATTTCCTAGCTGGTATTTTATCGTCTATAAAGTACATGTATCCTTGCAGCTTTTTAACTATGGCACTCTCTCAGTACTTCCTGCAATGCTGTGATCAAAGTTAGGTGTAAATCAAGTAGAAAACATTACTGTCTGAACATGGCATAATGTAGATAATCTACAGTAAGTCCCAGTTCACATGCTCAATACACAGAGGAAAAGCTGACTGCATCTGAGTGGAGGCAGTTCAGATACCTGAGACAGCCATCTATTTGAAGCATTTCATTTTACAGATGCTATGGAAGAGGAAATAATATCTTAATCTTTGACAGCTTCTGCATGGGAAAACATTTCTCTGCCATCAGTTGCATTCAAATGTGGGACAACTGCCATTGGTATATGTCTCCTTCCTGGAAACTTTGTATAGAATTCTGAATTAGTTTGAGGATTATACTACAGAAAAGGATGTTGAGCCATCTTATCAGTGGTTGAGGGCAAAAAATTACTATAACAATTAGATAGATTACTGGAAGATAGTTTAATAGCTATAAACTTCAGAGCACTCTGGAAATAGAGATCCTCAAATTTTAGGGTAAGAACTAATGAAACAAGTCTTATGATCCAGCAGTTTCCATAGGTAGTATAATCCCAAATGAGAGAATTTGATGGAACATGAGGTGTCCCCTGCCACCGGTCCTGAGTCAGCTGGCCCTTGCCTCTGGTCTTCTCTACCCCATACCCTGGGCTGCTATCGGCAGCCGTGATTTTCTAGCCCTGCACTTTTGTGCTTCCCCAGCTCTGTGCTGCTGCGAGTGGCTGACATTCTCCAGCCCCCGACTCGGCACTGCTGCAGGTGGCTGGGCTTCTTCAGCTCCCAATCCTGCACTACCTTAGGCTTCTGGGGTTCTCTAACCCCACGTTGTCACAGTTGGCCAGGTTTTCCTGGCTCCGTGCTGCTTTGGGCAGCTAACATTCTCCAGTCCCCGACGCCATGCTATTGTGGGTAGCCGGCTTCTTTAACTCTGGCTCCATGCTGCCATGGGTGGCCAAGGTTCCCTGGCTTTGCACTGTAATGGGCTGCTAGGGTTCTCCGAGCTGGTCCCAGCACTGCTTTTGGGCTCTGTCTGCACTGCCACTGGCCCTGGATAGGCTCCTGGCACTCCTGACATTAGGCTTCTGGTCCAGGAGCATTCATGCTGAACCACAGATGTTTCTGAACCAGAGAGTACCAGTTTTTAATGGTGCATCCTGTAACAAGATTTTGTTTAAGTTAATTGGTGTTTTCTAGCCTAATTTATCATGCAAACTACAGTTTACAGTTGCCATTTTTCCATCAAGACCCATTTCATCTCCAGGAGCTCAGGTGTTATGCTGCAGGTTGCTAGGTTGCTCAAAAGTTGCTTGAACTGAATTTTGAACACTGATGATATTACTATTTTTAAGCAAAAGTTAAACTAAAGCTGTTCCCACCAGTACAGCTATAGGGGCAGCTGGGCTGCTAACAATTCCCTCCACCCTCCGGAAATATATCATTCTGAAAACAATGGAAACATTTGGATCCTTCCCAATTCCTTGGCCAAACTTTAGAACCGGATTGCCTTATCAAATTAAAGTTAAACTTCGTAGCTAGTTGGCAAAGCTTGGTTCCTAAGCTTAAAGATGCCCCACATAGTTCCTTCTCTTAGTTCATCTGCATGAAAGGCATTGGCAACTTCAGAAGTGCCATGTTATCTCTCTTGTCCAGATGCTTTGCTCAATGTTACTTCAGAGACAACTGAGCTATTTTAAAGTTGAAGCTTCTCCATACATGGCTGAATTGGGGTTCTTTCAGTTGTTCTTATAGAGTAAATATAAAATGCAGTTATGGTTGCCAACCCTCCAGGATTGCCCTAGAATTACCAGGAATTAAAAATTCATTCTTTGATTAAAAATATGCAATGTGGTGAAATCTATAGCAATACACCCTTCTAAAATTGGCAGCCCTAAGTAGTTTGATAAATGCATGTGTAGTAGGAGTTACTGTATGTAAAACCTGTTAAATTATTTTTATTAAATGCATTAAAATAAGGAGAAAAGGCTTCTGTCTTCCCTCTGTAAGTTCATTTTTAATGTCTTATTTACAAAATGAGACTAGATACAGGCTAAACCGGTGTGGTATTCTTATGACTTACTGTAACCACTGCTGGGGAGATTTGAATCTGGGACCTCTTGAAGCTTAGTTTTAGAGCTTCTACAACTTAAGCTATAAAGCCAGGTGGTTCTCAGTTTAGATTGTAGAGCTCCCTTGTTCTTATATCTCTAAGTGGTCTAAGTGCCACTACATGGGACAGTGAATCACACTAGGTGTGTGGGTTATATTAGTATGACAGAAAATGACAAGAACCTTGGAAAAACCATGATTTTTTGACTTTGTCATTCTCTCTAGTGAGTGGATTCGTACGGTATATTTACCAAGTATGGATCAATTTTTTCAGATAATACTTGTGGTATGTAAGTCCCAAGATTTATTAATCAAAAACCACAAAAGAAAAAGGTTGAAAAACAAAGAAGTTAATCTAATTCCTTGTAACGGGAGTTTGTAGTAATACCAAAAGAAAGGTGGCCCGAGAGTTTTTGTATTTTAAGGGCATTCTTCTTTTATTTATCACTTAAACATTTCTGGGCTTGAATATTCAGGAGATTCTGCTCCAATGTATGTGGTGACAAAGCGTCTTTAAATTTGAATAAAAACGCTGCAGCCAAGCTCGAGTAAAAGAGGAGTGAGGAAAATAATTTTGATTTTTGTAATAAAACCAGCTTTTTTGAAAAGCTCTGTATTGGCAGTTTGAACAGAAATGTGCAATTTGCCATGGAGAGTGTACCTGGCTATATATGTATTTGATGGTCCAGTGAATATCTGTGTTAATTTTGTAACCATAAGGATTTAAAAAAAATACTCTGCACACTTGTAGTAACTTGAATGGCAAAGAATTTTAAAATTTTATCTGTTCTGTTGGCACTGTAATACCATATGCATCAAATAGTAATAAATTTTGAGGTATATTCTGCCCTCTACAAATACAATTGCACAATTAAAAAAATTTAGAAGGTGGTTAAGGTTGCAAAGTTGAGTACTCAAAAATAAAGGCCAAAATTGATCTCAGTGTCAACTCTGCCTCTTTCTGCATAATTCAGACACAGGGGGTTCTTAATTACCAGCTCAAATATTGTTGTTTCCTCAGGACTTCGGTCATAATCAGGGTTCAGGCTAGATGGTATGCAGTGAATGAGGCTGAACATTGATTGGACATATATGTGGAATCCCATAAGATGAAGAGACCGTATACATTGCTTACAAACTAAAATATTTTTTTGTTTTCCCATAATACTCGCTTCACAAAGATATCCTGGATACCCACTCTCAGAATCATAGGTTTGGAAGAGACCTCTGGAGGTCTAGTCCAACCCCCTCCCCAAAGCAGGACCAACCCTAACTAAATCATTCCAGGCAAGACTTTGTCAAGCTTGGATTTAAACTCCTCTAGGGATGGAGATTCTACCACCTCCTTAGGTAACCCGTTCTAGTGCTTCACCACCCTCCTAGTGAAAAATTTTTTTTCTTCCCCCTAATCCCTACCTCTTTGTTCTGCCATTTGTCACTACTGAGAACATCCTCTCTCCATCCTCTTTGGAATCTGTCTTCAGGTAGATAAAGGCTGCTATCAAAACCCCCCTCACTCTTCTGTAGACTAAACCAAGCCCAAGCCCTCAGCCTCTCCTCATGAGTCATGTGCTCCAGCCCCCTAATCATTTTGGTTGTCTTCATCTGGACTTCCTCGAGTTTATCCACATCATTTCTGTAATGGGGGTGGGGAGCAGAATGAGATGCAGTACTCCATGTGTTGCCTCACCAGTTTGGAATAAGGGGGAATAATTACTTCTCTATATCTGCTGGCAGTGCTCCTCCTAATACACCTTAATATGCCATTATCCTTGGCTACAAGGGCACACAGTTGACTCACATCCAACTTCTCATCCAGTGTAATCCTGAGGTCCTTTTCTGCTGAACTGCTGCTTAGACAGCTGGTCCCCAGCCTATAACAGTGCTTGGGATTCTTCTGTCCCATGTGTAGGACTCTGCATTTGTCCTTGTTGAACCTCATCAGGTTTCTTTTGGCCCAATCTTCCAATTTGTCTAGGCCACTCTGGATCTTATACCTACCCTCCAACATATCTACCTCTCCCCCTGGCACTCTTGCAATAAACATTTTTTTAAAACCCTCTTAGCTAATTTAAATTTAATCTATAGGCAGGAAAAGTAGAGACATCATTATTATTATTATTTTTAATAACCTGGGAGCATTCAGATCCTATAGTGAAAGTAGCCATGAGTTCCTAGATGGATTTTTTTAAAATTTTTATATGTATTCAGTGACTAAACTTGTACTTCATGAACAGTCCACATGCAACCTGTGCACTAAATGAGGTCTCATTCACTGTATTCTCCAGTTTATTCAAGCAGAGCTATCATCTGCTCTTTCAGTGGTACAAATTCAGAGCAAATCCATTGGATTCAATGGATATTCTCATTGCTCATACGGTATTTCAAATACTATTTCAAGTTTCTGTACCTTCCTTCTGAAGTATAAGAGCAGGTTTTTAAGTACATACCACAGTAAGAGTATTTTTAACTGCCCTCAAACTAACACATGACTAAAAAATGTTTAGTCACATTTTCAGAAAAAAATAATTCCTGGATACAAGATATGAAAAATTTCAGCTTAGAAAGTGACTTTGGTATTTAGTAACAACGAAAAAAGGCTAGTTAGAGAAAATGTTTAGGTGTCTCTTAGCTGTAACTGGTCCTATATCCTATGTCTGTAATGAAAAATGTTCTGGTAAACTAACAGGGAAATACGGTTAACTTTCTTAGCATCTCAGAAGCTATATCCCAGGCTGCTTTCTGTCCCCAGACCAGCCATGGAATCAGGACCGTTGTTTTTTGGAGATAAAGGACAATTTTGAATTTTTTTAGAACAAAGAAGGTTATGGCGAAGGAGATATCTGTCTGGTAAATTAGGGTTAGGGAAGAAGCATGTCTAAAACGTTGGCGGATAAGGATCCTAGTTTACCTTAATCTGTTTGGTCTGAATCCTCTGTATATTGGAATATGTTCCTTGAAATTAAAGTAACTTTTTGTATTTTCTCTCTGAAGGCCATAACTTACAGCGCCTTCCTCCTGCTATAGTGATCTCTGTGGACACTAATAGCAATTCTTAGAAATATGGGTTTTTGAGGAAAAGCAAAGAGAGCATGGAAAGAACCAAGATTCCCCAAACCATCCAAATATTTAAAATTAGTGTAAATATTTCATTTTTACATAAGTCTAAAAACTGTTTATTAATCTTGAATGTTACTTCTCTGAAAAGTGAATTTTTTTCCCTATAACCTATACAGGTTTCTTGGTTTTTGAAATGCTCTAATGGAGGATGTGTCATCTATTAGTCATTATATAGCAATCTTCATCATTTGTAGTGATGAACTTTAGCAGTGCCTCTTTTAACCTCATTGTTTGGCATTGAATCTAAAACTTTCATTTTTGGGTACCAAATTAAAAGAAGAATTCAGAGAAATAAAAATGCAAGATTATATGTACATCTCACACATACTAAATCATACTACAAGATGAATGAGGTAACACCCTAAAATGTGCAAGACAAAGATGATAAACATTCAACAATAGGTTCCTAGCCTATTGTGATAAAACTGCAAACATAAAAGATTGTTTTTGTGTACTTATTTACTGTTTTGTTAAAGTATTATGTGATCATGTGTTTCCTATACAATCATTTATGTGTAACGATAGACCACCTTGAAATCATATTTTGTTATACAATAGTTAAGGAACCAGTCTGAATAAAGCTTACTTTTAATTAAATATTCATGTCCTGCTTGTACTTGCAAATAATTTCTTTGACAAACAGTGTAATTCAAAGTTCAGAATAACTTTATTTTCCTTTGAAGATCTTCTAGTTGATATGTTGGGGGTTCTTGCCAGCTACAGCATCACTGTAAAGGAGTTGAAGCTTTTGTTCAGCATGCTTCGAGGCGAAAATGGAATCTGGGTAAGCTGCGGCCAGATAAAATATTAAGTGTCAGTGCATTAGTGCTTGAGGTTAAAGTAACTTGTCTCTAGAGGCATATGAAATTGAATTTTTATGTTAATTGAATTGTTTAAAAGTTGTGGGGTTTTTTTAAGTTTTAGGATTAATTTACTGGTTTCTCTGAATGGTTAATATAGCTACATAATATCATTACTAACTGGTTGCCTTGACATTTCTACAATTCTTCTTTAACAGCCAAGACATGCAGTTAAGCTATTGTCGGTCCTTAATCAGATGCCACAGAGACATGGTCCTGATACCTTTTTCAACTTCCCTGGCTGTAGTGCTGCAGTAAGTTTTTAACCAAAACACTTCTATTTTTGGGAACAATAAAATTGCTTTATTACATGCTTTACTTTATCAGGATTGGAAATCTTTCTTAATAATGAAATGTGGAACATATTACTCAGTATAATTTTCCCAGAATAAGGCTAGGCCTTAATGTTTAGCAAGCTTGTCAGTACTGGAATAGCACTGAGGTGACACCAGATCCCAAGGCACTTAATGTCAAAAGTAAAAGGAGATTATTTCTTACATGAGATGTATTGGAAGAGGAGAGGTATGTGGGGAAACTTTTTTTTTTTAAATAGAAAGTTTACAATAATAGTAAATGACTAAAACGAGGCTGATACTACACAGTCAGTTTAAACGTGTGTGTGTGTGGGGTATGTAAACATGCATATACATTTATGATAGTGATTCCCTAGTTCTAAATTTTATCATGTGCCTTTAATTGCCTCACCAGAAATAGTGTCCACTGATTCATCTTACTTGAGACTACGCTAATATTTTTAAAAAACAGCTTGCCAGACAAATGCTCATTTCCCCCCACCCTAAACTGTGTACTCTGCTTTTCCAACACTCTTTAAAATACATCTTCCTGACTCCCTGGACAAGCAATTTTTAGCTTTGGACAGGGTCAAGGTGGAAAATCCCACGCACCATCATGGCTTAAACTGGAAGTTGCATGTGAGTGGAAAGAGAGAATTCTCAGTAACCAGCAGGATTAAGCACTCACTTCTAACCATAAAAATGTGGTACTTTTATTCAAGTAAAGTAGTTTATACAGGCTTTATGGCACTCTGAGATGTTTAAGTTGGACTAAATGTAACTTAGATATATAACTTGATAGGCAAAAGAATAGGAATAATGATGCCAATAATATTTTTCATAAACTCTTAACATTAGTATGCTATGTATAATACAGAAAAAATAAACATTATGGTGTAGAGTATAAAATTTTTTTGTATAAGATGATCAGTGTAACTCATTTGTGATTCTGAGTGATGCCCAAACCAAATCCCTAATGATAAACACTTTACTCCATGCAGTTGTGTATACTTATTCTCTCTATATATTTGTACATATAGCATTACACATTTTAGATACATATAAATGCTTTATATGTAATATTACCCACAAAAATAGATTAAAAGAACATTTGTAAAGTTGAGCACTCAAATTAGGAAATTCAAGAATTAAGGTAGCATATATGTGTACAATAAAACCTGTGTTATCTGGCATGCTTGGGGATTAGGGCTTTCCGGTTATCTAAAAATTCCGGTTATCTGAGGGTTCCGTCAATCTAGGAAAAAACAATGGATGATAATAGTAAAACTCAAGTTTTTAATATTGGTAGTTTTGTAGCGTGAGGCAGTTAGTCTCACATTTCTGTTTTGAGTTAAAGATGATTAGTACTTCTTCAATAAAAAATTAAGTCAATTGTGGTAAACCAAGCCAGGCCTGTGCGCCTGAAGATGTGACAGTATTGTGACTGAGGGCAATGCCAGTTAACAAAGTTTTCTGGTTAACAGAGTGCCGGATAACAAAGGTTTCACTGTATATGCCTTCTGGATAGTCTTTACTTACTTGATGATTATATACTTTTTCTCCACAAGGGCCCTTTCTCATTCAATGCACAAAGTGGATGCTACTCAATAAATGAGCAGCCAGCTATTAAATATTGTTTTATGCTCCTTATTCAGTATGGCTATGTCGACACAGCAGTACTATTTTGGAATAACTGATGTTATTTCGAAATAACATAGTCCACGTCTACACACAAATAGTTATTTCAACATAGTGTCTAAATAATGTTGAGCTGGAGGACTGCTTACTCTTACTCTCTAACCCTCATTGTACAAGGAGTAAAGGAAGTTGGGGGGGGGGGGGAGTGCTCTAGTTTGAAATAACTGCTGTGTAGACAGCACCAAAAAATGAAATAAGCTATTTTGAATCAAGCTATGCAATTAATGTAGCTCAAGTTGCGTAGTTTATTTTGAGTTTAGCCATGCCCTTACTGTCCGAAGCCTACATTATTCAGCTGCTCTAAATTTAAGTATGTATTAATTTGCTCTTGGGCTTGGCTATGGTGCTCATCCATATGATGTCTAAGTGGTTCACAAACATTTCACAAAACCTCTGAGTTGAGATGATATCCTGATTTCATAGATGATGAGGTGAGAGAGATGAAGTTCAGAAATATGCACTGATACTGGGAGCCTCGTTTGAAATGTCTAAGAACTGATTTTTCAGTATGTTCAGCATTATATAATCTTTTGTGTGTCCAAACCATGTTTCACACTGACTTTAATTGCAGCTCTAAGAGCTCAGCACTTGCCTAAATTAGGCTCCAAGGTCTCAAGCTCTGCACCCAGAAAATTAGGATCACATAATAAGTGACCATCAATGAAACATTTGATTTAATGGAGTTGCTTAGGAACTGGCTCAGAGGAGCTTCATAACAGAGAGCAGGGAAAGAATCTAGTTCACCAGAGCAGCATTTAACTGTCCCAAACATCCTTTCTCTTTTTGCAAATCTTTACCTCTCTACACATACAATATACCTTCCAATTTTTGCAACAGAAATTGAACAAAACAGCAGTCCTGCGCTCAGCAGCATCTTTCACTGAAGAACCATGATTCGTCCCTAGAGTAGATCCAGTTTGATAACCACATGAGCAGATTTTAAAAAAAGCAAAATGAAAACACATGCACATATCTTCAGAGGGGATGATATTAACACCCTCATTGTTAACAATCAGGGTTAGAACCAAGGGTGAGTTGATTAAAATCACTATAATAGGGCACATCTAGACTACATTTTAATTTTGAAAGAGGATATGCAAATTCCCAGGGAATTCCGATCACTTGTTTGAAAGTGGGTCTCTTGAAAGCAAAAGTCGTCTGGATGCAGTTTGTTCAGACCTACCCCCCTCTCCCCCACTTTTTTGAAAAACTGCTCTTCCTAAAAAAGGTTTACGCGTTTTTTCAAAAAATGTTTTTCTGAAAAAAAGCGTCCAGACTCCTTTCGCTTTTGAACGATCTGCTTCCAAAAAATTCTTTAAAAAAAGATCCTCTTTCGAAATTAAAATGTAGTCTAGATGTACCCTATGTAAAAAACTTCACTTTAAATAAATTTTAATAAACTTTTTTATTTGAACTCAGTTTCTAAAGAGAAGGGTTTTCTCATTGGGTGATGTAAATCACCATATTTTTGTGATTTTTAACTAAATAGAGCCTTCACACTAGATTTTGTACATCTTTTGTTATTTTGGATAGTAAAGCACTATAACTATATGCTTTTATTCAAGCAATGAGTACTTAATATTTCCACGTTCTTATTAATTGTACTTCGTTAGTATGTTATAAAATGATGAATTATATGGTGAACAATATATTGCTTGTATATGAGAAGTACCCTTTGGTCGTCATTTGTGTCGCACTCCATTAAGATATTAACTGTAATTTAATTAAAGACACAAAATAACATGAACATTTTTATTAAGCAAAAGGAGCCCTTCATATATAGTATATGACCTCTTGTGTCACGTTATTAAAGCTTGACCTCAAAAGTTAGTTGTATTTTTTCTGAATTAATATTAAATAAAAATATTAAATGAATCAACATGTTGCATAGAATCGCTATGGATAGTAATTACATGCTCCAATAATAAGAAATTAGCAGTAGGGATATATTACCGACCACCTGACCAGGACAGCGATACTGACATTGAAATACTGAAGGAGATTAGAGGGGCTACCAAAATAAAGAATTCTATAATAATGGGGAATTTTAATTATCCCCATATTGACTGGATACATGTCACCTCAGGAAGAGAAGCGGGGAGAAAATTTCTCAATGGCTTAAATGACTGCTTCTTGGAGCAGCTGGTGCAGGAACCCAGAAGAGGAGAGGCAATTCTCGATTTAGTCCTGAGTGGAGTGCAGGATCAGGTCCAGGAAATAACCGTTACCGGACCGCTTGGGAATAGTGACCATAATAACATTTAACATTCCTGTGGTGGGAAGAACACCTCAGTAGTCCAGCACCCTGGCATGTAATTCCATAAAGGAGAATTACACAAAAATGAGGACGTTAGTTTAAACAGAAATTAAAAGGCACAGTGACTAGAGCCAAATCCCTGAAAGCTGCATGGAAACTTTTTAAAGACACCATAATAGAGGCCCAACTTAAATGTATACCCCAAATTAAAAAACATAGCAAGAGACCTAAAAAAGAGTCACTGTGTCTTAACCACCATGTAAAAGAAGCAGTGAGGGACAAAAAGATATCTTTTTAAGAAGTGGAAGTCCAATCCTAGTGAGATAAATAGAAAGGAACATAAACACTGTCAAATCAAGTGTAAAAATGTAATCAGAAAAGCAAAAAAAGATTTTGAGGAACAGCTAGCCAAAAACTCAAAAAGAAATAAAAAACATTTTGTTAAGTACACTAGAAGCAGGAAGCCTGCTAAAAAACCTGTGGGTCCCCTATGTGATTGAGCTATAAAAGGAGCAATCAAGGACGATAAAGCCATTGCGGAGAAACTACCCTTTAAACCTATCCTTTAAATCGGCTTCTGTACCTAATGACTGGAAGGTAGCCAATGTGACACCAATATTTAAAAAGGGCTCTAGAGCGATCCTGGCAATTACAGACAGGTAAGTCTAACTTCAGTACCGGGAAAATTAGTCGAAACAATAGTAAAGAATAAAATTGAGGCATGTAGAAGAACATAATTTGTTGGACAAAAGTCAGCATGGTTTCTGTAAAAGGAAATCTTGTTTTACTAATCTATTAGAGTTCTTTGAAGGGGTTAACAAACATGCCGACAAGGGGAATCCAGTAGATATAGTATACTTAGATTTTCAGAAAGCCTTTGACAAGGTCCCTCACCAAAGGCTCTTGTGTAAATTACATAGCCATGGGATAAGAGGGAAGGTTCTTTCTTGGATTGAGAACTGGTTAAAAGACAGGAAACAAAGGGTAGGAATAAATGATAAATTTTCAGAATGGAAAGGGGTAACTAGTGGTGTCCCCCAAGGGTCAGTCCTGGGACCAGTTCTTTTCAACTTATTCATAAATGATCTGGAGAATGGGGTAAGCAGTGAGGTGGTAAAATTTGCAGATGATACAAAACTGTTTAGGATAGTCAAGACAGAAGCAGGCTGTGAGGGACTCCAAAAAGATCTCACCAAACTGAGTGACTGGGCAACAAAATGGCAAATGAAATTTAATGTGGATAAGTGTAAAGTAATGCACATCGGGAATAATAACTCCAACTATATGCACAGTATGATGGGGGCTAATTTGTCTACAACAAATCAGGAAAGAGATCTTGGAGTTATTATGGACAGTTCTTCTTCGAGTAGTGTCCCTGTGGGTGCTCCACTGTAGGTGAAGGGTCGCCCTGAGCCACAGATCGGAGCTTTGTAATAGCAGTTTCCCCTGTTGAGCCACGCATGCCCAGGAGGTGTCTCGAGCCCTTCCTGCCTCCTGAGGAGCGCGGCTCAACCCTCTCCCTTTCAGTTCCTCTTTAACCATCCTTGTCAGCGGATGGAGCAGCCAGGAGCTCCCTGTCAGACTGACTTCTTTCCTCTTAGTTATTTAGGCATAGTTAGCTTCCCCTGTTTTATCCAAGTTACTCTTTCCTTGTTTAAAAACAAACAAACTAGAAATAGGAAAAATAGACTTAATTAAATTCCCCCCTTCAGGGGGCTTGAACTTACCTCAGACCGGGACTCCGGTGAACTGGCGTTCTCCCGCTTGTCAAAACGAGAGACATAAAGACATTAAAAAAAAAAAAGAAGCAAAACCACATAAACTATAACAATAAATATAAATATATGAATTTCAAGAAGGAGAGAGCCCGCAATGTCCGGCTCCTCAGGTTTTAAAATGTGCAGTCAATGCCGGGACCCAATGCCAGCTTCAGATGGTCACTCGTACTGCATTCGTTGTTTGGGGGAGATCCACTCTCCCCACAACTGTACCCACTGCAATTCCCTAACGGTAAGAGCTAGAAAAGACCGTGAGCTCCGCCTCAGAATGATTTTATTTGAAAAAGCTTTACAGCCTGCGGGGGAACAATCTATAGCGCAGCAAGAGCCTCCGCCGCCTTCCAGAAACATTCCGAGAGCGAGACCCTCTCCATCCCGCTCTCTTCCAGCCTCTTCCTCTCCCAATCACAGAAGAGGCACACCAGGCTGGGAAGTCCCCTGCCACTAAGGCTTCAGGGTGATCCTCCCACTCCGTGCTGGCATCGGGGCGCTCAACAGCTGAGCGGCCCTGGGAGTGCTCTAAGCAGCCGGCATGGCATGAAAAGCCGGCGCCACTTCAAACCGCGGTGCCGCTTGAAACTGCGGCACCGCTTCCAGCCCCGGTGCCGCTTCAAGCCTCTGCGGTGCCGAAAGCTACACCACGGCTTAAAGCTGCGGTGCCTCTTAAAGTCACGGTACCGCAGCAAAAGGATGGGCAGCTTCCGAAGCCACTGGCACCAGATGATGCTCCGCTGGTCCTGCCACAGCCAGACAAGCAGCCAGATGAGGCTGCTAGGGATCAGCCCAACAAGAGACTGATCCATACAGCAGGCATCATTATCTGTGCCTGCCCTCTACTTCTTACTCTCCTGGGAGGTCTCCATCAAGGCAATCCCCTCCCAGGTTGATATCACCGTTGTCTCTTCACGATGCTCCCCTTCCTGATGATGACCACCGCATGGTCTATTCCTCGCGACATCCATCACCTGGGAAGGCTCGCTCCCACCATTATAGGGCTCTGCCACAACATGGCCCATGGCACCCATACTGGCCTTACCCACCTCCACCTTATCCACCGCAATGGGGACCGTGGGAACACTGGGAGCCATATGGACACCGCTCCCCACCTCGCTCCACCGCATCCCAGAGAAGTTTGCCCCGGCCACAGCCCCTACCTCCAGCAAGTTTTTCGGAGGACAAGGCGGAACGAATCTCAGACAATGACTCAGATACTCAGTCAGTAAAAGTCACACACTCTGATGCCCTTGATGCACAACCAGAGGATGCCGTAGTACCATCAAACACTGGAACAATTGATGATCAAAAACAGTTCCAAGAACTATTCAAGAGAGTAGCGACAAGCCAGAATGTCTCCCTGCAAGAGGTGCAGAAGAAACAATACCAATTGCTAAAGAATCTACATCGGACACTACATGGCAAGATTGCCCTACCCATAGACGAAGCAATCATGGAGACCTCAGAAGATCTGTGGAAGACGCCTGCATCCATCCAACCAACTAACAGGAAAATTGGCAAAGTACTTTGTCTCCTCAAAAGACAACGACTCACCCACAACCTAACTCACTAGTCGTGGACTCAGCACAACAACGAGCGAAGCTTCCACAATATAGGACGGGCAATGCAGACAAGGACCACAAAAAGTTGGACTCCTTTGGCAAGAAAATATACTCCTCTTCCACTCTACAACTCAGAATATCAAACTACTCTGCTCTCTTAGCAAATCACGACTTTGGCAACTACTCAAAACTGGGAGAACTAATGGCACATCTCCCCGACTCCAAAAGACCCATCTTAAAATCAGTAGTACATGAGGGCCATATGATTGCCCGCACCGCTTTCCAAACGGGAATGGATGTAGCTGACACTGTAGCCTGAGTTACAGCTACAGCGGAGGTGATGCATAGAGCTTCTGGGCTCCAGTCGTCTGGAGTTCCCCACTAACTCCAGCCGAAAGTGGAAGACTTGCCATTCGACAAGCAAAAGTTATTGGCAGCCACTACGGACGAAATGCTCCACAACAGGAAAAATTCTAAGTCCACACTTGCACGTTAGGTATGTGCACGCCACCCTATAAACGCAGGCGATACACCCCATATAATTCATATAATCGATACCGGTATGGACAATACAATCGACCACAGAGGCCTTATGAAGACACCAGACCAAGACTGCGAGGTCCCAGAAGGCAACCCAACTAAGCCTGCCCACTGGCTACCCAACCATCTAAGCAGCAAATTTGAACATTTGGTCGAGGGCCTGCAAGACCTCCCTCACGATCTAGCACCACCTCAATACGGCCATCTATTCAACCACCGCTTGCGCGCTTTCCTCCCACAGTGGGAATCCATAACAGCGGACCTCTGGGTCCTAGAGATAATTCGAGTGGGCTATACCATCCCTTTTATTTCTATCCCCCTACCCTACCCCCTACCCCATCCCTTTTCAGGGACCACTCTCACAAAACCCTTCTAAATAAGAAATCAATTGGCTCCTCATCATCGGAGCTATAGAAAGGGTTCCCCGAGAGTTCCACGGGAGAGGGTTTTACTCGAACTATTTCTTGACCGAGAAAAGAACGGGGTTGGAGACCTATATTGGATCTCCGCAAACTGAACAAATGTCTCAAGAAACAGCGTTTCAAGATGGTCACTCTCTCCGCAATCATTCCTGCGCTAGATCAAGGGGACTGGTTCGCAGCCCTCGACCTCCAAGATGCCTATTTCCATATAACCATCCACCCCTCCCACAGATGCTACCTACGCTTTGCGCTCGGTCCAGACCACTTCCAATACAACGTTCTTTCCTTCGGCCTCTCATCAGCTCCGAGGGTGTTCTCGAAAGTACTAGCTGTTGTAGCTGCGTACCTCAGACAGCAGAACGTTATCATATTCCCCTACCTGGATGACTGCCTTCCAAAGGGATCCTCATACGCCGAAACCACCTCTATGATTCATACGACCATGGCCCTCCTCAATCGTCTAGGCCTCCTGATCAACAAAGACAAATCAACGCTGCACCCGGTCCAAGATATAGAGTTCATTGGTGCACGACTGGACTCCGTTACAGCCCGAGCATACCTACCTAGGCAACGTTTCGCAACTATACAGGAAATTATAACCGGGATGCTCACAATGCCTATACCACAGTACTTACATGCCTCCGACTAATGGGACACATGGCTTCCACCACCTACGTAGTCCACCATGCTCGCCTACACTTTCGATGCTTCCAGCTCTGGATGGCGACCGTTTACATCCCATCACGACACCCTCGAAGCAAGAGAATTACTATCCCACCAAACGTGCTTGCATCCCTACCATGTTGGACCATGCCAAACAATCTTCTGGCAGGGGTTCCATTCCAACAAACCGAACCCACTATCCAAATTACCACGGATGCCTCCCTCCTCGGCTGGGGTGCACATATGGATAGCTGCGAAATTCAGGGCAAGTGGTCCCCAAACGAGACACTTTTGAACATCAACATTCTCGAATTAAGAGCAGTAAAGAATGCTTGCGCACACTTTGCTTCCGACATCGCCAATCATACAGTTCGCATCCTAACAGACGATATTTGCACGATGTTCTACCTAAACCGACAGGGCGGAGCCCGCTCCCTATGCGCGGAAGCTATTCGCCTTTGGAACTCGTGCATCCGCAACCAGGTCACCCTCATAGCATCCTATCTGCCAGGGGTGAACAATACCAGAGAGGACTCCCTCAGTTGAAACTTCACCTTAGACCATGAATGGGAATTACATACAGAGGTCCTAAACTCAGTTTTCCACCAGTGGGCACGGCCATCTATAGACCTCTTCGCTTCGGCCCAGAATTCCAAATGTCCCCAATTCCGCTCACGTGCGGGACTTGGCAAGCATTCTCTGGGGGATGCCTTCCAAATCAAATGGGCAGCCCCCCTACATTACGCCTTCCCCCCCCCCCATACCTCTCATCCCAAGAGTCCTACGCAAAATCCTGTGAGACAATGCCCTAGTCATCCTGATTGCCCCATCATGGTCTCGCCAAACCTGGTACCCATACCTTCACAAGCTAGCGGTCCAACCTCTATTATGGACCTTAAAACATCAGGACTGTCAATTTCCTCTCTGAGTACATCTCTCTGCAATAGCAGCATTTCATACCTCAGTGGACGGCTTCTCCATTTTTAACCATCCTATCACGAAGAGGTTCCTCAAAGGACTCCAAAATGTGTACCCACCATACAAGGCCTCACCCTCCCCTTGTGGGACCTAAATCTTGTTTTGGACTACCTGACCAGACCTCCCTTTGAACTGTTGGCAACAATACCACTTCACTTCCTTTTTATGGAAGTCTGCTTCCTCTTAGCCATCACCTCAGTCAGAAAGGTGAGTGAACTTGCAGCACTAATGTTGGAACCCCCTTACACAGTTTTCACAAAGGATACGGTCATACTTAGACCCCCACCCGACGTTCCTGCCTAAGGTCTGTACGGAATTTCACGTCAACAAACCGATCGTATTACCTACCCTTTTCCCGAAACCACACTCTTCACAGAGAGATGTCACCCTGCATACTCTGGACATCCGGAGGGCTCTGGCCTTCTTCCTAGAAAGAACAAAACCATTTCGTAAATCTGAAAGACTTTTTATTTCCATCGCTGAATGATCAAAAGGGGCACCAATATCATCGCAACGAATCTCAAAGTGGATTTTGACATGTATAATTAAGTGCCACTCTCTAGGCAATAGACCGCTACAGCGCCCACCACGAGCGCATTCCACCCGAGCCATGGCTGCCTCTACAGCCTTTCTGGGCAACGTTCCCTTAAAAGACATTTACCGGGCAGCAACATGGTCTTCAGACCATACTTTTGCTAAACACTATGCTATTCTTCCACAACTCAAAAGTGATTCAGCAGTTGCCACAGCAGTGCTCTCTACCACTGCCAAACAATGACTCCGGCTCCCTCCAGCCTTATGTTGAATACTGCTTTGTAGTCACCTAGAGTGGAGCACCCATGGGGACACTACTCGAAGAAGAAAAGGGAGTTACTCACCTCGTGCAGTAACGAGTGTTCTTCGAGATGTGTGTCCCCATGGGTGCTTCACGACCCTTCCTACCTCCCCTCTGCTCAGAGTCAAAATTCTCGAGAGGAGACGAACTGAAAGGGAGGGGGTTGAGCCGTGCTCCTCAGGAGGCGGGAAGGGCTCGAGACGCCTCCTGGGCATGCGTGGCTCAACAGGGGAAACGGCTATACAAAGCTCTGATCTGCGGCTCAGGGTGACCCTTCACCTAGAGTGGAGCTCCCACGGGGACACATCTCGAAGAACACTCGTTACTGCATGAGGTGAGTAACTCCCTTTTCTCTGAAAACTTCCACGCAGTGTGCAGTGGCGGTCAAAAAGGCAAATAGGATGCTAGGAATTATTAGGAAAGGGATAGAAAATAAGACCCAGAATATCTTACTGCCCCTGTATAAAACTATGGTACGCCCACATGTTGAATACTGTATACAGATGTGGTCTCCTCACCTCAAAAAAGATATTTTGGCCTTGGAAAGGGTTCAGAAAAAGGCAACTAAAATGATTAGGGGTTTGGAATGAGTCCCATATGAAGAGAGGTTAAAGCGACTGGGGCTTGTCAGTTTAGAAAAGAGGAGACTGAGGGGGGATATGATAGAGGTCTATAAAATCATGAGTGGTGTGGAGAGGGCCTATAAAGAAAAGTTATTTATTAGTTCCCATAATAGAAGAACTAGAGGACACCAAATGAAATTAATGGGTAGCAGGTTTAAAACTAATAAAAGAAAGTTCTTCTTCACACAGTGTGAAGGCTAGGACTATAACAGAGTTTAAAGAGAAGCTAGATAATTTCATGGAGGTTAGGTCCATAAAAGGCTATTAGCCAGGGGATAGAATTGGTGTCCCTGGCCTCTGTTTGTCAGAGGCTGGAGAGGGATGGCAGGAGACAAATCGCTTGATCATTGTCTTCAGTCCACCCTCTCTTGGGCACCTGGTGCTGGCCACTGTCGACAAACAGGCTACTGGGCTAGATGGACCTTTGGTCTGACCCAGTACAGCCATTCTTATGTTCTTATGAATTGTTATACAGAAAAGCAAACTTTAACTCAATTTTTGATACAGGCTCAATCATGGATTCTATATATTTTACTTAAATGTTGTTAGACAATTCAGTATGTTTAGGTCATTCATTTGCAGATGGTTATCCCCTTAAAATAGGTCAGACCAAAGCAGACTGTGAAGAACTTCAAAAGGATCTGAAAACTAGTTGTCTGGGCAACAAAATGGATGATGAATTTCAGTGTTGATAAATGCAAAGTAATGCATATTGGAAAACACAATCCCAGTTGTGTATAAAATGATGGGAACTAATTTGGCTGTTTACCCTTCAAGAAAGCGATCTTGGCATCGTTGTGGATAGTTCTCTGAAAACTCAATGTGCAGCACTGGTCAAAAAAAGTAAACAATGTTGGGCATGATTTAAAGAAAGGATAGAGAATGAGGCACAGAATATCTTATTGCCCCTATATAAATCAATCATATGCCCACATCTTGTATACTGTGTGCAGATATGACCGCCTCATCTATAAAAAAGCTATATTGGCATTTGGGGAAGTTCAGAAAAGAGAAACAAAAATGATTAGTTGTATGGAACAGCTGTTGTATGCGGAGAGATTAATAAAACTGGGACTTTTAGCTTAGAAAAGAAAAGATTAAGGGGGGATAGGGTAATGGTCTAGAAAATCATGGCTGATGCAGAGAAAGTAAATAAGGAAGAGTTACTTATTTGTTCCCATAACACTAGAACTTAAGTGAAATTAATAGGCAGCAGGTTTAAAACAAAAGGAAGTATTTCTTCACACAATGCACAGTCAACCTACGGAACTCCTTGTCAGAGGGTGGTGTTGAGTTCAAGATTATAAAAGGGTTATAGAAAAGCTAGATAAATTCTGATGAATTTATGGAGAATTAGTTAATCAATGTCTATTAGCCAGGATAGACAGAAATGGTGTCCCTAGCCTCTGTTTGTCAGAAGCTGGGAATAGGAGAAAGGGATGGGTCACGTGATGGATCTTCTGTTGGTTCCTCTGAGGCACCTGACATTGGGCACTGTTGGAAGACAGAATACTTAGGTAGATGGGCCTTAAGTCTGGATCAGTGTGGCCATTCTTATAGAATTGTAGAATCAGAGAATATTGGAAGGGACCTTGAGAGGTCATCAAATCCAGTCCCCTGCCCTCTCGGCTGGAGCAAGCACCATCTATATAATTTCTGACCGATGTCTATCTA
Source organism: Pelodiscus sinensis (assembly GCF_049634645.1). Classification (NCBI taxonomy): domain Eukaryota; kingdom Metazoa; phylum Chordata; order Testudines; family Trionychidae; genus Pelodiscus; species Pelodiscus sinensis. Next base: position 296,642,393 of record NC_134711.1, on the reverse strand, counting down.
ACCTGCTCTTGGAATCTCCGTCACTGGAGATATCTATACCCTATTCCAGTGCCTAAGCATCCTGATGGAGTTTTTCCTAATGTCCAATCTAAACCTCCTTTGCTGCAATTTGAGCCCATTGCTGCTTGTCCTATCATCAGAGGATAAGGAGAATAATTTTTCACTTTCCTCCTTCTAACACCGCCTTTAGGTACTTGAAAGCTGCTGCCATGTCCCCTTCCAGTCTTCCCTTTTCCAAACTAAAGAAACTAAGTTTTTTCAGTCTTCTCTCATAGCTCATGTTTTCTAGACCTTTAGTTATTGTTTGGCTCTTCTCTGGACTTTCTCTAGAGGGAAATAAGACACCTTTGCCAATGGGTTTTTCTCTGTGTTTATTTTTATTGATGAGGTCTCTTGATGAATTTTGAGTAATATGTAGAATAAGACGAAAGGAGCATAAAAGAATGGCAAATATGAATAATGGAAGAATTAGGCAAGATTGTGTGTGTGTGTGTGTGTGTGTGTGTGTGTGTGTGTGTCTTACACTCGTGCGCATGTGTACGCGCGCACACACACACGGCTTGATGAACCATGGTGAGATCTACTCGCCAGCCCCGCATCGCGCATGCGCCAGACTGGCACTGCACATGAGTGCAGCACCAGTGATCGGGCGACCAGCTGAGATCTACTCGCCATGGGTGAGTAGACATAGCGATTTGTCGAGCCCTGTGTGTATGTGTATATAAGTATATATATTCTGCTACCTAATATACAAAATAAAAGGCTAGAATTAAAAAATATCTTGAAAATGTAAAAAATTAAAATCTTGTGGTTATGTATTCAGGTTCTTACTTGGGGACAATTTATAAAAGTGTCAGTGGTTTACTTGAGAGTAAGCACAATACATGGGATTATTTGAAGGATATCTTAGGTTTCTCTCCTGAAGAATTTACAATCTATCTTGTTATATAAATGTGAAACACATATAATTGACTCTCAACTTGTCAAGGCTCAAAAGTGGGACACCATATATGACAGACTTGAAGTATTCATGTTGGGAACCTTTATACTATGTGTGATATATTCTTTTGATACTAATTGTCTAATGTGGAAATAATTTGGAAAAGGCTAGTTTGTCCCTCAGTGATGTGTCCCTGTTTTCAACTGTGGGGTTATGCATGTGCACCATAGTGATAAGTCTTCAGATGTATTATGAGCTTTTTATAAAGAAGATGGTGAACATTTGTTCCCCATATCTAATGAAGTAGGACAAGAAGCAGTGGCCATGGTCTGCAGCAAAGGAGATTTAAGTTAGGCTGTGTCTAGACTGCAAGCATCTTTCGAAAGAGGCTTTTTCGAAAGATACTTTTGAAAAAGCCTCTTTCAAAAAAGAGCGTCTCAGGACTACAACCAGTACTTTCGAAAAAGCAAGCTGCTTTTTCGAAAGAGAGCACCCAGGCAGTCTGGAAGCTTTCTTTTGAAAAAAGCATAGTTTGCATTACATAGCGCCTTTTTTCGAAAGAGCACTTTTGAAAAAGGAGTTCTTCCTTGTAAAATGAGGTTTTCTGTGGTTGAAAAAAACTGCCGTGTTCTTTCGATTTACTTTCGAAAGTACATGGCAGCAGTCTAGACACAGGGCAAGTTTTTTTGAAAAAAGGCCACTTTTCTAAAAAAAAAACCCTGTAGTCTAGATACACCCTTAGGTATTAATTTTCCCCCCAACTCTGCAAGAATAGTTAAGCTTTGGTATAGGCTTCCCATAGGGATTGTGGAATTGGAAGTTTCTAAGAAGTGTCTAGCAGACATCTGTCAGGGATGGTCTAGGTATATTTTTGATCATACCTCAGCATGAGGGGCCGGGTTTATGAATTCTTGAGGTCCCCTATATTTCTATGAATTTGTGAATTTTTAACAATAGAATTAAACTTTTATGGCATATTAGGGGCTAAAAAACCTGACACTCTTCAAAATGGAGAAAATTTGAGAGCTGTGCAAATAGCATACTTCTTCTTTTTCTTCTTTTTTTTGTGTTATGGAAATAACAGGTATTACTCTATTCTTGGTGGTGCTTTTTGGGATAAACAAAAAGAAACACTGCCCTCCCCAAAGTACTTAATACAGTTTCACATCATGCTGTGTCCAATTATAACACTTTTTTATTGTTAGTATGAAATGTTTTTCTTCTCTCCCCTCAAAACAGGCAAATAACTTACTATTCCCCAAGCAAGCAAGTTTATTACATACTAGCTTATGCTTGGAGTTGTGGCAGTTGTTCTAAATCTTTTCTAGGAGGGTGGTTGTGTGATTAACCTATTCGGCTTTTAAGTAGTCCACAAAGTTAATACCCTTTCCATACTTCCTAATCAGGATAGCACAAATGTTAACTTCCTCTACTAGATAACTGAAATGTATTAATCTTTCCCTGCTCAAGGAATCCAAGTTACTCTAGTTTGTTCTATAATACCTATTTGTTCATCGTTGTTCATTCCCTCTTCACACACTCTTCCGTCCCTTTGAAAAATGCACTGATGTGGGACTGTTTTGGAGTGGGCAGAGAGAAAGCTTAGAATAAGTGATAACTTTGGCAAAAAACTAAATAAAACCAGTGTAAAATGTTTGTCTGAGATACTACTTAAAACGATCTTGCCTCGCTTGAAGAAGATAGGTTATTCAGTTTTAGAATTAAATGGACCTATTACCTAGAAGAATATTTCCATGTACTTTTTTGTGTCAAGTACAAAAAGGTGAGACGACATTGTTTGCAGATAGTCATACAGAAGGCTGTTCCCTAATTTCAGTTATCTAAAAATATGCTATATTTCGTTTTGAACAACTCTCTCATATTTGGGACTTTGCCATAATACTCTGTGGTATCATAAACATTTAATTCCAAAAAACCCCCATGAAAGTGTGGCACTTTAGTTATAAGTACCATAATGAGAAAAGAAAGGGTATCTAACTTGTATTAGTGGGTAGGCCCACTGCTCAGTGAGGAGGGAGAAGCAGTAACAGGAAACTTGGAAATGGCAGAGATGCTCAATGACTTCTTTGTTTCGGTCTTCACCGAGAAGTCTGGAGGTGTGCCTAACGTAGTGAATACAAGGAGAGAGAGGGTAAGTTTAGAAGATAGGATACACAAAGAACAAGTTAGGAAAAAAATCACTTAGGAAAGTTAGATGTCAGCAAGTAACCAGGTCCTGATGAAATGCATCCCAGGATACTCAAGGAGCTGATAGAGGAGGTATCTGAGCCTTTAGCTATGATCTTTGAAAAATCATGGAAGACAAGGGAGATTCCAGAAGACTGGAAAAGGGCAAATATTGTGCCCATCTATAAAAAGGGGAATAAGAACAACCCAGGAAACTACAGACCGGTCAGTTTAACGTCTGTCCCAGGGAAGATAATGGAGCAGGTAATTAAGGAAATCATATGCAAACACTTGGAAGGTAATAAATAGGGAATAGCCAGCATGGGTTTGAGAAGAACCAGTCATGCCAAACTGATCTGATAGCTTTCTTTGATAGGATAACGAGCCTTGTGGATAAGGGAGAAGCGGTGGATGTCATATACCTAGACTTTAGTAAGGCATTTGATACGGTCTCGCATGATATTCTTATTGATAAACTAGGCAAATATAACTTAGATAGGGCCACGATAAGGTGGGTGCATAATTGGCTGGATAACCGTAGTCAGAGAGTTGTTGTTAACGGTGCTAAATCCTGCTGGAAAGGGATAACAAGTGGAGTTCCTCAAGGGTCTGTTTTGGGACCCGTACTGTTCAATATCTTCATCAATGATGTAGATATTGGGATAGAGAGTACGCTTATTAAGTTTGCAGATGATACCAAACTGGGTGGGGTTGCAACTTCTTTGGAGGATAGGGACATAATTCAAAATGACCGTAGCAAGTTAGAGAAATGGTCAGAGGTAAACAGGATGAAGTTTAATAAAGAGAAATGCAAAGTGCTCCACTTAGGAAGGAACAATCAGTTCCATACATACAAGATGGGAAGCGACTGTCTAGGAAGGAGCATGGCGGAAAGGGATCTAGGGGTCATAGTGGACCACAAGTTGAATATGAGTCAACAGTGTGATGCTGTTGCAAAAAAAGCAAATATGATTCTAGGTTGTATCAACAGGTGTTTTGTAAGCAAAACTCATGAAGTCATTCTTCCGCTCTACTCTGCACTAGTTAGGCCTCAGCTGGAGTACTGTGTTCAGTTCTGGGCGCCACATTTCAAGAAAGATGTGGAGAAATTGGAAAGGGTACAGAGAAGAGCTACAAGAATGATTAAAGGTCTAGAGAATATGACCTATGAAGCCAGGCTTCATGAACTGGGCTTGTTTAGTTTAGAAAAAATAAGATTAAGGGGGGACATGATAGCGGTTTTCAAATATCTAAAAGGGTGTCACAAGGAGGAAGGAGAAAATTTGTTCCTCTTGGTTTCTGAGGACAGGACAAGGAGTAATGGGCTTAAAGTGCAGCAAGGGAGGTTTAGATTGGACATTAGGAAAAAATTCCTAACCTGTCAGGGTGGTCAAATATTGGAATAAATTGCCAAGGGAGGTGGTGGAATCTCCCTCTCTGGAGATATTTAAGAACAGGTTAGATAGACATCTGTCAGGGATGGTGTAGACGGAGCTTGGTCCTGCCTTGAGGGCGGGGGGCTGGACTCGATGACCTCTTGAGGTCCCTTCCAGTCCTATTATTCTATATATTATTTATCGCTATACTGCAGGCCAACTCTTCAGCCAATGACAGCCTTTAAAAATCAAACATTTTTTCAAAAATGCCAGCAGCCATGGCACTGATTAAATCACATCCTTTGAGTTCCACACAGGCCAATCTCTAACATTTGTTTAGTTTTATCCTCATGGCCAGTTACTAAACTTCTCCACTTCAGTATGTAACATCAGGTCAAAGGCCATGAAAATAGCAGTATAGTTTTCAAATCCTTACAGGGCATATTTAAAAAAATTACAATTTGTTGCATCTTTTGTCTTGTCCTCTACCATGAATAATTTGCTCCTGATATTAAATTAAATTGATTTGATTTTTACAGTTTTCAGAATTAAAATTTTAACACCTATTAAAATAATGTATTCTGTTTTCTCCTCAGAATGTTATCTCTTTTGTAATGTAGTCAGAATATAATTTGTTTATTAATATCTTAAGTCCTCAATTGACATAATTTATGTAGTTGGTGAATTTAAAACAAGAACATTTCAAGAGTAGTTTAACAATAAAGCATTTATAGTACAGTAACTAAAATATTTTGGGCCTTTCATAATAGTAATGTTTGATTAAAACAATGCAAATCCACATTACATACACTAGTACTTTTACTTTTTCCTTTTATGTAGGCAATTGCGTTACCTCCTATTGCTAAGTGGCCTTACCAAAATGGGTTTACTCTTAACACCTGGTTTCGTATGGATCCATTAAACAATATTAATGTAGATAAGGATAAGCCCTATCTCTATTGGTAAGTAACTTATACATATTTGTTTTCCTTATTAAAAAGTTAATTTAAAAATAGTAGATGAAGCTCTTTTTGCCAGCATTTCCACATTTTAATAATTTTTACTTTGTTAGAAACTTCTCTAAGATTGCCTATGCTATTTATTTCCTAATATTTGAAATGCAACAACGCAAGCAATATTCTTTTTATATCAACTATAAGAAACAGGTTAAATCTATGAATGAGAGAAACAGCCTTGGTTTCTTTGAAAGATCTACAGCATGACCAAATTCTCTGCATTACATATTTCATTGTATGTTCTATCTTTCCCTTCTACTTTCTGCTACTATTGTATTTAAACCACAAAGATTGCTTATTTAAGTGTTAGAATGGTCAGAAATATTACACATCTCATTCAGTATGTAGGTCTCCCCCTGCCATATGTACACTCACCACACAAACCCACAAGAAGGCGGCTCCTACAAATGTTTTTTTCCTTACTGATCAATCGATCAAATATTACTACATGCTTAATTTTTCTGCATATTACAGATAACTATAAAAGGGAAGTTCTAATGTTGTTTCCTATCTATCTTCACTTTGCATAGGTTTATAAAATATCAGAAAAATGTAATATTTGATAAATCAGATATAGAAGAGGGCACAATAGATAGATAAAATTAATTTTCTCATCCAGAATGTGATTGGCGTATACCCTAATCTTTTCCTTAAGATCAAGCTATTCCCATCCATCCTACTCTGTGTCTCAAAGAAAGGACTAGTCATCTTGTCTGAACTTGAACACTTGTACAAGCATTTGTTCCCCAAATAATTTTCATGTAGTTTTACTAGCTATGCCCTTATGCATAACAATGTTGCTTATGCTCATTTATCTATCTGCTTGCCTTTCTGGTTCATTGTTAGGCTCAATTTAACATAGGGACTCATGACTTCTACTCAGCTGAATTCTTTTTGAACTAAAAAAGCAATGAGGAGGCCTGTGGCACCTTAAGGACAATCAGATTTATTTGGGCATAAACTTTTGTGGGTAAAAATATACCTGACAAAGTGTTCTTTACCCTTGATAGTTTATGCCCAAATAAATTTGTTAATCTTTAAGGTGCCGCAGGACTCGTTTTTACAGACTGAGACTAATGCAGCTACCTGTCTTTTTTTTTTTTAAACTGTACACCACGGAGAGGGCTTATCAACCTGATTTTTATTTTGTTCTATCAGCGAGGGATAAACCCACATTCAACACTAATAAGCATGAGTGGGAACACTTAACATGTTTCTTGTATCCCTGTCAGATTCCACTCCTGAGAATAGACTAGGCTTAAGTAGTCTAATTAGAGAATTAAGCCACATCTTGACTTCCTGGAAGATCAGTGCTATGGCAGTTGATCTTCTGCATTCTATTTAGCAGGTCTAGTAAAGACCTGCTAAATTGAACACTGCAGGTTGCCCCTGTCAGCACTAGTACTCGAACTCCTTGCGAAGAGTAAGGGAAGTAGATGGGAGTGTTTCTTGCATTGACTTTCTATTTTTTTTGTCTGTTGCTGGAACTGTGTATCTTAAGCCGACCTTCCCCTGTAGTGTGGACCTGGCCTTAGTTTTTGACTGTGTAAGAATGCTAAGTAACTTATTCAGATGTAGCATTGAGAGGCATCATATACCTCAAAGTTGAAGAATCTTTCAGCTGACCAGTGTGCTCTGGGAATACAATACTTTCTGTGGAGAAAAAATATTTTATAGGTATATGTTCAAAGTTAAATTGGAATTATGGGATTAGATTGTTTTGCATTTTATTACTATTATGTACTTTCAGTGTTTAATTAAAATGATCTATTAAAATTTTGTGTGACTGCAATGCCTATATATCCAGGACAACTCTTAAACTAGTTTCTGCCCATTTTTGCTTTGGAAAAGCTTAAAACCTTGGCATGCAATCTGAAAATGTGTTTTCTTTAATATTTCCTTACTAAATGAATTATTATTTTGTCTTAACTATTTTTTATTATACTTTTAATTTCAGTCTTAAAATATATTGCCTTAGATCTCATTCTCAAATATACAGCATGCTAATGACTTTGCTACGGAGAAGTGGCACAATTAAAAATAGTCTAAATAGTAAAATGGGTGAACAAGAGTGCCTAGTTTTAAAGGAGATATTGATAGAATAGGCATCACGGAAACTTGGTAGAATGAGGACAATCAATAGGACAGTCATATCCGGGTACAAAATATATCGGAAGGACAGAACAGGTCATGCTGGTGGAGGAGTGGCACTATACGTGAAAGAAAATGTAGAATAAAAAATATAGAAAGTAAACATTTTAAATGAGCCAAAATGTTCCATAGAATCTCTATGGATAGTAATTCCATGCTCCAATAATAAGAATATAGCAGTAAGGATATATTATTGACCGCCCGATCAGGACATTGATAGTGACTATGAAATGCTAAGGGAGATTAGAGAGGCTATCAAATTAAAAAAACATGGTAATAGTGGGGGATTCAACTATCCCCATATTGACTGGGTACATGTCACCTCAGGACAGGATGCAGGATAAAATTTCTTTATGCCTAAAATGACTTCTTCTTGGAGCAGCTAGTTCTGGAACCCACAAGGGGAGAGGCTATTCTTGATTTAGTCCTAACTAGAGCGCAGAATCTGGTTCAAGAGGTAAATATAATTGGACCACTTGGAAATAGTGAACATAATATAATAAAATTTAACATCTCTGATGTGCTGCTGAGTTGTTTTTCCCAAAACTGTGGCATTTAATTTCAGAAAGGGGAACTACACAAAAATGAGGAAGTTAGGTCAACAAATTAAAAGGTACAGTGACAAAAGTAAAATCTCTTCAAACTGCATGGAAACTTTTCAAAAACAGCATAATAGAGGCCCAACTTAAATGTATACCCCAAATTTAAAAACACAGTAAGAAAACCAGAAAAGTGCCACTGTGGTTTAACAAGTAAAAGAAGCAGTGAAAGATAAAGTGAAAGTCGTATCCTAGTGAGGAAAATAGAAGGACCATAAACTTTGTCAAATTAAGTGTAAAAATATAAGAAAAGCCAAAAAGGAGTTTGAAGAACAGCTAGCCAGAAACTTAAAACATTTTACTATTACTTTAAGTACATCAGAAGCTGGAAGCTGGTTAAATAACTAGTGGGGCCTTTGGACGATCGAGATGCAAAAGGAGCACTCAGAGATAATAAAGTCATAGCAGAGAAGCTAAATAAATTCTTTACTTCAGTCTTCACAGCTGAGGATATTGGGGAGATTCCCAAACCTGGACCATTCTTTTTAGGTGACTCATCTGAGGAATTGTCCCAGATTGGGGTATCATTAGAGGAGGTTTTGGATAAACTTAACAGTAATAAGTCACCAGGACCAGATGGGTTCTGAAATAACTCAAATGGCAAATTGTGGAACTAAAAACTGGTTTGTAACCTATCCTTTAAATTGGATTCCGTACCTAATGATTGGAAGATAACTAATGTGACACCAATATTTAAAAAGGGCTCTGGAGGTGATCCTGGCAATTACAGATCAGTAAGTCTAACATCAGTACCGGGCAAATTATTTGAAATTATAGTAAAGAATAAAATTGTCAAACATAGAAGAACATAATTTGTTGAGCAAAAGTTAACATGGTTTCTATAAAGGGAAATCATGCCTTACTAATCTGTTAGTTGTTTGAGGGAGTCAACAAACGTGAGGACAAGGAAGTCCAGTGGATATAGTATACTTAGATTTCCAGAAAGCCTTTGACATGGTCCCTTACCAGACCCTCTTATGTAAAGTAAGTTTTCATTGGATAAGGGGAAGCTCCTTTCATGATTGATAACTGGTTAAAAGACAGGAAACAAAGGGTAGGAATAAATGTAAGTTTTTGGAGTGGAGAGAGGTAACTAGTGAGGTACCCCAAGGGTCTATCCTGGGACCCATCTTATTCAACTTATTATAAATGATCTAAAGAAAGGGGTAAACAGTGAGGTGACACAATTAGCAGATGATACTAAACTGCTCAAGATAGCTTCAAACAGATCTCACCAAACTAAGTGATTGGGCAATAAAATGGCAAATGAAATTTAATGTTGATAACTGTATCATAATGCATGTTGGAAAAATAATCCCAACTATATATACAATATGATGGGCACTAATTTGGCTACAACTACTCAAGAGAGAGATCTTGGAGTCATTGTGAAGAGTTCTCTGAAAACATCCACTCAGTGTGCAGTGTAGGAGAAAATGCAAATAGAATGATAGAAGGCATTAAAAAAGAGAGAATGACAGAAAATATCTTATTGCCTCTATATAAAACCATGGTACGCCCACATTTTGAATACTGCATGCAGACGTGGTTGCCGCGTCTCAAAAACGATATATTGACATTGGATAAGGTTCAGAAAAGGGCAACAAAAATTATTAGGGATTTGTAATGGGTCCCATATGAAGAGAGATTAAAGAGACTTGGACTTTTCATCTTAGAAAGGAGGAGACTAATGGAGGATATGATGGAGGTCTATAAAATCATGACAGGTATGGAGAAAGTGAATGACAAGTTATTTACTTATTCCCACAATATAATTAATAGGCAGCATGTGTAAAACAAACAAAAGCAAGTTTTTCTTCATTCAGTGTAGAGTCAACCTGTGGAACTCCTTGCCAGAAGATGTGGTGAAGGCTAGAACTTTAACAGAGCTCAAAAAAGAGCTAAATAGATTCATGGAGGTTAGGTCCATCAACAGGAATTACCATTCCTACCCATCATGGCTATCTCTAACCTCTGTTTCTCTGGAGGTGGGTGATGGGGGAGGGATCACATGAGGATTACCTGCTGTGATCCCTCCTTTTGGGGCATCTGGTAATGGCCACTGTTGGCAGACAGGATAATGGGCTAGATAGATGGACCTTTGGTTTGACCCAGTATGGCTGTTATGTTCTTAATTTGAAAATAATTTCAAAGCACGCACATATCCCCCAGTCTTCATTAATACAAAGATCTAGTATCTTTTTGTTTCCTTTAGGATGGTTTTCAGTAAGGATAAATGCAAGGTAATCCAATTGGGAAGGAACAATCCATTACTCATACAAATGGGAAATGACTTCCTAGTGGACCACAAACTAAATATCAGTCAGTGTGATACTGTGGCCAAAAAAAAAAATCAATACCAAAAATTATTCTGGGATGCATTAGCTAGGAGTGTTGGAAGACAGACATAAAAAGTCATTCTTCTACTCTGTGCTGATTAGGCCTCAACTAGTGTATTGGGTCCAGTTCTGGACTCCACAATTCAGGTAATATGTGAATAATCTGGAGAAGGTCCAGAAAGGCGCAACAAAAATGATGAAAGGTCTAGAAAACAGGACCTATGAGTAATGACCACATGTCCAATTTTTAAAGGGCGTGTCCTGTATTTAAGCCCTCCTGAAGGTTCGCCCCCCCTTAAAAAAAAAAAAAAAAAAAAAAAAAAAAAAGTAGGACAGTTGTCCCATTTTTCCTCTTTTTCCTCCTCCCATCAGTACTGGTGGATCCTGGTTTTGGACAGGTATTTGCTCACCAGCTGTATACCCACCAGGGGTGAATTTGTGGGGATCCAGTGGCTCGTGCTTTCTCTTTGCCCCTTTCACCATCGTTTCCATTTCCAATTAGCACTGGCTACTTGCTGCGGAGGTTGGTGAGTGTGTCCTCATGGTAGTCAATTGTGTCATCTCTGTGGCCCACCTTTACATACTTACCCTCTCACTGTTCCCTCCCTGCAATGCCCCTACCCTAATCCTGCTGCTGTTCCATACCCCCACCAGTGGATGTATCTTGCTCCCAGCACTGTGTGGACAATAAACCCCAGTCAGATCATTCAGCTTACTAATACCCTGGCTGGCAGGCTCCTTCCTTCCCCCCACTCCCTCTGCCTAGGCTGGCACCCAAATAAAGCTCAAGACTCTGTGTCTCAGGGTGCTGTCTAGGAGGAGCCAAGCCCTGCATGTGCCAAATTCTCATACAATTTGGCATGGGGAAGATCTCTGCCCCTCAGCTAAGCACTTCAGTGGCAGAGAGGAAGCTATTTCCAGCCTGGTTGTGCCCTGACCTCGAAGGCTCCACAGCAGTTCCCCAGGCAGGAGCATAGCACCCTCTTCACACCCTACATTCTGCCCCCAGGGCCTACAGCTGTGGCCAACCTGCGGCTTGCGAGCCACATGTAGCTCTTCCTTCCCCGGAGCAGCTCGGGAAGCCCTCCCTGCGGCTCAGAAAGCCGCCCCTGAAAACGCCCCTCTCTTCTCTGCTCCCTGTGCTCATTGGGGCAAGGGAGTCATCCGGAGTGGCTATTAAAGATGGTGTCAGCCAGCGGGAGCCTGATGTGGCCAAAAAGCCTCTAAATGTGTTTTCTTAAAGGGGCACTCTTTTTGTTTTTTTTTTCTTGCCAACTTTGCCCTGGCTGTTTGCGCTGGATCCACTGATATCTTGGCTCTTTGCCCAGAATAGGTTGGCCACCCCCGGCCTACAAGGCTACTCTGTCCCCTAGGCAGTTCTCATTAATTGCCATTGAACTCACTTGAGTAAGAGTAATTTTACCAGGTGTCCCATATTCAGCATAGGGATATATGGTCATCTTATCTATGAAGGAAGAGTGAAAGAACTGGATTTTTTTAGCCTGGAAAAGAAAAGTGTGACAGGGGACATAAAAGGTTCTTACAAGGAAGAGGGTGAAAAATTATGCTCCTTAGCCTCTGATGATAGGACAAGAAGCAATGGGTTTAATTTCAGCAAGGGAGGTTTAGGTTGGACATTAGGAAAAACTCCCTGTCAGGATAGTTAAGATCTGGAATAAATTGCCTAGGGAGTTTATGGAGTTTCTATCATTAGATATTAAGAGTAGATTAGACTCTATAAGGGATGGTCTAGACAGTGCTTGGTTCCTGCCATGAGTGCAGGGAACTGGACTCAATGACCTTTAGAGGTCCTTTCCCAGTCTGATATCTATGATTTACAATTGGCTTATTGTGCTTGCATAGTTCTTATAAATAATTCACACATCTCAATATTGCACTGGCATGCACACCTAATGTCCACTTCTTGTGAATTTATTTTCTAATGATTCTGATGCAATCAGTGTCTGAGAAGATGTTGGTTTCAACTCTGATTATTAGTTTTCCGGTATAGCTGCCAACTGCTGCTTGTATGACTTTTCTGATTTAGAAGTCTGTATTTATCTGTTTCTGGTATGGTACAATCATGTGTCTTAGTTCCTTCTTGTTACAGCTGTACATTTCTCATGTAATATCTTAGTATGTTATGATCATAATAGCTCTGAACTTGTAGCTACCATCCTTGCTGATTGCCAACCTTGTGTTGCTCTATCATTGAGGTCTGTTATACTCTGAAACACAGATAGTGATTTTACCCTCCTATAGTTGCTTTAATGATCTGTGAACCCTCTGAGAGTTGCCTTCATTTTCTTCAGTATCTGTTCATGTTCTGCCTGAGTTGATACTGCTATTATCATGTCATATTCTGTGTTATGGATTCCTGAAATAACTCCATATGTATCACTATTTCTTTGTAGAAATACTTTACTGGTTACCTATTCTTCCAAAAGGTAGATGGAGAAACTTGTATCTGTGCCACAGTGTACTGAAAGTGAATCATTCAGATGACTCTTAGCTAATGTAACTTCCCTATATCCATCTTTTTTATCTTGTATAGTGAATATGCTTTTTACGAGCTTCTTGACACTGAACATCTTCCACTGTGGGGTGGATCAATACTGTCCCAGTATAGCCTTAAGATCTTTGGTATGCCAACAAAGCCTAATCTTTTTATTTTTCTTCAGTTATTACCACATTGTTAACTCATGAAGTGGGTGCATTCCTTTTGGCTATGACCCTTTCCTTTTCTAACTGCTTGAGTGCATCTTTGAGTGTGTCACTACAGAAGATATATATCTGCAGCTGGGCATGAGAGGTTTCTGATGGATTTGTATTTGAGATGCTTTCCATAGAATTATCTTGTTCCATCAATACTGCTGGATATTGCTCAGGTCCTGGGTGCCTTCATGAACAGCATGTGTATTCCATATATTAGATGTAGTTGTGTACTTTCCACAAGTGGTATTATAGGTGTGTGATGCTATTTCTGCACTATGTACTGGGGTGTGATTTCTAGCTCACGTATGCATACTTATGCTAACTTAGTGAGAATTTGTGTGAGTATAAACAGTAGCATAGCCACAATAGCATGAGCAGTAGTAGCACAGCTTAGGCATTCTGCGTAGACTGCCACCTAAACATCCATAGTGCAAGTACTAATATGTGCTTGCAGCTATCCCATGCTGCCATAGTTACGTTACTATTTATGTTTGTGCTAGTTCATTGAATCTCAGCTCATGAACAACATGTGAGAGCTGGGAATCATATCCCTTGCTATGCAGAGGTAGCTTTCGTAATGATGAACTTGAGGACTGATCTTATTCTTATCTGTTGCTGTGGTTAGGGTGATTTATTCAAAGTCTGTTCTGGAATTCCCACGTGTTTGTAAGTGTAGCATTTATTTCGATGAGACTTGGTATCTTTTTGCCCCCAGCCCTGCCCATTCCACCTGAGGCCCTTCCCCTTCTGGAAGTGTGAAGTTATCCACCTCCCCCCCCCCCCCACCTCCACCTTGCCCAGGGACCAGGCAAGTCTGTCGACCTTATAATCTCTTCCCCCACCCCCCAATATTTCCACAAAAGTGTTCAGTTTCTTTGGATAAGCTTTGGTGTGCTAGGCCTTGACTATACTGCACTGAGTACCCTTTTGTGGAAGAGCCTACATCAACTTGTCAGTGTGTGGCCCAGATACGATCTTTTTTTTTTTTTTTTTTTAAATAACTTGAGGCTCTGCAAATCTTACTTTTAGCCCAAATGAGCTGCTTCAGCCTTTACTTTTCTCCTTTTATCAGTGTCACTGAATCCAATTCTGTCTCTAAGCATGTCATTTTCAAGATTCTCAAATTCCTGTTTTTTTCCTTAGCTCTGACATACTTATTTACTCTTCTCCTAGGTGTGCTTGAAATTAGAACTGGTATAATTTAGATGTCAGATGTTACTTAGTGATGCAATAGTTCCTAAATGTTGTTAATTCCCCATCCCAAATGGGAGCATTTTCAGTTGGCTGCTGTGGGAATGTGTGAGAAACTTCCACAGCTGCCTCATCTTTTCTGGACAGTAAAATGCCTACTTACCTCTCTTCTCTTATTTCATTTGCTTTTGAAGCTTTAAAGCAGGAATTCATTATAATTTTTATGCATGGAAATGTAGTATATCCTCCCTCCACTTACAACACTTACTCTTTGAGTAAAGAGTCAATTTTCTGAGAACTGAAAAACAAAGCTGTTAGTTTGTTAAAAACTTGTTTAAAATGGCTTCCTTTAAGAAATTTAGAATCTGAGACTTTTTGTCATCTCAAATTTTCTTAACAGATTAACAAACTCTTCAAACTTCCACAAAACAAGTTAATTGAAAATTTGTGTTTAGGCTGTATTTAATTAAAGTAGATTATAATTAAGCTCATTTATTAATGACTAATTATTATGATACAATTAACAGGTCAGAAATTAGTTTGCATGCAATTTTATTAGTTTTAATGAGTCAGCCATATGAGGAAAACTGAATGTATTTGTGCACAGTAAAAGATGACAAAACAGCTATGACTTTTTTCATAATTGTATTGCTGTCATGGCATGATTGCAAGGATGAGATAAGGTTATTTTGTTCCCTTAACTGTGTATTTCTGTATATTAACACGTTTGGATTTTTTTTTAAGCACAGCAGAGCAATGAATTTATTTGGTTTTTAGTGTTTGTATTTGGTTTGATTAAACTCTGTATTGTGTTTTTCCTTGTAAAATAAGTATGTAAGATGAAATTTCAACCTTAACTGCATTTCAATATAGGTGACATATTCCAAGACAAAAACCAAACACACAGTGTTGTGAGCTTTGGTGAGTGACAGGATAATTGAGCTATTGATAATACAGATGAGAGGCAGAAAGTTTGGATAACAGGAAATGGGGTTTTTTCCACTGAGTAAAGTCTGTCGTTGGTAGTTGACAGTATTGCATATGTGGGTCTGATGGTTAAGGTTCCCAAGGAATAAATTGTAGAATGTCAAGAGTGTATGAAGGACAAAATTCATTTGGACACTGAAGGGAAAAAAGGAAAACTCCTGACTAAGGTGTGGAAAGTAGAACAATCACCTGAATACAGAAGCAAAAAAGCCCAAAGATGGAGAAAAAGACAATTCAGAGCAGAGGGATGAATGTAAGATGAAGATAGAAATGACTAAAAAGCACTGACACTTGTATTCTTATGATAAGACTATATGGTGGGGATTTAAGTGAGGGATAAATCAAGGCAAAGGAAACAAACATCATTGTCAAAGCACCTGGATTTAAAGCGAAGGGAAAAAGGATGGTAGATGGAGTGACAGATGGGATAAAAAGAGCCTTTTTTTCAGACGGGGTAATTCATTTGTTAGAAATTAAAGGGGAAAAGAAATTGAATAGAGGGTAGGGAACTGGATGATACATGGAATCAGAGAAATCAGAATTGCAAGCAGATAATGTGACTGAACTTCTCACACTAACATTGGTCCCCAACACGGTGCCTGCGGGTGCCATGGCCCCCACCAGGGCATTTATGTGCACCCGCCAAATGATCTGGGCTGGCCCCGGCATGCTGCGCATGTGGGGTGCTGGCCCCGGGTGCGTGGCGCATGGATGGTCCCTGCCCCAGGCGCGTGGTGCGTGAGTGGCCCTGCCTTTGGGCACCAGGCAGCCCTGAAAGGTTGGGGACCACTGGATTAATAGATATTTAGCACTTTTGAAAATCAGGTCACTTATGTTTAGATGTCATAATTTGGATTAGGAACTGAATTTCAGGCACCTAATTATGCTGAATATATATGATATACATAATACGTAACATAAGAGAGGAAGTTTCAGAGAAGTAGCCAGCGTAAGAGAGGAAGGATGATCATATGATTGTGGCATTGTACAGGTACTTAAAATACATAGCTTCATTTTCTGATTGTTACTTGGGGACATATTTTTAGAAGAATTTAGGCACCTAATGGGATTTTCAAAGCACTAAGTTACTTGATTCCCAAAATGGAAGATATCTGCCTAGGTTCTGTTCAAATTACCTGTAGGCAGCTATCTGCAGTTTTAGGTGCCTAAATTCTTTTAAAAATCTGGCCTTCAAATGTCTTTGTACTACATATCTCTCTTTGTAAATCAGAGATATTTGCTACCTCCCAAGAGTTTTATGAGAATAGTATTTTTGAAGCTCTGGGGGATAGCCAAGTTAGTCTGTACAGGATAAATTACAAAAAAACAACAAATGGTCTGGTAGCACTTTATAGTCTAACAAAACATATAGGTGGTATCATGAGACACTGATGTTTATTATTGCCTAAATAGCTAGATTAATGTGTGTAGCAGTATTAAATCTGTTCCCTGATACATCAGGTAATTATCTAAAAGAGAGAAAATATTTTGCTCTGTGCTTCAAAAGTTGTGGTGTTTGTAAATATTTAATTTTTTTGTCAAAATTTCCCTTTGTCCGCAGAAAATTTTATGTTTTTGTCCTTAATTATTCTTTCTTTTCAGTTTTCGCACTAGCAAAGGAGTTGGGTACTCTGCTCATTTCGTTGGCAACTGCTTAATAGTTACATCATTGAAATCAAAAGGAAAAGGTTTTCAGCATTGTGTGAAGTATGATTTTCAGCCACGCAAGGTAAGCAAAACAGTGTTCACAATGAAGAATGCTTATGAAATTGTGATCAAATGCCTCTGAGGAAGTAGTAAGGCTCCCTAGTGTCAGTAAAAGTGATAATTTCTCACTTATTTATAACTAGTTTCTGTGATTCTGTCATACACATTATATGTCAGTACAGGGCATCAGCACAAGAAACATGGACTCTTTTTTATTATTTATTTGCCATAGCACACAGGCACCTTACTAATGGTGCAGGACTTCATTGTGCTAGGTATTGTACAAAGTGAAAAGACAGTGGCCGCTCCAGGGCTTGAATACTGTTGTAACAATTAGAGTTACGAACAGAGAAGGATTCCCAGAGTATTTTTATAATTCTGATGAATTGATTTAGTTTTGTTTTTAAAAGCTATATATGTCTATGTAACCCACACACCTCATGTGGATACCATGCAGTGGCACCTAGACCACAGCAACAATTAAGACCAAGAGACCTCTACAGCATGGGCTGGGAGCCAGCTGGCTTTTAGCTCAGAGAATAGAGGCTCCCATACTCAGCTCCAGCGGTCCCAGGTTCAAATCCGCCCGGTGGCAGTTACATTTCTCTCTAGTATGCTTCAGCATTCTTCTAAATATTTGGCCCTTCATTTTAAATCTGTTACCAAACTGTACATTGAGACCTGAATTAAAATATCAAGCCAAGCATAATGACAGTCACCTCATCCAATTTTGCAATGGAACATAGGTTGAACCTCTAAAATCCAGGGCACTCTGGCCTGGTGACTTCCATGGTCCGGCAGGACCACAGGTGTCTCTGGGCCAGAGAGCCCTATTAGCCGGGAGTCACGCAGCAAAAGGGTTTATAGCTGGGAGTCTGGCTACGGCCATCAGAAGTGGAGCCGGCGGCTATAGTGGGACTGGCATCCTGGTGAGGACCAGCAGCTGCTGAGGGTTGTCTGGGAGCCTGGCTGGGGTGAGCAGCCCAAGGCTGGCCACCTGACTGGGGCTGGCAGAGGTAGGAGGGCGGCCTGAGCAAGGCTGGTGGCCAGGGCCAGGGTGAGGGGGAAGAGAACAGCTGGGGTCAGCAGTGGAGCCAGGCGGGCAGGCCTCAGTTGACCTCCCCTGATCCAGCAAACTCAATTGTTTGGGAACAGTCAGGTTCCAAGGGTATCAGACTAGGGAGATCCAACCTATAGTGAGTAATGAAATGGAACTTAGTGGTAGATGAATGCATTTCTAAGGTTCCTGGAAGTTAAATTACTACTGTGCAAGCCACAGTGATATGAAGTATGGATTAAGTTTAATATCACTTTTCAGTAAAAATGATGTTTGACACATTTAAATACTGCTTGAACTGTTGTTATAAGGAATTTTGTTTAGCAAATGAACACATTTTTCATCTTGTTTTAAAGAGATATTTAAATGTATTTGGATTATCAAAGCCTTCTATTCTGAGAGTTCTTGGTTACTCTTGTAAGGGAGTGGCACACTTGGTCATCTGCATCTTCAGAGGTCTGATCTCCTGATATAGCTTTCATACAGTTAAATTTTGGAAAGCTGACTGATGGAAAGATGCTGGGGAGAAAAAAGATCTGCTCCTGTCCAGCAATAGTATTTTTCAAATTTGTACTGTTTGTTTCTTGCTCTGGGCCCAACTTGTTTTGGATTTGTTAATACAGGTAGTCCCCGGGTTACGTACAAGATAGGGACTGTAGGTTTGTTCTTAAGTTGAATTTGTATGCAAGTCGGAACTGGCGTCCAGATTGAGCCGCTGCTGAAACTGACCAGTGGCTGACTACAGGAAGCCCGAGGCAGAGTTTCTCTGCTCCGGGCTTCCTGGAATCAGCCACTGATCAGTTTCAACAGCGGCTGAATCTGGATGCCTGGGACAGAGCAGCTGGGGCGCTGCTGGGTAGGTCCTCGCACCTCGGCACTGCGGGGACCGACCCGGCAGCACCCCAGCTACATTACCCCAGGTGTCCCCAAGTCAGCTGCTGCTGACCATTCCAGGAAGCCCGGGGCAGAGTGTGCCCCCCCCCCCCCCCCCAGCAGACCAGGGAGACGCGGAGCGGCTTTTCTCGCTGCGGAGGACGCGGGCGGCGGGACCGCGGCGCATCTCGGCGGTCTGCTGGCAGGGGCGCAGCTAGTGCGTGGTGAGTCACCCCGTTCGTAAGTAGGGATCCGACATAAGTCGGATCCACGTAACCCGGGGACTGCCTGTATTTTAATATAACAAATTTTTTTATTACATAGGTGATTAAATTTCTGAATAAAATACTGAAATTTATTTTACTGAATTTACCTTGCTCTTGGTGACTTTGTCATGATAGTAATGGGTCTGCTGGCAGCGATACAGACTTTTTGTTCCCTTATTTGTTCCATGGAGAAATAAGCTTTCACCTTACTCCTAAATCAGTATTAATTTGGGATGTCTCTTATTCCTGGTAAATCATGAACATTTCTCTACCACCTTCCCCTGTTCATATCTACAGTATGTAATCCTGATGTTTCTATGCATATAGTGATTCTGTTGGCTTCTGGCTTTTTTAACCTTGATTCTGAAATGGACTGGTTATCCAGTTGTCAGTTTGCACATAGCTGCATAGAACTTGCAGTACTGTAAACTTTTTTTTTTTGCCTTTCTTCCAGTGATATAAGTAGCATTGCTATTTGCTTGGGTACTCAGATGTTCTTCAGAGTAAAATCTTTATTTTTTAGCATGCATACTGGCAAACTCATTGCTTCTACTGCTATGTATTTGTGAACCAAAATCCTGGGTATAAATCTGTTAGATTTTTTTCCTGTGTGAGTAGCTCATTTGTCTAGCATATTACTCTGTGGCACGTACACAAACTAATAAGCCCTAGTGGATTCTGTCTGGATCCATTGGCAGTAATCAGACTGTGGTACTCTGTCTTACAAATTGTAATTGCATAGATTTTAAGGCCAGAAGGGAACATTGTGATAATCTTTTCTGACCTCATGTGTTACACAGATTATAGAACCTAACCCAGTAATATCTGCATCAAGCCATGCCTTTTATTAAAATTTAGGACTCCAACACATTGTTGGGTTGGGCATTTCACATATTTAAAAAAACCTAAAATTCCCTGTGTACTCATGACAGAAGTTTCTTTCAAATTAAATGGCCAATCCGAGCACTTTGAAAGGAGATTAAATTCAATTTTCCTGGCTGCATCTATATCTCTGATTAATTTTTCAATCCTCCCACTATCAAATAACACTACATTGCTGGCATAGTATGACACTAAACTACAAAGTGCTTAATTTGGTCCTCTCTACTTCTCTGAGGTCATGTTGTTTAGATTTCAGCACTAGCCAGGAATACCCCATTTGTGATTGCGTCCTTCTGGATCATTACAGCAGCATGGAGCCATGCAGAAGTGTAGGATTTTCCTGTAATCTGGGGAGAGAAGACTTGTCTTAACAGCCGATACCATAATGTGAAGATATATTTATATCAAAGCAAATAACCAATAAGAGTCACTCCTGGGACTTCTCCCTGCTGCAACACAGGGAAGGAATACCTGCAGAATTACATAAGAATGGCCATACTGGGTCAGACCAAAGGTCCATCTAGCCCAGTATCCTGTCTTCCAACAATGGCCGATGCCATATGCCCCAAAGGGAGTGAACAGAACAAGTGATCCTTCTCCAATCATCCATTTCTATCCTCTGACAAACTGAGGCTAGGGACACCATTCCTCCTCATCTTGGCTAATAGCCATTGACCTAACCTCCATGAATTTATCTAGTTTTTTTTTTAAACCCTATTAAAGACATGGTCTTCACAACATCATCTGGCAAAGAGTTCCATAGGTTGACTATAAATTATGGAAATCCCCCCTCCAGAAAGAATAGAAATAGAACCTCTAGCAGTGCTCCAAGTACTTTCCTCTATTTTGAGGATCAGATTTTTTGCCAGGAAGGCCACCACTTAACCTCTGATAGAGGCAGCGGTCCAGGGTGATTGAGGGCTCCTTGGGAGTGCACTAGTTGCCTCCAGGGACTATTGAATAGTCATGTAACTGCTAAAATTTGATGCATTTATATAACTATTCAGTTACATGCGATCTAACATCCCTAGCCTCCTTGTTGGAGTCTATACCCAGAACTGTCTATACCCAGAACTGTACTATCTCGCACTGCACAGGGGTCTGTACAATGCAAGCTCATTAATATAGTTTGCTTCCCCTTAATATGGGGAACCTATATTAACCCTGCGTTGGCTAAGCTGAGATTTTTCTAGATTCTTCACTTAAAGGCAAACTGGTTAAAATTAAACATAAAGTAAATGTATTACTTATAGAAAGATAGATTTTAAGTGATTCTAAGTCTGGGCAGGGCAAGATGCAACCTGGGGGCCGGATTCTGCCTGCCTAACTCTTTGATCTGGCCTGCAGACTTCATCTGGCCACGTATTTATATCCTGATACTCATGACACCAAATTCCCAGGTGGTAGCTCAGACAGCAGGATCCTATTTAAATAGATCATGGCTCATGGTCGCAGCGCTACCCTGGCAGGGGCCGGAACCATGAGCTGTGGTAAATAGGACAAAAACAAAGTACTCCACTCAGGAAGGAACAATCAGTTTCACATTTATTTATGTATTTAAATATTTTTACCCCAACTCTCTATTATAATATTCGACACAGTTTACAACATTTTTTAAATGAAATACAAATATATATAAAAATTTAAAATACTAGACCTCAAAAGAACATAAAACCTGCTAAAAAATATTGAGAAGGGGAACATACACATATAGACAGTTAGGAAATGACTATCCAGGAAAGAGTACTGCAGAAAAGAATCTAGGGGTCATAGAGGACCACAAGCTAAATATGAGTCAACAATGTGACACTGTGGCAAAAAAACAAAACAAAATCAAACATCATTCGGGGATGAATTAGCAGGAGTATTGTAAGCAAGACATGATAAATAATTCTTCTCTACTCTACATTGATTAGGGCTCAAGTGGAGTATTGGGTTCAGATCTAGGCACTTCTTCCACATCTAGACAGGAAAGATGTGAAGAAATTGGAGAGGGTCCAGAGAAGAGCAACAAAAAATGTTTAACCCCTTTTATGGGATACAAAATGAGAGGAATGAAAATCCCAGTTCTATGACCTTCTGAAACAAAATTTGACCATAAGTTTTAAGGGGTATGTCTATGAGTGCACACTGCAGTTATATTAGGGCCTGCTAACGAGAAGGTGGTGGGAATGGAGGACTGGGAAACGGAGTAAAAGACCTTACAACATTGGAATTAGGAATAGAATTTGGGGTAAAGTCTGTGCTATCAGAGCTGGGAATAGGGACATGGGATAACACTCTGCCCAGGTGTAGAGCTATGAATATACTTGCTTGGAACTAACGCCAATAAAGGTTGCATAGTCTGCACTTTTGGACTTCTGGTTTTATTGCTTTTTGTTCGTGTGACAAGAACCGGGAAAGGGGATAAATGGAAAGCCTTTTTAAGGTTCCACGTCACACTAGAAACAGAAAAGATTCGGTAGGTTGTTTATCCATTCTCTGTATGAACATTGCAGTCTCTCTCTCTATTGTTTGTTATGAGAATTTTGCCCTGTCGCGTTTTAAATATGCCAAGTGATTGAGCTTTTGGGAAATTATTCTAAAGAGCAATAGATCTCTCCATTGACATCCAGCCTTAAATTTTCTTTCTTAACTTTGTTCCAAGGCTCCTGGTTAATCCTCTCGTATGGCTATTTGTCTTCCTCTAGTGTTTCTATCCTTCAAATAAGCATCTATAAATATCTCTCCTTTTTTTAACCAACAAGATTTGAATTGGGCTGGTACTGTGGTTTGGGATTTTTTTTTAAGGTTGCCATCAGATTCTCAAACAGCTTGATTTTAATTTATTTTAGTTAACCTTTCTCTGATGGGTTTAACGGAGAACACTGTTAAAATGAAATCTGAATGCAAACAGATTAATTGGTGCTGGAGTCTGCAAAGGGTCTGACTGTATTCACCTCACAGGGTTATTTAGTTCAATTTTCAATTTGAATAATTAAAATGCAAACTATTTTCCTGTCCATAACTATTTATTTGCCAATCACAGCATATACAAAAGGAGCGGGATAGTCATATTTTTAAGATCTGTACAATCTACTATGAGAGCCTTTTCCTTGTGGTTCCACAAATGAGTGGCATTTGGGAAATTACCAGATTTTGTAATCCTTAA
The DNA here is from genome assembly GCF_049634645.1 of Pelodiscus sinensis. Taxonomy (NCBI): domain Eukaryota; kingdom Metazoa; phylum Chordata; order Testudines; family Trionychidae; genus Pelodiscus; species Pelodiscus sinensis. The sequence continues at coordinate 296,618,956 of NC_134711.1, read as the reverse complement.
TTAACCTATGAAGTCAGTGGGGCAGAGTGGGTGATGGAAACCTGAAAGAACATTTTGAGACAAGCGAAACCTAATTTAGCAGAGCCCAGTGAACCATGTAAGCACTCCTCACCAATATAACTTTCACACTGAACAGCAAAGGCCTGGTTTGTATATATGGTGGACTCCTATTACTGGAAGATGTCCACAGATGCAGGCAGACCATCCCTCCATGAGTTGCACTTGACTCACTTCTACACCTCATTTTTATAAAGAAAAGCTTGACATTTTTTTTAAAGTAAATAAAAGCTTAAACAGATATCACATGACTGGAAGCCAAAGCTCAAAGCATATACATTCAGCTTCAGCTCTGCTTGAATATGCAAATTAATGAGTTGGGGAGCTAAAATTTGAGGAACTCAAAGGACCTCAGTAGGGAAGTATAATCACATTTTGAATGCCCAAACAATCCTGTGTGAGTAATGTTTCACTTCTGTCTATCCATTGGTGTGGGTTTGTAAGTGGAATTTGAGGGAATATGACCAGTTTTGTTTTTCAGTTTGAGTCCTGGCTGTTACTTAAATTATCTATATTTAGTCTTTTAAAATATTTCCTGGCAAAGTAATCATTCCGGTCCTTTATCATTCTTATTTGACTCTGAACTAGCTTTAGTTCTTTAGTTTCCTTAGGTAAAGAAGGGCATAGAAATTACCACGATATTCCAGGTGTGGCTTTATCGGAGATGTCTGGAGATCAGAGGCCTATTTCCTCCATGGTTTGCAATATAAGCTCTGTATATGCAGCCAGTGCAAAACTGGATAATATAAACATATAATTAAATACTAATGTAAACTTATAATTGCACAGTTAAAATCAGTCAAAATGCAGCACGTTTTGGTTCAGAGGAGTAGCCATGTTAGTCTGTAGTTTTAAAATGCACAGTCCTGTGGAAACTTAGGGTGTCTACACTGCACCATTATTTTGAGATAACTAGCTTTCTTTCAAAATAACAACATGAGCGTGTACATAGCCATTCCGTTATTTCGAAATAATTTTGAAATAATGGACAGTTTATTCAGAAATCTGTAAACGTCATTCGATGAGGAACAATGCCTGTTCTGAAATAGCCATTTTGAAATAAGGCAAGTGTAAAATGCTCCACTTCTGCAATTTTGAAATAGAATGGCCCTGACAAGGGGTTAAGTTATTCCTCCCCAGTGCCTTCTGGGGCTCTAGATTGATAGCACATCTACATTAGGGAAACCTGCTTCAAAATAATTGTGAGGCTTCCCTGCAGTGTAGACATGCTATTTCGAAATAAGCTATTTTGGAATAACTATTCCAGAATAAATTTAAACAACAAATGGTCTGATAGCAGTTTATAGACCAACAAAACATATAGGTGGTGGTATGAGTTTTTGTGGACACAGACCATTTCTTCAGTGCTACCAGACCATTTGTTGTGTTTTAAGTTTATCCTGTTCAGATTAACTTGGCTACCCATGAAACTTCTATTCCAGAATAGTTTATTTCAAAATAAGTGTGCAGTATAGACATACCCTTAGTGATTAACAAATACATCATGAGCTTTCGTGTAAAACTGACTCATCTGATGTAGTGGATTTTACCCGGAAAGGCTCATGATATATTTGTTGTTCTCTTGGGGTATGTCTATACTTGAACCCTCTTTTGAGCGGGAGACGCTGTCATGGCTCCTTCCCACTCTGGCATGATAAATGCAGAAGTGGGGGCCAGCAAGTGTACCCCAAAGCCTTATCTACCAGGCTTTGGTATAAAAATTCCCCCCAAGATCTTAAAAACCTAGATCTGGGTAATAAAACTTCCGCTGCCACCACCCAAATGTTGATAAAGAAATCAGGGGAAAGATCATTTGGGAAATCTTACCCCTAAATAAAAATCAAGGCACACAATTAATCACTGCCAGGTTAATAAAAGAAAAGAAAACTTTTATTATTACAACAATATTCTGGTTGCAAGTATAATGACTAGAGAGGAAGGTAACAAAATATACTCATGGAGAAACTCCATGGGCCTAGAACTTAGTTACAAAGAAAAGCCAAAACATCTTTTAGGCAGTGCCAGATCTCAGATCCCATACCCAATCCATAACACAATAAAACCTAACGAAACTACCTAAACTTTACCCTACTTACAGAAAATGAAGAATGGTGTCTTGGAGAGAGAGAGACATGCTTGTCCCTCTCTGTAGCTGCAGAGAACTCTCAGAGAGACAAAAGGGAGAAAAGAAAAAAACCCAAATTCCTTTGTCCCAGTTTGAAAAGTCCCACCTACATTCCTATTGGTCACTCCACCTGGCTAGGTGTAGTTAACCCCTTAATCCCCAGGCTGCTGGCTAACCCTCATAATCATGACAGAGGCAAATGAAGACATTTGAAATTGCAAATGAAGCTGGGATTTAAATATCCCGTGCTTCATTTTCATATTCATATTATGGTGCCATTTTGAAATAGCGCTATTTTAAAATAAGACGCTGTTAAGACACGGTTATTTTGAGAGAAAACCCTTCCCTTGAAATGACTGGTAAAGTTCATTGTATGAGGAATAAGGGTTATTTCGAGAGAAGGGTTTTCTTTTGAAATAACCACGTCTAGACAGGGTTTCTTTTTTCGAAATAGAAGTATTTCAAAATAGTGCCTGGATGCAATTATGCAAATGAAGCATGGGAAATTAAAATCCGTGCTTCATTTGCAATTTCGCTCAGCTGCATTTGCATTCCTCTCTTGAAAGAGAAATGCAGTGTTTCTTAAACTATTTTCCGCGGAACACTGGTGGTAGTCTTTGTTTTTGTCTGACAGTTTTTTAAAGAGAATTTTCATAAGTGTTCTACATAAAAAATATTATTGTTTAGTGTTCCGTGGTCTCAAAGTTTAAGAAACACTGCTTTAAGATGCCACAGGGCTTCTCGTTTTTTTGCTTTTATGGTGCGTATTTTACTGCATAAATACTTATGTTAAGTTTTACTATATATAAGCAATGTGGCTTAATTTAGTTTTTGGAACCCTTACTACTGCATTTCTTGAGGTTTAAAATTAACTGTGGAATACTATTGTGTATTAAACATAACTCTTTATACTAAATTGCTTGATTCTTTGAAAGAAAAATATTCCCATGTTCAATATTTTTAACATTTAAATTGCCCCCATTGGAGTTTTAGGTTGAATAAATTTTTTTGTTTGAGGTAAGGTAGCGGTGCTGCTGCTGTATGACTGGGAGATGTTTTTCTGCAAATTCTGCTGCTTCCTTGTCAACCTTGTCAGATTTATTGTGATGGCTGTATATTCACAGCAAATTAGAACATAGATTATTTTAAAATAAAATCTTCCTTTTGAAGCTATAATGGAAAGCGACAATTTTCAGTGACACTTGGCAAATTATGGGATCTACTAGTTTTGATTTTTTTTTTTTATTATTATGCATTTGTAACTTTATCCTATTCCTGATTTTAAGATAGCATGGTAAAAATAATTTCTCAGGCAGATTTTCTTAGCTATACCCCATATGTCTGCAGACCTCAGCTCAGGTTGTGTAGATGTCTGTGCATGGATTTACAAAGCTATGCAGACATATCTGGTGTGAAATTGTAGAGCAGTAGGGCTCTAATTAGTTTGCTGCATGTAAATAATGTCCACTGAATGAGTGCTGAGTTTTCACTTGCCCATAACTTATTTGAAATATTTCTTTCTCATTCAAGTAAATAAACCAATTGCACTAATCCTCACTGAGGAATTATTTTTGTAAATGTAAAATGTTGAGGAAAAAACTTCCAACAATCAATATGCGGTTAGTTTTATTTGGCATATTTTTAGTTTTCTTGCCAAAATGAATATCAACTGAATGCTTATTTTTTGTTTGTTTTTTTTATTAACAAAATCACCTTTGGCAGAGCAAGGGAGGGCAGAAAACATGTTTGCAATTTTTTAAATACTCGTAAGACATTTTAATACATACCGTTGTATGGTGTTTTCCATAAAAGGAATATCATTGTCACATCTAGACTCCACAATGTCTGCGTGTGGTTCTTGGTCTATTTAATTTATTGCATGTCTGTAATTTGCTACTCTAACAGAATGAGTGCTTCCAACAGACTCAGGAGAAAAAATGGTTAAAGGTGGACCATAAATAGAATTATTAAAGTTCCATCAGTTTTAGGCTAATAAATCAAAAACTTCAATTGGCAAGTATGTGCAGGGCATTCACCATGTAACTGATTTTAAATTTAATATTTCTTCTTCAAATGATGTAACTATTTTAATTCAGAAAGATTTAGTTATTTACGAACTATATGATCAATAACCACTTAAATATAGCCACTTATCAAAGGAGAAAGAATTTAACAGTGCACAGCAGTTTAGAACAGAAAGTGAAGGATAATTTAATATTTTAAAAAAAGAAATGTGCAGATTTAAACTTCAGGGGGGAATTCAATAGAAATTAATTACACAAGTTGTAAACTGTCCAAGATGCATAGCATTGATTAGCCCTGCTCTTGTATGCAGCACTATTGGATGTTCAATGGTCATAACTGATCAGGCCTGCCTTATTCAAAAGACCACTTCTCTCATTAAGATATATGGAACAATCCAAACTTGTCTATTCAGCTGGGGGGAGGGAAGCACATTTTTTCATTTGATTTTTTTTTCTTCAAGAAGGAAAAGTCTATAAAAAAAAAAACCAAGAACTGCTGCCTGTGAAATTTTGAACTATATCCATGAGTGCTATCTTATGAAGTGTGGACTGAAATATTTCATGCTTAAAGCATAAGGGAAAAAACAGACAAACTTTTGCGACTCAGATGACTTTAAGAGATATATAAAAAAATAAATTAGACACTTGTTAGGCATTTTCTAATTTAGACAACTTTTGAAAGACTTTTTTGATACACATTCAGAAAATTATAACAAATTAAAATGATTTATTTTTGTATGACCGGAAACTGAATATTTACACATCCTGCGAATACTTACTGATCATTGTAGTTTATGTGGACATGGAGGAAGAAGTGGGACTTAATAAAGAGTAACCCTTCTAGTCAGTTAAGCACTGTTCTATAGTTTCAGAAATAATTCCATTTAAACCTTGTACTTGAGAAGGATGTTTGGTAGCAATGGAGGTAGGGATGTGGGGCAACAGTTCACACTTCACCTGTGAAGCCCCCCCCCCCCCCATTTTCTTAGAGAAAGTCAGGGTTAATAAAAGGCAATAGATCAATTTGAACAGAAATACAAAAGGGAAGGTTACATGGGAAATGATCTTTACCCAGTGTATCTTTTTTTGGTTAATTTGACAATATTATCAACTAGTTTTTGAAATTTAAAAATTGATATCAATAAATGTACAATACTCATATTATTTACTTCATAAATATACAGTTTTGTATTTTGTCTTCTCTGTTTGGCATTTGAATGCCTTAGAAGCATCCTATTAATGGATTAAATTAATACTGGTTCTGGATTGTAGACATTTACTGTGGTTATTGGTCTGTGCCCAAGTCTAAGAAATAACCTAATTTAAATGATCTTAGGGAATATGACAGAGACTTACAGATGCAATTAGACCAGAGACACTGGAATTACTTGTGTAGGATATTAAGAGATTATCTTTAGAGTTGAGACACTGACTCATTCATCAGAAAATCATCCACTGACTATTATGTAAATCAAAAGGTTAGTAGCTGGTGTGAAGATCCACTGGAACCCATGAAATTGGGTCAACCTGGAAAAGTCCATATTGCATGGCTATATAATGTAATTGATCTGAAGTATGCCCAGTAATAAAACTTGCTTTAATTCTTTTATAATATTTTCAGGTTTATCGTTTGACTCCACATTTTAAGGCTGGGTCTGAAAAAGAAAAACCCTTTAACATGTTTTTTGATGAATTATCATGAAATAACTTAAGGCTTTCAGTAAAAAGGAAGTAAACTTTAAATTGACTTCAGTTACAAAAAAGTTCTAATCTGGATGGACATATTCTGGACAACGGCAAAGAGGGGAACATTTAAGGAACCTTTTAGTTTAGGGATTTTCTTTATTACAGTGCTAACGTAAGGTAAACGTTACTGTTGCATCTAACCTGATTTCTATCCACACACCAAAACCTCTGTTTAAGGTGATGCTTTAAACTTAAACTAGCAGTCCTGTCAGAAGATGTGGGTTGAAGTTCAAGTGAATACTTGAGCTATTTACGTAGAGAGGACGCAACTATTTTGTGCATTGTGGCCATTTTCACTTGAGCAAAATCCTCTTGAATTAACTTAGTTCAAGTGTAGATAACTTGCGGTAACTCTCCAATGAAGATATAGCCTTAGATATTAACAGTAATTATTCTGCCTGTTAAAACATTTTTAATTTGAAGTCTTTTGCTAACCAGACACTAACCCTTATTGGCTGCATACCTTTGTTTTCATGAGGGCCTTGGGATACTGTGCTAAGCATTCCTCTAGCATACTATTTCTACTCATAAAAGGTAGAGCCTAGCATGTCCACAGATATGCAGAAAAACTTAACTCCAAGAGAAAGCCAAGAGCATTGTGTAGTAATTGAAAGATATTCACTGAACAGAGCTATCAGAGAGAGCAAGTAATCTTGATAGTTAACGCTATAAGCTCAGTCAATGGCATTTGATAGATATGCAAAATATTCTAAATAAGAGGGGACCCTTAATACAGTCATGGAATATTTGTTCCTGAAACACTAGATGCTGGCACTAATAGGCTACGTCTACACTGGCCCCTTTTCCGGAAGGGGCATGTAAATTTCACGAGTCGTCGTAGGGAAATCCGCGGGGGATTTAAATAAGAATAAGAGCCTCCGGAAAAGGGCACTTTTTCCGGAGGATCGGGGTCAGTCTAGACGCTCTTTTCCGGCTTTTTTAAAAGCCGGAAAAAAGCGGCGGACATTTTTATTTAAATGCCGCGGGGGATATTTAAATCCCTACGACGACTCGTGAAATTTACATGCCCCTTCCGGAAAAGGGGCCAGTGTAGACGTAGCCATACAGTGTGAAGGGTGCAAAGCTGCTTCCTTCACAGCTAGTACTAAACCATTTCCAGCTCCTCCTGCCTTTCCCCCCAGTATGGAAAATTAAATCCAATATTTGCAAAATAAGGAGTAACTTATCCAAAAAATACTTTAGTGTCAGTTGCCCTTTTGTATAACAGAATAGCTTGATCTCTCTTCTAGTGAATGCTTTACCCATTTAGTAAGTAAATTAACTTTAGATCGCCCAGGCATTCTCCACCAAATATGTTAACTGCACACCCTAGATGTACCCACCTTTACCCAGATCCTAGGGCTCACTGTATAAACCAGTTAATACGAACACCCCAACCCTTTCCAAGTTCTTAGAACTCTGGGCAAAAAGTGTCCACTCTGACCCAGTTCCTAGGTCTCAGGGTTTATTTAGTGAATACATTTGATATTATGGAGTGCTACTTTCAAGACAAGCCAATTCTGCCGTATTGACTCTTACGTGTGTCTGCATTGAGTTCCAAACTGAACAGTTGAAGCTTTACATTATATTCCAGATGTCTGGTTTTATGTTTATTTTGAAGGACAGATTTAGATCTTTTAAAAATGTGTATACTGTTTACCATGGACTCACAGGTATGAATTGCTGAGTAAGATGTTTGAGACTTCCATAATTTCTCCTCCTTTAGGCTGACAGATATAAAAAAATAACTGTTAATGGGTAATCATCATTGTGGAACTCTACTGGAAACTATTCAAAGATTGGTTCTAGGCCCAATGGTGGTCAATATTTTTGAGTGCTCTAGAAAATAAAATCATTGTTGATAAAATTAGTGGATGACACATATTAGACAAGTGGTTAATAAGGCTGAGAACAGGGCAGTCGCACAGAACAAACTGGATCACCTGGTAAGTGGGGCCAATTCAAACACGATATGTTTTAATACAATAATCAGTGGCATTTAGACATGCAGTGCTTATAATCTAAACCATTTATTTTATAACTTAATTTTCTGTATGTGAACCTCCTTGTTCATGTTTTTTGTGTAGAATAAAAGTTAGTTAAATTGTGTTTCAAAAAGCATATCTCCTAGACAGTGAACAATTTTTGGTCCTCATTCTGCAAAAAGATTCCAATGAGCAGGCATTTAAACTCATGTTGAGTCTTTCTGATTTAAAATATAGCTCTTTGGGTAGGCAAAGATTTATACTCCTATATTACTTTGCAGGATTGAAGCCAAACAAGATACGCTGTTTGTCATTTTTAATAATGCTATATAACAATATCTTTTCAAATTATTTTTAGTGGTACATGATCAGCATTGTGCACATATACAATCGTTGGAGAAACAGTGAAATTCGGTGTTACGTTAATGGTCAACTGGTATCCTATGGTGATATGGCTTGGCATGTTAACACGAATGATGTAAGAGATTTTTCTTTCCTCTACTTTAGTGATTGCTATCTTAAGTGCATGCATAGACACATAATTCATTTGTACGTTCCAATTTGAGTTAAAAAAATAGAATAAATATTAAGCATGCTTATTTTCTTAAAATGTTTTCATTTCTTTAAAAAATCAAGAATTGGATTGCACTCTAGTTATTTATTTCTTACATATTTTCATAGAACATCATCACTGTGGAGTTAGTATTGATTTTATTCTTTATTAGCCTAAAATATCTTGAGACTGTTTTAAAGAGATTATGAAATTCAGACTAGTATATTTCAGATTATAGAAATTATTTTAAATATGATAACACAATGGATTGTTAATTTGTCTTTTTACATTTGAGACATTGACTTTTTCAATAGCTTTTTAATTAAATAGCTAAAATTCATTCTAAACATGAAATCTAAGTAACAAAAGAAGTTGTCTATTTCAGCTAAATTATCACACATACATCTCATATTAGAAATGCCTTCATGTTTGTTGTATAACTGGAGTTCTTATATGCAATCCTGATTTGAAATGTTTTTAATATGTTTTAAAGATTAAATATCCTTATTTGAGAGATGGAAAATAGAAGCAAAGAGAAATTAAATTACGTGTCTCTAGTCATGTTAAGAGGTGTGTGACAAGTCCTGTAACTGAAATCGTGCTACTCTGAGTCCTGTTTTTTAATAACAAGCCTGTCTTTCATGCTTAGGATCTGTTGGCATCATATTAAAGAGATGCCAGTTATGGCACCAAAGCTCAGCTTCTGGCACCTAAACTTATGCCCTTAAGGTGACAAAAGACTCCTTATTGGTTTTTAAACAATAAAGTGTTACTATATATAGATAATAGTTCACTGATGAAAAGATAGATAAAACATAATGGGAACATGGGAAATATATTTCAGAAATCCCTATAGCGCTTTTGAGTGAAGTTCTCTGTAACTCAACCCATGTGCTGACAGTTTGCCACCTAAATAAAGAATTGTGTTAATCTCTTTGCACCCCAAGTCATACCACATCAGTCCTTTGTCTGTATTCATAATCAGGACGTACCTGGTTATTTGTTTCTTCCTGCAGATTTCCTCTCTTTTAGATAACACAATGAATGTTACTAACTGGGCCCATTTTACAAGAGTGTAAGATACTTCTGTGGCTTCCTTTAATAATACCTCCATTGTACAGCAGCCACATGGACTTTTGTTCATACTTTCCGCACATATTATATAATTGGACAGGTGACTCAAAGATGAAGCCATTGGTAGAGTGGAACTTGGATCAGTCTTACGTAAGACTTCAATACTCACCTCCATCAGTAGAAGACATAGACAATCACTCTGAAGAAAAAGAGGTTACTTATATTACAGTAACATTCCTTGAGGTCTCTCTACACAAACTTTTTAGTTCATGGCAAGCTAAGATGTGAATCTGTGCAGCAGTAGTCTGCTGCGGACTTAAGCCTGGTTTACACTGCAGAGTTAGGTTGACATAAGGCAGCTTATGTTGACCTAACTCTGTAAATGTCTACACTAAAACATCTCTCCTGCCCATGTAAGTTACTCACTATTCTGAAATCGTAACTCCATCTTCATGAGCGGTGCCATACTTAAATTGATATAGGTAGGTTTACGTAGTGTCTGTGTAGACACTGCATTGCTTACATTGCCTGTTGTTGTATAGGGCTGAGGGTATCAGTGCAAGCATTCCTGGTGAGGACATGCACCACCAACAGAGCATAGTGCATACATGAAGAACCAATGTAATTACTGCAGTGGCTTTAGGTTGACCTGACCTAGGAGAGGTCCCAAAAGTCTGGAGAAGGATTAATGTACTGCTCATCTTTAAAAGGAGGACCATATGGATCTGTAAGCCTGACTTTGATACGTGGGAAGCTACTAGAGCAAGTTATGAAACATTGTTTGCAAATATTTGGAGGATGAAGAGAGAACTGCTAACAACTAGCATGGATTCACCATAAACAAATTATGCACCCCATATGCCTCCACCAGTTCCATACCCTCTCTCCATGGTTCCAGCCAGGGAGTGGTGGGCAGAACAGGGTAAGCTCTCTGGCTGGAGCAGCAGGTGGAGTAGAACAAACCCTGGTGATGGGTCAGAGACGGCCTGTGGGCCTTAGTTTGCCCACTCCTGGTTTAGAAACAAGAAATCCTGTGTCTTGGCAGAGGACTAGATTAGATAATCCTTATGGTCTCTTCTAATCCTATTATTCTAATTTTGTAGTGTAGACATGCCCTCACTGTTCTTTTGGACCCTCCTGGTATATATTAATCCCCTTTCAAAGAGAACTAGATCAGAATTCATTAATAAACTGCTACTTTCTGTCAATAGAGTCCACATAGCAAGTTGGTTATTCTACTGTTAGGTAGATTCACACCCTAGCTTGCCACAAATTGCTTATATAGATAAGCTCTAAATGTACTCTTTTACATCCTTACAGGATTTTGTCTGGTGGCTATTGATCCATCCCCCTTTTTAGGCTGTCCAGTAGGAGCAGGGGAGGGATTCTGTAGGCTTGTGTGGATGAATAGAGGACTATAGCAAGAAAAAAAAAGTTCTGATCTCTGGTACTAGTGGGTGAGCAAAGCTATAAATGGAATACATATGGATAACATCTTAGAAAATATCTGTTATTGTAATATGAGAACTCAGTTTTTCTAAATTAAATATTGTTCTGAAAATGTAAATTTCAAGAGACCTTCCACTGAATTGCAGTATTGAAGGTACAGTGCCAAATATAATGGGGCCCTGATCTTTCGTTAGGTTCTCGACAGCATCTATTTAATAAGTGTGATGTCAATAATGGTGAGTTGTTTTAGCTAGATTTCATTCACAAATAGTGACCTTTTAATGTATTTTTAATTAGAGGCAATCTTGTGAGTTTGAGTTGTATGAAAAGTAAAACTTAAGTTATTTCCAGTTTTAGCATCTACTCCAAAGAGCAGATACGGTCAGATCTGATGTAAAAAACCAGACAAAAGTAGAAAAGTTATTTTATTTTCCAGTTTTTATGTTGTTTTTTTCTAGTTGTTTGTTATAGAGGAGCTACCAGTAGAATATAGTAGTTTGAATGCAGTAGGATTGAGGGTCTGGAAGGTGTTTCAGTGTGAATCAAAGGCTAGTAGCATAATTTTTGTGGAAAACTTTAAATTTATACGTAAATGTTATGCTTATTTACCCTAACAGCTTTGCTTTTCCTATGGAGAGGGCTAGTAGCTTAGTGCTTCACAGACCATCTCTTCTGAAGACACATTGTCTTTAGTGCCAACTATTGACTGATTTGATGAAACAGGGTGGATAGATTTAAATCACTGATTTTTTTTTTACTCTTGCTTTGCATTTTTTTTTAGTTATTTTTCCAAAGAAAGGTAGGTTCTTAGTATTTGGTACCCATAATATTTGTTGATTTTCAGCTAAATCTATCCTTTACACTGAACTGGGTACATCTTTTTGCTGAACAGGGAATAAACAATTTTACAGCTTATTATGCATTTATGCAGAGTTTTTGTTTTTACATATATTAGACAAATATTTATTATATTAGAATGTTTTCTTATTTACTAAATGATAATATTATCTAGTCATTTGTTTCCACCTCTATTCAGATGGAAATTGGATTTCAGTTAAGAATACAGAAGGAAAAAGTATTTTAAAATTGCTTTTATTAGTTACATAACACTACCTTAAATGTGCTGGACACTTTTCTTCTGCATCAAAACATGTTTGTATTTAAACCTAATTGGCTTATTAAACAAAGCAAATATCTGTAAGCTAGTGAAATGAGCCGATATTCTGGTCAGCATGTCCTACAACATTTTTGAACAAGTAGATCTCTTTCTCTCATATGTAGTTTTTCTTAGATTGGGAGAGGGGGAGAAAATACTTTTCTGTGTTTTTTTTCAACTCTCAGCTTTTGATGAATTACTCATTTAACTGAACTAGTTGAATAAAGAGAAATGAAAAAAAAAATCAGTTAGAAGAGACTATTGATATCAAAAGCTAATGTAGCACTTCAGTGCAGGTTGGTTCCGGGCACTTAGCCAGTGAGTTCCGCAAGTTCAGTGATTCAACATTCTTTAAAACTTCAATAGCAATAGCAAACATATGTTACGTTAATAGTTGAAAATTTAATTTAAATGATTTAATAAATTATATAGTAAGTTTATGCCTTAACATATGTTGTCATAATTTTATACTTAATTTTAAATGGGTTTACATTTAAAAGTAAACTTATTTGATTTAAATAGAAATATAGTATAAATAAAGCATTTTTAATTTAAACTATTATTTTATACATCTGTTATCAAATAATGTTATTCATATTGTGGTATCATCTGTGGGCACAACCAAGTTGTATCTCCATTGTTTTAGGTGCTATACAAGGCATACAGAGCTTCTGATTTTTTGGTTTAAATTCTGATAAAACGCCATTGATTTTTTTAAATGAAATTGGTGTTCACCCAGTAAACACCAGAAAAACACTGGAAAGGGTTATTTGTATCGAAAGGCTTGTTGACATGGAACAGTAAAGTGGATGCTACAGGGATTATTTCCAAAGTTCACTAGTATGTGTATTGCACACTAATTTGGTCTGTATAGACAGCTTGTATGTTCTAAATGTTCTATAGTATTTTATAATGTAATGCTGTCTGAAACAGAGTTGTAGCATTCTAGGGAAAGCCTTCCTGAAAAATTACAAATATATTACTCATTACAGTGTGTAGCAGTGTAATTTTTGAACAGCGAAATAAAACTAAAAAATAGCTCAAAATAAACAACCAAAAATGAAATTATTAAATCCTGAAAAGTCATAAAATATAAATGATAGTCCCTTACCCAAACATCTCCTATTTTAAAGACTGAAAACTAAAACAAATGGAGGCAAAAAAGATGGGGAGATAAGTGTAATAGAATATGTTTAGTTCTTACCTGGTAAGTAGCAGTGGTCACTTGCTTACATATAAGTAGACAGAGAAAAGGAAAAAGGAAAGAGCACATTTCATGAACATAATCACAGCCATACTGGATCCAAGAAAGATTTATCTTGCTCAGTCTCCTGTCTTCTGATAGTGGCCAATGTCAGGTGCTTCAAAGGGAAAGAACAGAACAGATGATCATGAAGTGATCCATCCCATACTCATACCCATTCATAACTTCTGGAAAACATTTTATGTGTAGTTGGGATTATGTTTTCCAATCTGCATTACTTTGCATTTCTAAACATTGAATTTCATCTGACATTTTGTTGTCCTGTCACCCAGTTTTGTGAGATCTCTTACTAAATCTTCGTCCCCAAAAGACTGAAGTCTTGTTTAGTTTGTATAATCTGCAAATTTTGCCATTATTCTGTTGATCCCTTTTCTGGATCATTTATTAATATGTTGAATAGTACTCGTCCCTGTAAAGACCCCCTGGGAGAATACTACTATTTACTTCTCTCCATTCTGAAAACTTACCATTTATTCCTACCCTCTGTTTCCTATCTTTTAACCAGGACCTTCTCTCTTTAACCATGACAGCTTACGTTGGTGAGGGAATTTTTCAAAGTCTCTCTGAAAATCAAGGACTCTTCATCCACTCATTCCCTCTTGTCCACGTGCTTGTTGACCCCTTCAAAAAGTCTAGTAAATTAGTAGGCATGATTTCCCTTTCTGAAAACCATGTTGATTCTTTCCTAACAAATCATGTTCATTTTTGTGTCCGTCGGTTCTATTCTTTACTATAGTTTCAAGCAGTTTTTCCAGTACTTAAGTTAAGATTCATCATCATTATCAACAACCGTGGGTTCAACCCCCATTGGTGTCCAATGCCTCCCTCACTGTTTACTTCCATCTTTCCCTATCCAGTGCGGAGTGGTGTGGAGCTAGTCTACAGAAACGAAGCTAATCTACTATATCAGCTACCCATTCTCTGTGGGGCCTGCCTCTCCTATTTGGACCATCCATTATGCCGAATATCAGGGTCTTAACTTTCGCTCATTGTTCATTTTGCAGATATGCCCGAATAGCTGTAACTTCCACTGTATATCCTTCTGCAGTAGGTTCTCTTTCAGGCTGTATCTTCCTATATAATTCCTTGTTGGTGACTTTCTGCATCCATCCTATTCTCAGGATCTTTCTATAACAACTCTTCTCGAATGCCAATATCCTTCTCTTTGAATCTTTCATTATCACCCATGTCTCACACCTGTACAACATGCTGCTAAATGCGCTCATTTTCAAGATGCTCAGCTTCATTCCTAAGCTAATTGCTTTGCTTTTTCAAATCTTATCCATCACCTTCAAACTCACTCTTGGTTTCACTATTCTAGTCACTATTTCCTTCTTACAGTCTAGATCCGTGGTCCCCAACACGGTGCCCGCGGGCGCCATGGCGCCCACAGGGGCATTTCAATGCGCCCGCCAGGTGCTCGGGGCTGGCCTGGCCCCGGGCACATGGCGCACGGGCGCTTGCGGGGGGAGCGCGCTTGGCGGGGGAGTGCTGGGTGAGCGGCACTTGGCGGGGGGGGGGGAGTGCCGGCCCCGGGCGTGCGGCACTCGGCGGGGGGGGGAGGGCCGCGCTCGGCGGGAGGGGGGGAGCGCGGCACTCGGCGGGGGGAGCGCCGGCCCCGGGCGCGCGGCCCTTGGAGGGGGCCGCGGCCCTTGGAGGGGGCCCTGCCCCCGGGCGCGCGGCTAGAGGGGGGGCCCTGCCCCCGGGCGCACGGTTAGGGAGGGGCCCCACCCCCGGGCGCCCGACAACCTCAAAAGGTTGGGGACCACTGGTCTAGATCATACGTCATGTTGCTCCCCAAATGCCTCCGTATAATTTTTGGAACTACCTCTGTAGCCTTTTTTTTTCTTTTTTTTTTTAAATTGGGGTCACATGAGCTATTCTTCAGTAATCTGGTACAGAACCTAGTTTAAAAGATAGGTTACATACTATCATTAGCAGTTCTTCAATTTCACATTTAGTATGATAAATACACAAATATGTTCCTTGCTAACTCCAATGCAAAGTATGCAAGGAAGAAGGTGCTTAGTTCATTGTCCACCAGTGTTGTGACTGAATACATATTTAAATGTATGGGATATGAGGAGACAACTTTTAATCTTTCATGTGTTCTGGGTCCATGTATGAAAAGCTTGACATTTGCTGAACTAACCATTTGATTTTACTGCTGAAAGAAGAATATAGAATCATAGAGCCATAGAACACTAGAAGTGGACCTCGAGAGGTCATAGAGTCCAGTCCCCTGCCCTCACAGCAGGACCAAGTATCATCTGAACCATCTCTGATAGATGTCTGTCTAACCTGCTCTTAAATATCTCCAGAGATGGAGATTTCACAGCCTCCCTAGGCAATTTAATCCAGTGTTTAACCACCCTGACAGTTAGGAAGTTTTTCCTAATGTTCAACCTAAATATGGTTTTCATATGAATGAAAACCAGCTATGGCAGTCGTCATTAAATATACTTGTAATTACTAATTAAATCCCAGCCCTGAGGGATGACTTAAGCCTTCTCCCTGCTGCTTAGACTTACTTTTCTCCTTTTAAATCAGGACCCATAATCTTGAGTTCTCAATCATGGTACTTGGTGCATCAAATCAAAGGTGCCCCTTGTGTGTGGAATACAAGCAGGGTTTTCTTTGGGAAAATGTTTGCTAGCAAATAATATACAGTAAAACTCCAATGGTCCGGCATCTGACAGTCCGGCACCATCAGGAACCCGGAAATGCTCCGGGCAGCCGGGCCATTGGAGCTTCTCTGCCCCCAGCTTCCCCTATTCAGCCGCTGCTAAAACTGACCAGCGGCTGAATTGGGGAAGCCGGAGGCAGAGCAGCTGGGGCGCTGCCTGGTAGGTCCCCTAGCGCTGCCCCTAGGGGCTGCAGGACCAACCAGGCAGCACCCCAGGTGTCCCCGATTCAGCCGCTGCTGAAACTGACCAGCGGCTGACTCCAGGAAGCCCGAGGCAGAGCTGCTCTGCCCCGGGCTTCCTGGAATCAGCTGCTGATCAGTTTCAGCAGCAGCTGACTTGGGGACACCTTGGGTAGAGCAGCTGGGGTGCTGCCGGGTTAGTCCAGTAGCGCCGAGGAGCGGCGCTGCGGGACCAACCCAGCAGCACCCCAGCTGCTCTGCCCCAGGCATCCCCAAGAGCAGCTGGGGTGCTGCTGGGTTGGCCCCGCCGTGCCAAGGGTTGGTGCTACCGGACCAACCCGGCAGCACTCCAGCTGCTCTGCCCCAGGCGTCTCCGATTCAGTCGCTGCTGGTCAGTTTCAGCAGCAGCTGAATCAGGGGCGCCTGGGGCAGAGCTGGACTATCGGAAGGGGGGGCTATGAGGGGTTTAGGGTGGCTTCACCACCCCGACCCCAGACCCCTCATAGCCCCCCCTTCCAATAGTCCGGCATATTGGATAATCCGGCACGCCCTGGGTCCCAAAGGTGCCGGATTATCGGAAGTTTACTGTACCAGGACTATACTATATAAAATAATCCAATATGCAAAGAATAAAATACTTAGAATTCCCAAATTAACAATACAACAACAAGGGAACAAAGGAGAAGGGATAAAGAAAAAAAGTAACTAGAATAAATAAAATAGCAACAATATTTTAAACCCTTCTCCTCCCATGTTTACAATGGGCCCAAACCTCCCTGCTCCCTTCCAAAAGCTTGCCAAACAGTTAGTGAGCTGCTGCTGTAATAAGGAGGGGAGTCTCTTTGGGACTTAGAGTAATATGACAGGAACTACCAGCTCCAGAGAGGGTTTCACTAATTAGTTATTTTCTTTTCTTGATATTACTTTATTCAATAATAAGGTAGTTTTTGTTGGTGAAAAGAAACAAGGACTGTTTCTTTGAATAACTACTGTGTATTTTAAATTCATTACATTTTCTTTTTTTTTTAAATACAGAGCTATGATAAATGTTTTCTTGGGTCTTCAGAGACAGCTGATGCAAATAGAGTGTTTTGTGGTCAACTTGGAGCAGTATATGTGTTCACCGAAGCACTTAATCCAGCACAGATATTTGCAATACATCAGTTAGGACCTGGCTATAAGGTAATAATTTAACTTGTTTTTCAAATTTTTAAAAAAACTTTCCAATTATGTTTTAATGCATCTGTTTTGTGATTGCTTGAATAGAGCCTTGTGAAATGTTCTTGATGAAATATAAACCACATCCAGCTTTTTGAAAGTTTTACTAAATTATGGTTTCTTTGGAAGTATTCTTGAGTGTATAATGTGTGTTTGGGTCAGGAAAAAACTCACCATAGAAATTGCAATTATGTTCTGTCCCTTAGAAGTCAGGTACTATGTACATACAAAATATAGAATTTAAATTAACAGATTAAAATAAACTAAGATGCAATTAAACTCTAACAGTTGGTGTGACATTTGTAAAATGATTGTGTAAAAACAATGATCCTCAACGTGGCCTGCTGGTGGGATCCTTTTAAAATGGCCTCCACAGGGAACATGCTCCACAATGGCAAGGCGTTTCATAGATAGGTGAGCATTGAAAGACTCAAGAGGACAAGCTGGCTGGAACCGATGGGTACGGGGTGTCAGCATTTCTAGCCTCCAGGGAGGAGGTGCCAGGAGTGCCAGGGTGTTGTGGGAAGTGCTTTGTATTTATGCCTATCAGTGTGAAAGAAGCTGGTTGCATATATTTGCATATGTATATGCAATCATACTAAAGTTGTGGCTCTTGGCATGTGCTTCATGTATCATTGCGGCCACTGGAGCTTCCAAAGAGTAGTCCTGGTATATACAGTGAGACTTTAAAATATCTCATGAGCTATATGTACAAGTCTTTTCTCTTACACTTGATTTAAAAACATTTTAACCTTTCCTTTTTGAGCAGGATTATGATAGATTTGTTTACTGCTCTGAAACGATACTGTACTCAAAAAGTCTAATAGGAAGAATCATTTTAGCATGCATGAGTGCACACACCGAGTACAATTCGGATAGATAGGAACAAAAACAGAACTGAAAGCAGACATTTTTTTTCTATCAAATTATACCAGACAAGATGTATGCCAAAGTAAAAAATACACTTAAGATTCATAATTAAGGCAAGTTTTCAAAAAAGTGATGAGGATGCTCAGAAGCAGGTTTAAAATAAACAAAAGTATTTCTTTACACAGTGCATAGTCAACCTGTAGAACTCCTTGCCAGAGGATGTTGTGAAAACCAGGATTCAAAAAAGAACTAGATAAATTCATGGAGACTAGGTCCATCACTGGCTGTTAGCCAGGATGGGCAACAATGGTATCCCTTGCTTCTGTTTGTCAGAAGCTGGAAATAGGCAGCAGGGGACAGATCACTTTATGATTACCTGTTCTGTTCACTCTCTCTTTGGCACTGGGCATTGACCACTGTCAGGATAATGGCTGCTAGGCTAGATGGACATTTGGTTTGATCCAGTATGGCTATTCATATGTTCTTAAGTTCTCATGAAGCTCAATGAAACTGCTGCTTAATTCTGAACAATTTTTACATTTTAATCATATAATAATAGAACTTGAAGGAACTTCAAGAGGTTATCAAGTCCAGTCCCCTGCACTTATGGTATGACAAAGCACCATTGAGACCAGCCTTGAAAGGTTTTGGAGATTTTTGAGAAGATTAGACTGTGATAGAGGTTCTGCATCCTCCCTAGGCAATTAATTCCAATGGTTAACCACCCTAACAGGAAGGTTTTTTTTCTTAATGACCAACCTAAACCTCCTTGGCTGCAGCTTAAGTCCATTGCGCCTTATCCTATCAATAGAGTTGAAGGAGAATCATTTTTCTTTCTCGTAACAACCTTTTATGTTCTCAAAACTGTTATGTCCCCTTTCAATCGTCTCTATTCCAGACTAAAAGCAGAGTTTTTCAGTCTTTCCTCATAGGTCTTCATCATTTGCTCTTCTCTGGAAACTTCCACATTTTCCTGAAATGTGGTGAGCAGACCTGGACACAATTCTTTAGTTGAGGCATAATCAGTACAAAGTAGAATGAAATAATTACTTTTTCTGTCTTACAATGTTCCTGTTAATACATCCCACATTGACACTTGTTTTTGTTTTTTGTTTTTTTAATAGTGACCTTGTTGACTCATATGTACCTTGTGAACCCTAGATCCCTTTCTGCAGTTCTCCTTCCTAGGAGGTCATTTTCCATTTTGTATATGTGCAGCTGATTATTCCTTCCTAAGTGGAGTATTTTGCATTTGTCCTTATTGAATTTCATCCTGTTTACCTCAGACCGTTTCTCCAATTTGTCCAGATTATTTTGAATCATAATCCTGTCGTCCAAAGCACTTGTATCCTCTCCCATTGTACTATCATCCACAGATTCCATAAGTGCACACACTATGCCATTATCTTAATCACTGATGAAGATATTGAACAGAACTGGTCCCAAAATTGACCCCTGCCAAACCCTACTTGGTATACCCTTCCAGTGTGACTGTGAATCATTCATGATTAATCTCTTGGAACTGTTATCCAACCATCCAATTTATAGTAGCTTCATCTTGGTTCTGTTTCCCTAGTTCGTTAGACGGTCATGCAAGACTATATCTCATGCCTTACTCGGTTCTAGTACTGTTTTCCCCCTTATCCACAAGACTTATTATCCTGTCAAAGAAAGCTATCAGGTTGATTTGACATAATTTGTTCTTGGCAAATCCATTTTGACTGTTGTTTATCATCTTACTACAGCAGTGGGCAATAATTTTTAACGGGGAGGAACTCCAAGATTTTGGCAAGTGGTCAAGGGCTGAACTTCTATGGAGGGGGCATGTGGTCTGGGATGGAGGTTGGGGTATGGACGGGGGTGAAGGAGGTGGTGAGGTGTCTGAGGGGGAGTTTGGGTGCAGGAGGGGGTTGTGATCTGGGGGCAAGAGCTTAAGGTGTATGGTCCAGGAGTGGGTATAGGTGCTGGAGAGGGTTCTGGCCTGTAGGAGTGGTGTAGAAGGGGATGCAGGGTTTGAGAGGGAGTTGTGATCTGGGAAATGCAGGAGAAAGGGGTACAGAGGGTTTTGGTGGTGGCCTGGGGCGGGTAGTCAGAGGGGAGAAAAGGGATGGGGTACCAGAGGCAAGCTCTGGCTGAGAGGTACTTACCTAGGCAGCTCCCATCTGGCAACCCTGCAGGAATCTTAGGCAGACTCTCTGCTGCAGGCTGCTCGCTGCTCTACATGGCTTCTGTCCAGGCATGGGGGGGTAGGGAAGAGAGCGAAGGATTTTCACATTACCCCTGCTCCCCAGGAAAATTTATCAGATCCTATTGGCTGGAAACTGGCCAATGGGAGCTGAAAGATTTGGCTGGGAGAGGGGGGGGGAGAGGGGGTCGCAGAGGCAGCATGCAAAGACTCCCTTTTCCCTTCCCAGTTGACCAGAGAAGAGAGCAGCTGGCTTTTTAAAACATGTGAGCTGCTCTCTACTTAAAGGTTCCAGCAAGGTGGTCGTGGGCTGGGTGTGGTGGCTTGGCAGATTGCATCTGGCCCACTGGCAGCCTCTTGCCCACCTCTGCCTTACTATCATCTAGGTGTTTGCAAATGGATTCTTTAATTTTCTTCATTATTTCTCCAAGTACAGAAGATGAGCTGACCGATCTATAATTCCCTAATTGTCCTTATTTTCCTTTTTTTATAGATGGGCATTATATTTTCCTTTTTTCAATCTTCTAGAATCTCTCTGGTCTTCCATGATGTTTCACAGATAGTAGCTAATGGCTGATATCTCCTTGGTCAACTCTAATTGGCTCTGAAAAACATATTATTTTCAATCCTTATGGAATGAGACTAATCCATTAATTCTGCTTCTTATGACTAGTGCAGATAATTAGGCTTAGAAACACTTTCTCTTGCGATTTCTATATTAAAGCCAAAAATATGCTTATAGTTTAGTTTATATGAAAATCAGTGTTTATGAATAATAAAAATATTGATAGCTATATGAGAAGGTATAAAATGTTGTAAAGGGCATAATCCCTCATTCTTCAAGTTACAAGCCAATTGCTAACTATCTAGGCCTAGGAAGAAATTTTCCTGTGGATGGGGCAAGATGCCATAATCTATCTGGGGTTTTCTTTCACCTTATTCTGAATCATCTGTAATTGACTGTTTGGGTGATGGGTTACTGCATTACAAGTATTATAACCTGATCCAGTATAGCAGTTCCTGTGTTCTGTATTTCCTTAGAAATAGCATCTCCACAGAATTTTCCACTTTAATCTTCCTTTTCTCTATATCTTTTGTTTGTCTATTCTGTGTTTATACAAAGAATAATATTTTGTGAGAAATATAGATTAATCTCTATCTTAAAATTTAGTTTAACACAGCTGAGCTCTTTGTTAGCAAGTCCTCATTTCTCACTCTTTCAAGACAGGAAGTGGTGGGGAGGGGAGGAGGGGATTATGCTTCATACAGTAAGACTCCCAAGAAATGAAGATTCCTATTCCAAAGTAACTTGCCTGATTTTGCTAGTCCTCTGTCCCTAATTCTGGGATTGTGATAGTGCTGCAAAGTTTTATGCATAGGGAAGGTCTATAGAGGCAGTTCATGATTAAAAAAAAGAAGGTTATGTTTAAATGCAGTAGTGTATGTGCAAATCCACACTAACCAGCTCTGTTTCATTCTGAAGAGTTAGACGAGGAATGAGGCTTCTTAAAATATTTGGTTGTGGAATGGTCAGATTATAGACTGTATAGACCTCCCCTAATGGTTTTACTCCTGGCTTCAGAGGAGTAGCTGAATTAGTTTTTACTCTATGGCTTGTTAGGCATGCCACAAAATCCCTACACTGTGGGTCTGCATAGGCAAATATATGGTTTTACATTTACTGGTAAGGCTCCTTTTTTAATATTTAATTTAAATAAAGAACTCTGTAGAAAGTAGGTTAAATTACTTTGGATCACTTTTTACATTTTATGTTAATGATATTTTTCTTTTAAGTTCCTATTTTTATTTTGGTTGGTTGAAAACATTACTGACTGAATCAGACAGCAATATTGAGAGAATATGGAGTACTTAGCTTGATTAAATGATATTCTTTATTCATTGATAACATACAGTCAACAAATGTACAATGTGTGATCTTATATGTCATTACTGAATGATAAAATTAGTCTATGCCAACAAGCTAAGAATTTGTAGGTAATGTTCCAGTAAAAAAAATCCAATAAAATCACTTTTATTTTAGTTTTGCAGAAATCATAATAACATATTGCACATGAGAAATAAAAACCCAATATATTAAAACTGTCAGTCATAATGTTTCATAAGTCTGGTGAGGTGAACATCAAATCTCAACTAAAGTAGTGATTTGTGCTACCTGTTGAAATAATATCCCAATTGATTTACTTTGATATTCTTTTGAACTTAGTCTGTGTATATGTTGACATAATGCTAGTCCTTGTATGTGTGGCAAATTAATAGTGTAGTATGATGGTTTAATTTAAAACATTTCTTTTCATCATGGCCTGAATATTATAGTCTGTTGTAGAAATATATTTCTTCAGAAATTAGAAGTGTCCCAGCACACGCAGCTGATCTAGATGATTATAAACAGAATTAATGTGATTACACTATATAACCAAACCTTTTTCCACAGTCCTGAAGTGAAACCTAGCAGTATGTATGGAAAAAAAGCAAAACAAATAGGTTGCTTTTGATAAGACCCTGTTTTCAGCTGCTTATAACTATTTAGGTTGAATTTTGTTGGGTAATTTATGCAAATAGTTCTGCCTTCCTCATAGTGTGGTTAGGGAAAATAAATTGTTGTATGTGTGTTTAAAAAAACAAACACTTGCTTTGGCATCAGGGATGTTCCCTTTCTTGTGTGAAAATCCATCCAAATTCGGTCTGAAAATATCAGTTCACACATGCTCAATAGAGATTTGCTAATACTCTTGAACCTCTTCAATCCAACAACCCTGGGAAATAGGGCATCCCAGATTAAGGACTTTTTGTGGACCATGGAGGGCATTGAAGTAGGCTTTGGGTGAGAGAGGAGATGGAGTGGGGTACTTAGCTGAGGCCCCACTCCCAGGGACATACATGGCTCTGTGCCCCCCCACTGCTCTCAGGTGCCACCTCCCACAGTGATGGAAGTAACGGGGGAAAAGCCTATGGAAGAGTGCTTTGCTGTGCTGCCATTCCCCCAGCTGGGGGCAGGTGGAGCAGCAGTGTGCAGATCCACTTCCTTCTTCCCCCGCATGGTCCAAACCACAAATGTTCCCAGATCAGGGACATCTAGTATACGAAGGGAAGTTCAGGTGTATTTGGCAACAAACTGTGTCTCTATGGAATCTCTTCTCTCCCTACCTATAGGGTTGGCCCCCAGATGATTTCTTTCTGTTTTGTGAGGATCTGTGTATCTCTCTGGGTTTTTTTCTGGGTGTTGTGTCTGTTGTCTTGCAAGTGCCTTCTGTTTCTTTACATTACTTGTCCTTTTTTGTAATCAGTGTGTGTGAACTAGATCCACTGTTGCCTTCTTGATTAGTCCACTTCTGGTGTCTTTCTAATGGCTGACTCATCACATGAGTGCCTGTCTTCATGGGTTGTAGGTTTCCAGTTACATCCTAGCTCTTGCTTTTTCTTATTGTCGTCTCCTCTTTATGGTATCTCCGTCTTTCTTGCTGCAGAGGTCTCCCCTCGTTTGTATCCTGGTTTGGTCCTTTAATCTATAATTGCTAAAGTGGTTTGTTTTGGCACCCCTATGACAGGGTATTCTTGTGTGCCAAAAACTACTAATGACACTGTGGTGACCAGGACCTTTTCTGCAAAACTGCTGCTTAGTCAATTGGTTCCTCGCCTGTAGAAGTGCATGGGCTTTTTCTGTTGTAAGTGCAGAACTCTGTGCTTTTCCCTTCTTGAACCTCATCAGATTTATTTTGGCCCAGTCCTCCAATATATCTAGGTCTTCAGTTTTTCAATAAAATATGAACTCCAAAAGGCTTAAAAAATCCTAAAATATTGTTGGAAAATCAAGTTTTTCCTCTCTGTTTATCTGGACTCTATCCATACCCTCCAACATATTTACTTCTCCCCTCCCCACACGAGCTTAGTGTCATCTGTGAACTTGCTATGAGTGAAATCCAGTCCATTATCTAGATCATTCATGAAGATGTTGAACAAAACTGACTCCTGAGACACTCTGCTTGACTATACATCGAGCCACTTATGGCCATCTGATGAGCCTGGTGATTTAGGCAGCTATCCGTCCATCTTATAGTCCATTCATCCAAGCCATAATTCTTTAGCTTGCTATCAAAAATACTTTGAGAGTCCATATCAAAAGCTTTGCTGCAGTCAAGGTTTATCATGTCAACAGTTTTCCCCATGTCCACATAGCCAGTTATGCCATCATAGAAGGCAATCAGGTTGATCAGACATGACTTGCGCTTGGTCACTCGCTCCATGCTTGATGTTCCTGATCGCTTTTCTCTCCTAGTGCTTCAAAATTGATTTCTTGAGGATTTGCTTCATGATTTTTTTCTGGGATCTGAGATGAAGTAGTCTGGCCTGTAGTTCCCTGAAATCACCTCTTTTTTTTTTTTTTTTTTTTTTTTAAATAAAGATGGGCACTACATTTGCTTTTTTACCTATCATCCAGGACCACTTCTGTTTGCTGAAAGTTTTCAGAGATAATGGCCTATGGTTCTGCAAACACACCCAACTCCCTCAGCAGCCTAGGATACATTGCGGCTGGTTTCATGGATTTGTCTATTTTGATTAAATGTTGGGAGAGGCAACAGATTACACTGCACTGCAGTGTTACGTTTCAAATAAAATACAAATTATTTACTGAACTTGACCAACATTTGTGAATAGCTTGTGTCCTGGAAAATCATCTTTCTTGGCAATTTATTATTTAAAAAAATGCCCAGCTCCACAAAATCTCTTAAATCTTTCAGACTTTCATTATACATCATTAGTCAGCACAAACAAATTTCACCTCTTTGCAGTGCAGTGTGATCTGTTGCCTCCCAAACGGCTATGCAAATACTGTGTATGAATATTATTTAAATTGCAAATGTACCCTATTCTTGGTGCTGTCTTCATTAATAAAGAAAACATAGTTAAGAGAACCTAGATTAGAAGCAGTGAATTCTGTAAAGAAGGTTGTGTAGAGTTGTACCCTTAGGAGTCCTCTGCCCACACCCACCATTTTATTTTCTCATAGAGCATCCCCACCTCTTGTTCCCATTGGTTTCCGTGAGTCACCATTTAACCTTTCCTAAGCAAGATCAACCCTTGCTACAGGATGGACTATTTCAGGAAAAAAAAATGATATTCTAGGGAATTTACCTTTTAAAATTTGTGAGGCTCCTTGTGTCTGCTTTTTAAAAACCCAGTTAAATAACATGGATAGAAACTAACATGACAACAACTATCTCTACAAGTATCATGGAGAAAAAGCCACACCTTGTGAAGACATGAAAATTCGCCATGAGCTATCACACATTTATGCCTTTTCCTAGTGCAATATAATATTTCTGGGGGAATTCTGCACCACTGCACAATTCAGAATTTTCCAGAAATTAATGTTGTGCAAAAAATGGGCTGCCAGAGATGTTGGCTGTAACTAAGGTGCCAGTGGACTCAGCAGAGCTTAGCTTACAAATAGAAGTCAAGGTTGGGGTGAGGAGGAGGGAACTGTAGCGTTGCCAGCATCAGCCTTTTCCCTCTTCTGGATTCCTGGACTCGTAAGAGGGTAGGAGATGTGAGTGTCTATGGTGGAGGGTGGAAGCTGCAGCTGGCTTGTGTTTTGGAGTGGCACTGCAACTAGCCTTTAGGGGATATAGGGTTTGTGAGTTGGGCGGCGATGGAGAGAGCTACACATCTGGAATCTAGGAAGGGGGGAGTGTTTTCCTCCTTGGGGAATTTGTGTGTCTGGCTGTATTGTTACATAGTTGTTGACACAGTTGGGGTGATCCTGCTTTGGGCAGGGAGTTGGAATCTGTCTTTCTGAGGTCTCTTCCAGACTGAGAATTCTATGATTCTATATATTACAAAAATAATTGAAACTGACATGATGATATAGTTATGACAGTTTTGTAGAATATTAAAATACTATGCACAAAATTAATATTTTAGTGTAGAATTTTCAATTTTGTTTGCTCAGTAGTTAATATAAGTAGTACATGTTCTCTGTTTGCATATGAGTCTCCTTCCTCCTCATATGAAGAATCACTATAGATAATGTATTGTTATGCATTAGCATTTATTGCATCTCTTTCCCTCCCTTCATGATGATTCCAAGAGTGTACATCATGATTATGGTCATGTCTTTCAGGCAGAAACTTGTTGTCTGTTGTTTTCAGAAGCCTGACAAAGTGCAAGAGTGATGTCTAATTTGTGTCTAATATAGAACACTAATTCTCTTTTGAACCAGTGTAAGCTTTGTAAACCACTAGGCAACACAGATCTTAAACCTATTTGTAGAAATCCAGGATGTAGAATTCTGGAAAAAAATATATATATAGAACCCACTGGAAACTGCAATATGGCATGCTCACTCTGGATCTAAGTAGATTCGCCTGAGAATGAGTAGTCCCGTGGCATCTTAGAGACTAACAAAAAAATATAGAATCATGAACTTTTCTGCTAGAAACCACTTCATCAGATGAGTTTGAGTGGAAATAACAGAAACCAACATACATATAACAGCAAAAAGATGTACCTCTCAGTTGTACCCATGTTAATGAAGCTAATTAACTGGGCTGGATGTGTCCCTTTCATAGCTTTTTATGTGAAAATGTGGCTGTTAAAGGCAGGGGAAATGGCTTTGTAACACACCGAACAGTTAATGTCTTTGTTCAAGCCCAGAGTAACTGTCAAATTAGCAGATGAATTCCAAGTTCTTCTTGGAGTGCTTGCTCATGTGCATTTAAATTAGGTGCTTGCACGCCGCATGCATGGATTCCGAAGTCTTTTCCCCCCAGCGGTATCTGTCGGGACAGCAGGTAGCCCCCTAGAGTGGTGCTGACATAATGGTGCATACGTACCTCTGCAGGCCTTCCCCTCCTTACCGCCCATGATGGTAGCTGGAACACTTACCTATTCGTCTTTATGACCCAATGTCTAGATACTTAGCATTGCTAATTGTTCTTTTAATGTGTAAATAGTTATTAGCTGTTAGGTAGTTCTTAGTTGTTAATCCTCTCCCTTTAGGGGGAGGGTGATGCTAGGACTGCAGGGGTTTAAACCTTGTGAGTCCTGTTCAGAGCCCCATGACTCTTGTCTGGGAGAGGGCCATCTCCCTTATTCCTGCAAAATCTGCAAGACTTTTAAGCCGAGGACGAATAGGGAAAGGGATTCCCATTTAAAACTCTTAGTGAGTCCACTCTCCAAGCAGCGCCAGTGCTCAAGGTGTCAATGGTGCCTACTCGTTTTATGGCACCAAAGACTTCCTTGGAACTGATTGCAATCTCTGGTGCCGAAGAAAAGGAAGCAGCCTATGGGTAGATGTCTGGGGAAGCAAGGGCACAGGAGCCGGCACTGCGCCCACACCCTGTTAAAAGACTCCCCGCCGCGACGCTTGGATGAGACAATTCAACCAAGGCACCGGGGAAGCTCCACACAAGTAAGGAGCCCAGGACGGGGTGCTCCCATACACATGGGGAGGCTGTCTATGCCGGAAACATTTGAGGCAGCCTCGCCTGGCCCATCTATGCAGGCCCAAATAATAGTGGCACCAGGGCCTTGGCGGCACCAGTAGCAGCCACGGCACCGGTGGCCTGGTCGGCACCGGGGGTGCTATTGTCGGGTGTGTTGCCAGCACCGGGGGTTCGTCCGGTAAAGGGTGCGGAGATGACCTTGACCCCCTCCTTGACACCACAGACCCTGTCAGTACCACAAACCCCACCAGTAATCCTGCTGAATCCCTCTGACATATGGATCTATGACAGCACTGGCTTGGACGGTGCAGGGAGCTGTTGGGACTGGTGTGGTATGGCGGTGTCGCAACTTGTGGAACCGCCTCAGCAAGCTCACTGGGGAAAGCCCTAATCCATGGAGCAGCACTGGTCTTGGCACACGACACCATCAGCCCCACCTGGTCAGTGTTGTAGTACTCTTTGGAATCTGATGCTGAATGGGTCCGGTCAGGTGTGTCCTCCCATAGATCATGATACCGCTTCTGCTCCTGGCACTGGGAATATCAGGCCCAGCAGACGTGGTCTCCCCAGGTGCAACCGCAGTGGCCTTTTTGGACCCTGTGGGCCTACCATCAGATGCAGAGTCTTATGCCACCCTTGCAAGGCTCAAGCATTCCACGGTCCAGGGAGACCCCATCAGCCCTCGTATGTCAGGAGCTCCTGTAGCTGAGCACAGGGGTAGCCCACAGAGACAGGAGTTGCGCCCAGAGGCAGAAGGTGTGGGCCCCACTGTCCAGGACTAGCCAAGACCTCAACCAGCAGAGCTGGTCACAGATCAGTCACCCTTGAGAGAATCGTCATCCTCTTCCCCTGATGAGGCTTTGGTGGATCCTGTGCCTGCCATGCCATCCTATGGATGCCAGGGCACATCAGGAGCTGCTCCGTCATCTGGCAGCAAATTTGGGAGTGCAGGCTGAGGCGGTGGAAGAGGACACATTCTTCCAGAAAATGCATTGGCGAAGCTGGCACTGCCTTTGAAAATCACCACCAACTTATGGCAGATTCCAGTGTCTATCCCACCAACCCAGAAAGGGATGGAGAGATGCTACTTTGTCCCGCAGTCCATGCATGAACACCTGTACACTCACCCCACACCGGGCTCCCTGGTAGTGCAGACGGCAGCCCAAAAAGAGAGGCAAGGACAACTGGGGTCTACCCCCAAGAGCAGAGAGCTCAAAAGGTTGGACTTAATGGGTAGAAAGGTATATGTGACAGGAGGCCTGCAATTATGCATTGCTAGCCAGCAAGCAATGCTAAGCAGGTACTTGTACAACACCTGGTTAGCAATGGACAAATTTAGAGATCGCTTGCCACAGTATGCTAGACAGGAATTCACTGCTCTGCTGGAGGAAGATAGGACCATCTCCAGAACAGGGTTGCTGGCAATGGCCGAAATAGGAGACGAAGGCTGCGAACCGATATGGAAAGAAATGCTGGCCCACCTCCTCCCCAACAGCCCAAGGCCTCATTTCGAGAGTGCGCATCAGGGCTTCTTACCAGTCCCAGAACTAGATCCCCCTTTTGGGAACAGGCTAGCCTATTTTTACCATGCGTTGGCCCGCATTATGTCTGACAGGTGGGTTCTAGACCTGGTATCAATGGGATACTCTATGCCTTTCCACAGCTTGCCCCCTTCCTACCCCTCTTCCCCATCCCTCTTCAGGGACCCCTCTCATGAGCTTCTTTTAATACAAGAGGGCTGTGTCTAGACTGGCAAGTTTTTCCGGAAAATCAGCCGCTTTTCTGGAAAAACTTGCCAGCTGTTTACACTGGCCGCTTGAATTTCTGGAAAAGCACTGACGATCTCATGTAAGATCATCAGTGCTTTTCCAGAAATACTATGCTGCTTCCGTTTGGGCAAAAGTCTTTTTCTGAAAGACTTTTGCGCAAAAGGACCAGTGTAGACAGCACAGTACTGTTTTCCGCAAAAAAGCCCCAATCGCGAAAATGGCGATTGGGGCTTTTTTGAGGAAAACCGCGTCTAGATTGGCCACGGACGCTTTTCTGCAAAAAGTGCTTTTGCAGAAAAGCATCCTGCCAATCTAGATGCGCTTTTCCGAAACTGCTTTTAACGGAAAAGTTTTCCGTTAAAAGCATTTTCGGAAAATCATGCCAGTGTAGACGTAGCCGAGGTGTTTTCACTTCTCAACAAGGGAGCGATAGAAAGAGTCCCACTAGAGTTCAGGGCAAAGGGTTCTACTCTCATTACTTCCTTATCCCCAAGGCGAAGGGAGGCCTCAAACCTATTTTGGACTTGTGGGACCTGAACACCTTTATGAAAAAGTCAGAGTTCAAGATGGTCACTCTCTCGTCCATTATCCCTTCCATGGAACTGGGGGACTGGTACGCTGCCCTTGACTTTAAAGGATGCTTACTTTCACTTCATGATCAGGTCCGTGTACTGGAGATTCTTCAGGTTCATGGTGGGACAAGTGCACTTTCAGTTTTCAGTCCTCCTTTTGGGCTATCTACGGCACCCAGAGTGTTCACCAAGTGCATGGCAGTGGTGGCTGCCTTCCTCAAGAGGCACAGAATACAGGTTTTTCCCTTACCTAGATGACTGGCTCATCAGGGGCTGGTCAAAGTATCAGGTGAGGGAACACAGCCTTTATAAGAACGTTATTCAGAGAACTAGGCCTTGTGATAAACAAGGAGAAATCCATGTTGGTCCCCACTCAATCAATAGAATTTGTGGGAGCCAACATAGAACTTAGCCATGGGCAGGGCCTCTCTTCCCAAAGGCAGATTTATGGCTATGGGCCACATCATAAAGGGCCTCAACCTGTCTCCTATCATGACTGCAAGAAACTGCATGAGATTGTTGGGCCATATGGGGACATGCACATGCGTAGTTTGCCATGCCAGGATGAAGCTCCGGCCACTGCAGGCTTGGTTAGCCCAGTCATTCAACCAAGTGCGAGCACCCTGGAACTCCATCTTCACATTCCTGAGGAACATTATCCAATCCTTGTGTTGGTGGATGCAGAAGGAAGTGGTATGTGCGGGAGTCCTCTTTGTGACCAAAGGGCCGATTATGAGACTGATCACCAATGCCTCGGACACGGGCTGGGGAGTGCACATGGCAGAACATTGAACTCAAGGTATGTGGTCCCTTCCCTAGAGCGCGAACTCCACATAAATGTCAGGGAGCTGAGGGCTGTCAGGCTAGCCTGCTACGTGTTTGTGCCCCACCTGACCAACAAGACTGTCTTCGTGTTAACAGACAACACAGCGGTGATGTTTTATATCAACAAACAGGGTGGAGCTCGTTCCTCTCTCCTCTGTCGAGAAGCCCTACTCATCTGTGATTTTTGTATACTACAGAGCATTCACCTGGAAGCAGCTTACCTGCTGGGAGCCCTAGCAAATACTCTCAGCCGCTCCTTTGCAACCCACAAATGGTCCCTCATAGGGAAAGTGTTAGAAATAATAGTCCAGAGGCGGGGTCATCCCCGGGTAGACCCATTTGCCACACACTTGAACAGGAAATGCCCGGTTTACTAATCATTCCTGGGGCAGAGGCTGGGATCCAGTGGAGATGCCCTAGTAAACGATTGGCTCAGGGTACTCCTCTGTGCCTTCCCCCCGTTTCCCCCGATTCACAAGGTGCTCATCAGGGTGAGATGGCACAAAGCCTCAGTCATACTAATAGCACTGGATTGGCCCAGGCAGTTCTGGTTCCCCATTCTCCTAGACATGCTCTAGGATGACCCCTGACCCTGCCATTGAGTCCAGATGTGATTACCCAGGACTGCGAGGACTCCTTTTGCCATCCAAACATCCAGTCCCTCCACCTGATGGTGTGGTATATCCATGGCTAACAGAGGCAGAGCAGGCGTGCTCGGATGCGGTAAGAGCAGTCTTGCTAGGGAGCGGGAAGCCGGCTACTAGAGCCGCCTACTCGGCTAAATGGAAATATTTTTCCGAATGGTCCTGGGAAAGGTGAAGCTGCTCAAAACTCCTATCCTGATGGTGCTTGACTTTCTTTTGCAGTTGCATCAGTCAGGGCTTTCCACTTCCTCCCTGAGGGTTCACCTGGTGGCCATAACAGCCTTCCACCTGGGAGAAGGGGGAAGGTCAGTGTTGGCGAATCAGATGGTTACGAAATTTCTTAAAGAAGTGGACCAGCTATTTCCACCTTTTTGAGCCCCGGTGCCCCAGCAGGACCTCAGCTTGGTGCTTACTAGACTGATATCCCTGCCATTTGAGCCATTAGGCACTTGCTCTCTCAGGTATCTCTCTTTCAAAGTGGCTTTTATTGTGGCCATTATGTCAGCAAGAAGAGTTTCTGAGCTCAGGGCTCTGACAGTAGACCCTCCATACATCGTGTTTTCTGCCAGCAGGATAAGGCTGCACCCTCACCCGACCTTCCTCTGTATGGTGGTGTCTGCACTTCATATGTCACAGGATATCTACCTACCTATGTTCTTTCTAAAACCTCATGCGTCCCCTAGGGAGGGGGCTTTGCACACACTAGGTGTGAAGATAGCACTGGCCTTTTTTGTCTATAGAGCAAGGGTGTTTCGGAGGTCATCTTAACTCTTTGTTTCTATACCAGAGAGCAGGAGAGGTTTGCCTATGTCAGTGCAGAGATTATCTTCCTGGATTTCCTTCTGCATCAGGGAAAGTTATGAGTTGACAGGAAAAGAGCCACCCCACACTATGGCCCATTCCACCAGAACTCAGGCATCTTCAGCTGCTTTCCTTGCGCAGGTTCCTATAGTGGATATATGCAGAGCTGCCACGTGGTCATCAGTTCATACATTCATAGCACACTATGCATTCACTTAGCAGGCTAGAGAGGATGCTGCTCTGGGAGCTGCAGTATAGCACTCGGTCTTATAATAGCAAGTGACGTTCTCTGACACCACCTCTAGATGCTTGGCTAGGGAGTCATCTAATTCGAATGCACATGAGCAAGCACTTGAAGAAAAAATGGTTACTTACATGTAACTGTTGTTCTTTGAGATGTGTTGCTCATATCCACTTGGCACTCCCTGTCCCACCTCCCCTTCGTCAGCGTCTCCGGCAGGAAGGAACTGAGTGAGGGGAGGGCCAGCAGGGGTACTTGTGCACTGTTATGTTGGTGCCACTCTAGGGGATTACCTACTGGCCTGACAGATACCACTGGGAGAAAAGGGTTCTGGAATCCGTCCATGTGGCCTGCATGTGCCTAATTCAAATGTACATGAGCAACACATCTCAAAGAACAACAGTTACAGGTAAGTAACCGTTTTTTCTGCAGTTTGTCTGTAATTGGATATTGACATTCCTTTGTAGAAGAATGGCTACTTTTAAGTCCATAATTGAGACCAGGCAAGTTGAAACGTTCCCTTAGAGGAACATATCTGATGTCTTATTTGTGTCCATTTATCCTTTGTTGTAGAGATTGCACGTTTTGGCCAATATACATGGCAGAGGGGCATTGCTGGAACTTGTTTGCACATATCACATTAGAGGATGTGCAGTTGTATGAGCCTCTGTTGTGGCTTATGTAATTAGTTCCTGTGATGGTGTTGCTTGTATATATGTGTGAAAGGGTTGACAACGGGATTTGTTGCAGGGGAAGGTTCTGGGTGAGTGTATCTGAGGTGTGCTGTGACTGCTGGAAAAGATTTGCTTTGGGTTGGTAGGGTTGTTTGTAATTGAGGATTGGCCTGTGAGAGAGTGATCTTTTTCCAAGATAGGTTGTAGATTGTCAATTATGCACTGGAGGGATTTAAGATAGGGGCTGTAGGTGATGACCTGTTGTGTTTTGTTGTTTTCCTTGTTGGACCTGTCTTGACGTAGTTGACTTCTGGGTACTTGTTTGGCTCTGTCAATCTGTTTCCTCATTTCCGCAGATGTGTATTTAAGTTTTAAGAATGCCTGATAAAGATCTTGTAACCTGTTGGGGAGCATTTTTACCCTGCCTGGCTGCTCAGTCATGGATTTAAAACTAGCTATTCTTCTGCCCCTTCTGGTCTCTGGATACAATATAATGAAGTCCAAATAGCTTGGAAGAGTCTAAAATATTGTTGGGGACTCATGGTTTTCCTCTCTACTCAACCTATATCATTCCTTGTCATTTCTTTCTAAACAGGTAAGTATTTAATTTCAAAAACAAAAAATGCCTCAAGCTTGTTAAACAACTAATTGAAAAAGGAATCAGAGGGTCTGTTACTAGCTGTGTTAATGCAGAGCTATCTTTTTTTGATCTATTATCTGTATCTTTTCCTACTTCTCCCTGGTTGAACTTTCTCCTAAAGTAGTAAGTAAAAATGTTTATTGTAATTTCAGTTTAAATTGCATTTGTGTTTCCATTATTCAGTATCATCAGATTGAAGTGGTTATCTAGATTTATGGTGCATTTTAAACTGGGTAAGAAGTTTCCTAGTGCTAATCACAGAAGTAGGTCTAGAGAACATGACCTATGAAGCCAGGCTTCGTGAACTGGGCTTGTTTAGTTTGGAAAAAAGAAGATTAAGGGGGGGACATGATAGCGGTTTTCAAATATCTAAAAGGGTGTCACAAGGAGGAAGGAGAAAATTTGTTCCTCTTGGTTTCTGAGGACAGGACAAGAAGCAATGGGCTTAAAGTGCAGCAAGGGAGGTTTAGATTGGACATTAGGAAAAAATTCCTAACTGTCAGGGTGGTCAAATATTGGAATAAATTGCCAAGGGAGGTGGTGGAATCTCCCTCTCTGGAGATATTTAAGAACAGGTTAGATAGACATCTGTCAGGGATGGTGTAGACGGAGCTTGGTCCTGCCTTGAGGGCAGGGGGCTGGACTCGATGACCTCTTGAGGTCCCTTCCAGTCCTATGATTCTATGAATCTATGAAATATTATAATAAAAATCTCCTGAAACTACTTGCAAGAGTTATGTTCAAATCTATAATAATTTACAGTGACAACGGTGTACAGTTTTGCTATTTCTCTGAATCTTAATCCACCCGATTTAGGCTTCTTAAGTCAGTGTTTCTCAAAGTGGTCTGCGGTTCCACTCCGAGAAACCTACTAACTGGCCACTCTGGTTTGTTTGTTTACTGGCTCAGCAGCCACAGAGTCTCATGGCTCCCATTGGCTCTGGCTTGCTGTTTGCAGCCAAGGGGAGTCATGGGAAGCAGCAACCTAACCCATTTTGCTTCCCACAGCTTCCTTTGGCTTTGCGGGTGTGGAGCCAGTAAATCAACTGGAGCAGCCAGTTAACAGGTTTCTCAGAGTGGATCCGTGGACCACTTTGAGAGAAACTACTTTAAGTGCTACCAAGATGTAAGGGTCAAATAATATGAAGCTGTCTGTCATGCTTATAGTTGCAAAACCTAGACACTTGCAAATTATTTAAAAAAAAAAAACCCAAATTAGTTTTTGCTCCATGAACATGTATTTTTACAAAACACAAAGTTTTCGCTTTTTTTTCCCCTGTGTAAGAAGAGATTTCATGTGGTGGTCATATATTTAAAACTGGAATTCAGATATTTTAGGAAATCTACGTTTGCTCAATACTGTATATAGAACACTGTTTTTGATATTAGGAAAGTGGGAATTAATACAATACTTTATTATCTGTATATTTAAAGAAATTGTTCCATTTTTAAAAAAAGACATTTTTTCAGGCAAATGTTTGTGTGGTAATGTAACTGTGTATATTAACTGATGAGGTGTAAGTAGAATTATTAGCAAAGCTAACTGCATTACAAAAAAAGCTGTATATTGGTAAGAAAATTCAATTTGTGGGGAAGCATTGATGAGCCTTCATAGAATCATAGAATAATAGGACTGGAAGGGACCTCAAGAGGTCATCGAGTCCAGCCCCCCGCCCTCAAGGCAGGACCAAGCTCCACCTACACCATCCCTGACAGATGTCTATCTAACCTGTTCTTAAATATCTCCAGAGAGGGAGATTCCACCACCTCCCTTGGCAATTTATTCCAATATTTGACCACCCTGACAGTTAGGAATTTTTTCCTAATGTCCAATCTAAACCTCCCCTGCTGCACTCAAATTATCCACCCTTCTACAAATTATCTTTGATTGCTACTAGCCTGGACATCAGTGGACTTGGATGGTTTTCCACAGTCACTCCAATGTAATTATTACATGCCTGATTGGCTGAGTGTGTGTTTGTGTGTGTGGAGGTTGAATGGGAGAAATTGAGAATGACAGAAAGGGGTAAAAAGTTGCACATTTTGAAATATCATGTATGGTTGGGTTGCATGCAGTTCAAGCATTGTGAATTTTGTTAAGCTTTTGGAACCAATTATTTAAAATATTTTTTTAAATCATTAAATTAAAATTGTAACTGTGTAAAAATAATATTTTCTAACAATTTTCATTTATTTTTATGGCTACTATATTTTACCATTGTTTGCCTTCATGTAGCTGTCAAATGGTTATAGCATGCTAAAGTAGTAAGTCCAGTAAATCTGACAGCTTCTTGCAGAAGGAAATGAACGTATCTTTTCATGCTTGGTCAGTTTGACAGTGTTGCCAGAAACCATGGTTTTGAATCAAATAAAAATCACAATGTATTTAAGACTAATACAGATTTTCAGTCTTCCCTTTAAAAGGGGTTTAACTTTGAAAATCATTACTCTTGAAATCTGGCATTTGGAAAATTGTTTTGATTTTTTTTTTCACTGTTGTAAGTAGTTTTTCACATCAGTAGCTCTTTGGAATGTGTTACTGTCTATTAGCTAACCATGGGATGCACGCTCTTTTATAACCTCCCCCCCTTGCATTAAAATAAAAATGGTATTGGTAGAAGCCATGGGAAGTATGCATGTTTAAGTTCTTCCATTAAAATATTTTCTTTGGACTTGATAGATATGTAATATAATTGGTACAAAAAACAAAGAAGCAGAATTAAGAACATATGAAAATTTACTACAAGAACCAATGCAGCTTGTAAGATGTTTCTAATGTCTTTGACAGTTCTGATTGGTGACACTGAAAATTCTCTTATTAACATGGATTGCCAGTCTAACAAATTAAGAATATAGTTTAATTAATAAAAAGATTCACAAATAAAAGACAAGTAATACAAATAATTTATGGATTACTAAGATTGAATTATCCTTCAATTATTCTAAAAAAAATGAAGAAAACTTGAAATGTCCTGTACTTTAGAAGTTGTTGCCTAGTTGATTATTGTTAATATAAATAGATCTATGTATTTTTGTGATGTATCTTCTGAACCGTAGATTAACTGCAACTTGTTATAACATTAATGCTGCTGCCAAAAAAAATAAATCATACCATATAAGAACAAAATGGCATAATAATATTAGTATGTAGTAAATACTTTGATTTATTTTTCTTTTAGGGTGAAAAAATGGTACCCGCCCTATCACATTTTCACATGACCAATGCTAATAATATTTATGATATAAACAGACCTTGTGACAAGCAATTGTTATTAGTCATTTAAAATAAATACTTTTCAAATCACTTTTTTTCCAGAGTACTTTCAAATTTAAATCGGAGAGTGACATTCATCTGGCTGAACACCACAAACAAGTTTTGTATGATGGGAAACTTGCAAGTAGTATTGCCTTTACTTACAATGCTAAGGCTACTGATGCTCAACTATGCCTTGAATCCTCACCAAAGGAAAACCCTTCAATTTTTGTACACTCTCCACATGCTCTTATGCTTCAGGTTTGTTTATATTGTCTTTATTTTCATGTTTTTCTTAATGGAACTTACAGCAAATTCAGGCAGCCAGTTTTTTTGAGGGTCTGTTTCTGATTTGTTACATGTTGTTTAGCAATATGTGTATAACTGTACTTCTTCAGAAGTACCTCGTGTGTAGGCCAGACTTTCCTGTCACACAAATTGTAATCTCTGCGTAATCTACGTAGAGATAATATGGTGTGCGGCTTCAATTGCAATTTTCATTTAGCATTGCTTTAGCGCTAGATTAACATTTATGTGCTCTTAAATATGAATAGCTGTCATTCTCAGGTAGCTATTTTTTTTACCTTTTTCATGAGCCAAAATTATTAACAATGCATTGAATAAATGTGTAACTTACATGGTGAACAGTAGTTTGTCAAAGTACATGTATAGGGCTATGGGTTTCATGCTTACTTTATTTTCCAGTCTAGTGATTTTGAGCATATCACACAGGTCATTTAACCAAGAAATTTGACTAGGTCCAGTTTAACATGAAAATTGAGCAAACTAAAGCAATCTACAGTATTGTTAGTTTTTTTTAATACCTTTTGTGGCAAAATGACTACAGGTACCTTACAGGTATATTTTACATCCGTGGATGGCTTAAAATTTTGAAGAGATTATCTTGATAGCATTTAGACTAAATTGGCAGAAAATAATGCACACTAAATCATGAGTTGCCACATTTTGTATTTCAAGCACTACTTCAACTACAGGTTGAACCTCTCTAGTCTGGCACCCTCGGGACCTGATTGGTGCCAAACTAGAGAATTTTCTCAACCACAGGAGGTCGGTGTTTTCTAGCAGCATTACCAACACTTTCACTGCTTACTGGGCTCTTAGAAGACATTTAGGGGTAAACTAGAGCTGAATAACAGCACAGAACACTGAGAGCCAGGATTGGTGTCTATAAGCAAACTTTATGAAACTTCAGGAAACTTGTCCACACCCATTGTAAATTTGTGTCGAACCACAGATGCTGCTAGATTAGAGGTTCAACCTGTAGTTTTTAATTATTAGCCATGTATGGTAAATGTGATAATGGCAAATATAAACTAAAATTGAGAAACTTTTTTTGTTTTTTAATATAGGATGTGAAAGCTATAGTAACCCACTCAATTCACAGTGCAATTCATTCGATTGGAGGGATTCAGGTTCTTTTTCCTCTCTTTGCCCAGTTAGACAATCGACAGTTAAATGATAGCCAAGTGGAAACAACAGTCTGGTAAGCTTCTTTCTGTAAATTGTTTGAAAGTATGCTAGAAACATTTTTCTTTTGGTAATTTGGTTAATATAAATTATGCAATATATGTGCTCTCTTCTTTCTGTTTCTGGCATGAAAACATTAACGTTTAAAATGGCACTGACTTATTCTTCTCTGGGGTTGCCCTTTCCCTAAGACTCTTCTTTGCTCTCTCTTCCTACCCTTACTCTGCCCTACCACTTGCTGCTCTCCACCCTTCTCAAATTCCTCCTACAACCACTGAATAGATGATTGGCAACCCTGCTAAACAGCTGTGACTGGTGGGTGCTGGGCACCTCTTGTTTTTATTTTTTTTTGATGTGCCTCAAATCAACCATGGTATTACATAATATCCAGCTGAAGAATGCTTTTTAAACTAAAAGAAATTCCATAGGAAAATGAAATTGATGTAGCCTGATAAAATTTGTTAAGTCTACCACAGGAGTATTTATAAAATATGTATATTTTGTTAATGCCATAGATCTTGCTTAATTAAAATTCCCCTTTAGTTGTCCTATCCCAAATTAACAAAGAACATAGCTCTAGTGAGCAAATCAGTTGGAGAAGACTGCCACATGCTGCATCAGGATAGAGATGAGAACACTGCTCTGAGTTATCCAGAATGATGGCTGTGGCTTCGTGCATATCGTTGATATTGAAAGGCTTGAGCTGTTTGATTGCAGAGATCTGAGCGAGTGCACTTTGAGAATTGCCTCTGCATGTTCTAATGTGTAGCACATATACAATGGGGATGGGGCTCGTCAAGAATCCTATAGAAAACAAGGTCTTGCTGGATTGGTAGGAGCATTCTCCCTTATTGATTTGAATGTTTAGTGTCTACACAAATGCTGTTCAACTCAAACCTCTTTCCAAGACTAGACATAGGCACAGGGGTCGTCTTACCCTGCCCAGAGCATTGGCTAGATTTTGTTTTAATTTAAACCTTTCTGTATTTTATTGTAATTAATAACTGTGAATAATGTCTAGACATTTTAGCTCTGTAGGAAGTGTATACATTAAATTTTCTGTTCTGTTGTATGGTTTTAATTCTTAAATACAGTAAATGCATTTCAAGATTAGAATAAATGAGAAATTGGGGATTTTCAGTTTTTTGCAAGTTCAAAGGTATTTTCGAAAGAGTGGTCAATAGAGTAATTGTTAAACTAGTATTAAAGTAACCCCAAATTTTGACAGATAAAGAGTGGAAAATGTTTATTTTTTTTCCATTTCATTGTAAGATAAAATATATGTATTTCATTGTATTTTTAGCAACAAATTCAGTGGGATGGTATAGTGGCAAATGATGTGTTCCTTTTATGGTGACTTGAGCACCTTTCACTGAAATGTGGTACTGAAATAGAAATTATTATTTCCGAAAACAAAATTGAAATATATTCATATATGCAATGTCTGTTTTTCAGTGTATATAGATATGACTAATCACTGCAGTTTCCCTGAAATACCTATATTCAGCTTGTACCCAGCGATATTGATTTCTTCCCACCATACTTCAATCTCTCCATCTTTTACTCAGACAGGGTAGTTGTATACTTCAGTAGGTGGGATACTCACTCACTTATTGCTAACATGGTTTTAATTATGTGCTTTACACATTATGTATCTTACTTTGCTGTTTGTGAATGCAGAAGTGAAAAAATTTTCTATTTTAAGTAACTGAAGGGAATATGCATTTATCTATTAACTTAATAGCATAGGGTATGTATACACTGCGACCCTAGTTCAAGCTAGGGTGGCTAATGTAGTCATTCGAACTTGCAAATGAAGCCTGGGATTAAAATATCCTGGGCTTTATTTGCATGTTCCTGGGCGCCGCCATCTTTAAATGCCCGGTAGTTCGAACTCTCTGCCCGCAGCTACATGCGGCACAGGCTAGGTAGTTTGAATTAAAGCTCCTAATTCGAACTACCTTTACTCCTCCTGCAATGAGGCAGGGAGTTCGAACTACTGGGCATTTAAAAATGGCAGCACCTGGGAACATGCAAATAAAGCCTGGGATATTTTAATCCCGGGCTTCATTTGCAAGTTCGAATGACTACAGTAGCCACCCTAGTTTGAACTCGGGTGGCTAGTGTAGACATACCCATAGAGAGAAACAAAATGAACCATTCTAGTTTTAGGAAGCTTTATATGGCATGGCCTATTTTATAGCCAATTTATTAAACTTATTTTGTAGAGAATAAAATAATAAATTGCCCCAATTCTTTTGTTTGAAGCAGCTCAGTGAAATTATAATGCATGTCTTAGAAAACCTCTCTCTGTGTGGTATCCCTAGTGAAAACAAAAATTCAATTTCAAATGCATATATCTATTTATGGAGTTAGTGAAACTGTAACTATAAAGATACTAGCTTTACATGATTCGGGCAATCATTCATTTTTAAAGACATTGACTTTCGTAAAGAATCAGATTTAATTTCTAATCAGAATCTGGAATCTGTTGCAGTAAATACTATGTTAACATACTGTACCAAGTTTCTTTTCCGAAGAACAAATAATAAAAGACCACAGGTAGGTGACAGATTAGGAAAGAAGTGTAACAAAAATGATCAGGTTGATAGGTACATGTTGTAAATCCATTATCTTTTTAATTTACTTTTTTTTGGAAGATGAAGTTGGGATGTGGATTATGGCAGGATTAGGGATGTAAAATTTTGATTATTTGGCTAATTGAATAGTTGATAAGGGTGCTTCTGCCTTTGAAGTGTAGCAACAGCCGCTTTCCTATTTTGTGAAAATTTAGAGAGAGATTATTACAGTATACTTATGAAAATAGCAGGTCATTTCTCTTTAACAAAAATTGAACACCATTTTCAACTGGCAATAAGCCCAAAACCGAATATGTGTAATCTCCCTGCAGAAGGTAAATCCAAATGACTTTTGCTGTCACCTGACCATTTGGTATGGGAAGACTGGCTACAGTCTCTGTGGGGCAAATTGAGTGATGCTTTTGTAAGAGGTCCATTAGAGTAACTGGAAAGTCTCTTGCTTTGTGTTTTACTGGGAGCCTTCAAGGAGACCTGATGCTCCAAAATAAATATTGTAGACTTCCAATCTTTTTTACCTTAGTTTTTTATTCTTTGAGAAAATAAGTTTAATAAATTCAAGTACTTTTGCTATAGAAAAAATGCTATAGCATGTTACCAGTCAAAGGTCTCTATAAAGATTTATGGTGCCAACAAGTTTCCTTCATTAAATTTTATTCCCTCTGAAATGCTGATACATTTACTTCCCCAAAAATGATATATTTAGAATAAATAAAATTTTAAATTACTGTATTGGGAATTCATATCAGAGCAACTAAATTGCATTCTCACATGCTTGTTGAGTTTGTTACTGTTCCGTAACTCTGCCTGTTCAGTTCTTGAGTGGGCCAAATACTGAAATATCCAACAATATTAATGTCTAAACACTATAGAAATTCTTGTACTTATATGCTTAGAGAAGATAGCAGCAGTACTACATGATCTGCAGTGTACGCTAAACTCAGTTGTTGGTCTAATTTTATACCACCCATCCATCATTCGTTGTCCCTTTCAGAAGGGGGAATGCCCAGCTTGGATGCTAATACTTTTTTCTTTTCCTCTTGGCTCTAGAAGATAATGGTTATAGTAGAAAAGTGTGTGCAGTTTCAATTAGATATTAATCTACCAGCAAGGGAGGTGGTATTCCTGCGTATGTTGTGGTACAGCTGCAGATCCTTTTGATACAGGTTGTACCTCCCTAGTCCGGCACCCTCAGGAACTGCCTAGTCCTGAATCAGGGAATTTGCCAGACCAGGGAAGGTCAATTCAGTGTCTGCTTTCTCCTGTCCCCTCCCCAAGAATTCTGCTTTTCCCTAGGCAGCTCCACTACCACCCAGGACTTGCTGCCAACTAGGGGTCTGTGCTCCCACTGGTGGCCAGGGGATTCACTACTGCCCTGGTGCTCCCCACTCCTCTCAGCAGCCCTGCTGCCATCCAGTGGCTCAATGCTCAACCAGGCGGCTCTGCTGCCACTTGAAGGGCTCTGTGCTCCTCTAAGCATTTCTGCACTTTAACCTCCCCCTTCAATCTGCCCCCCCCCCTAGCATGCCACTATGGCCCAGCCATGCTGCTGCCCTCCACTATTGCCCAGCCATGCTGCTCTATGTTCCTCCCGGTGGCTCTGCTGCCCTGTGGCTACATCTTGACCCCCTAGTTTGGCAACGTTCCCTGCCCTAGCCCGAAAGTCCTTATGAGTGCTCTCACGGGGATCACCTGATGATGCTGGGCCAGGGAACTTTGGATTATGGAATTTCAACCTGTAATGTATATTGGGACTGTAATATCAAAATCAAATGATCAACATTACTGCCTGCCTTATATTGGTGTTGCTATTGGTGTTAATTCAGACGTACTTCTCAGCATTGACATTAATACTGAATTTGACAGTGTGTGAAGTGTAATCTTCAATGCTAACTCAGTTCTTCTACAAATCGTAGGTGACAAGTGCTAATTCAGATAGTGTTGCTGCTTTTGGCAATAATGATTCAGTATATCTAAAGAAAAATTCTGAAAGATGTAGGAGGATTTAATTTGGTTGGTAGATTGTATTAGTGTTAAAGCACTTGGGGCAAAATAAGGTTTGGATTCAATCTTTAGAAATGACAATCCATGATTGCAGACTACATACTTTAGGCAGAAGAAAACAAGAAGAATCATAAAGATATCACATATGTAAGAAGTAAATACAATGACTGAAGCTGTTAAAATTTTCTAAATACTGATTTTTGACAAAGTGGGGATGAATGTGACAGTTTAAATTCATCCCCTTTTTTCAAACATCTCTAACAACATTCTTCTGTATCTTTCAATCAGTCCAGATTGAAAGGATGCTGTTTGCCTCTCTAAGTAAAAAGTGTTAGTGGGGAAAAAAGCCATGCATGCGTGTTTCTGCCCTTTCTTCATCTCCTCCTCTGACTTAGTTTCCAGTGTCTGTCATGCTTTCGTCAAATACCTTGCAGTATCAGAAACAAAAAAACAGGACTATGTAGCATGTTAAAGACTAACAAGGTGGTTTATTAGGTGATGAGCTTTCTGTTAGTCTTTAAAGTGCTACATAGTCCTGTTTTTTGTTTCAGCTACACCAGACTAACACGGCTACATTTCTATCACTATCTTGCAGTATCAGTGATTTTTCTTGCCTTTCTCTGCTGGTTTTTTCTTTTTTCCTTTCCTTCCCTGACCATTTTTGCCCCAAATCCCTAAATGGCCTCCTCAAGGATTGAACTCACAACCCTGGGTTTAAGCAGGCCAATGCTCAAACCACTGAGCTATCACTGCCCCCTCAATGAATCCCTGCAGATAGTAACAATGTCCCTCCCACTTAATCTCCTCCAGGTGGGAGCTATTCGCTTTGGCCCCATTACCACTTTTACAGTTAGTGGTAACAGTGGAGGGCAGTCAGGCAGGCTTTGATGGCTAGATTCAGTATCAGAGGGGTAGCCATGTTAGTCTGAATCTGCATTGTTTGCAGCCAAGCACTGAGGTACAACCGCATATGCTCCAACCCCTCAGACAGAGACCTACACCTACAAGATCTTCAATAAGCATTCTGTAAACTACCTTCTGCTATGGGACAAGCCCAAGAAAGAAACCAACAGAACACCACTGTCCATCACCTACAGTCCTCAGCTAAAACCTCTCTAAAGCATCATTAATGATCTACAACCCATCTTGCACAATGATCCCTTGCTTTCACAGGTCTTGGGAGGCAGGCCAGTCCTCGCCCACAGACAACCCGCCAACCTGAAACATATTCTCACCAGCAACTATGCACCGCACCAT
This sequence comes from Pelodiscus sinensis, assembly GCF_049634645.1. Taxonomy (NCBI): domain Eukaryota; kingdom Metazoa; phylum Chordata; order Testudines; family Trionychidae; genus Pelodiscus; species Pelodiscus sinensis. The sequence continues at coordinate 296,574,156 of NC_134711.1, read as the reverse complement.
AATAATTCTAATTCAGGAACCAATCCATGTAACAAACCTCGGTGCCAACTCTACCCACATACCAGCTTACACCATCACAGGACCTAACCAGGTCAGCCAAACCGTCACTGGTTCATTCTCCTGCACATCTACTAACGTAATATATGCCATCATGTGCCACCAATGTCCCTCTGCTATATACATTGGCCAAACTGGACAGTCTCTACGTAAAAGAATAAATGGACACAAATCAGATATTAGGGATGGCAACATACAAAAACATTTAGGGGTACACTTCAATCTCCCTGGACACACAATTGCAGATCTAAAGGTAGCCATCCTGCAGCAAAAAAGCTTCAGGACCAGACTTCAAAGAGAAACTGCTGAGCTACGGTTCATCTTCAAGTTTGACACAATCAACTCAGGATTAAACAAAGACTGTAAATGGCTAGCTAACTACAAAAGCAGCTTTCTCCTCTCTTGGTATTCACACCTCCAGATTAGTTACTAGAAGTGGGCCTCATCCTCCCTGATTGGATCCACCTCATCATCTCCAACCTGATTCTGGCCTGCATATTTATACCTGCCTCTGGAAATTTCCACCACATGCATCTGACGAAGTGGGTCTTTACCCACGAAAGCTTATGCTCCAACACTTCAGTTGTCTATAAGGTGCCACAGGACTCCTTGCCGCTTTTGTGGATTCAGTATGTTTCCCTTCCCACTCCTCTTCCTTTGTGCTACAGGCCAGGGAGACGGGTAAGAGGAAGAAGCATTCCCCCTTCCTCACTTTCCTCCATACATGCAGAAGGAAAGTGGAAGAGGGACCACAAACTTAAAAAGGCAAATGAGGGAAAACATGGAGACTAGCCTAGCTGCTCCTGGTTAAAATCTTATTTGCACATTGCACAGACCAGAATGTCTCTACTGCTCCACGACTGAGTAATAATAGGAAGCATTGGGACCCATCCTAATATGTTTTAGAAGTTATGATTAAATCTGAACAAGTCTATTTAATTAGCTGAAGAAAGGGATGCTTCCAGATATTCACAGCAGGATGACTACATACAATTTCTATTTTGTAGTCTCAAAATAAGTAACTTTCCCAGTGTGCATTAAAAATACAATCAGCACACTATGTAAGGTCCAAACATGACTTCCTGTGGTTTGATCTTATTAACTCTTGTTGAAAAGTTTATCATCTTGAGAATTATCCCCAAATCAAAAACCTTCATCAATATTGTATTTGTCAATGGACTGGAATAGCTAACTCCAGATAGATGAGTAAATTTCTGTCAAAACAACTGAATCAGTCTTTAGGTATATGACGATCTCTCTCTCCATATCTCTATCTTTTAGATTAATTTTCTTTGTCTATTAAATGTCTGTCAACATATTAACAGCTTTTGATACAATTGATCAATTGTTATCTTTGTTTTCTCTTTGGGAGCTATGAAATGTGAATGGGATCAGTTTATAACGTATCCTCTCCAAAGTTAACAAGAAGTAGAATGTTGCAGTTTTCCATCCTTTCACGTCTGCTGTTAAATGTACGTCATACTGTTGTTGGAGACTGTAAGATGTTTGCAATAGCACTTAATTATGTTTTAATCAAACTTAGCTTCTACAATAATCTTGCATCCACCTTCCTAAATAATGTGTAGTCCAAATGGACAGCTAGGTAATGTTACATTTATGAAGGAAATGCTGGTGGGCATGGGAAAAGTACAAGAATTTAGGCACAATATGACTCTCCTCAATTAAGGGATATTTTCTGTTGTCACAAAGGTTCATTCTTTCAAGCTGCAATAGAATCAGTTTCCATAGAATGCCAGAAGGTAACAGAGGCTGAAGTTTCTTTTACTATCTTTGGTTTATTTGTAGAGTTAGACCATGCCATGTTTATTCATTGCCAATACTGGCATTTAATTTCAGAAGGGAGAACTACATAAAACTGAGGTTATTTAAACAGAAATTAAAAGGTACAGTACCAAAAGTAAAAACATTGCAATCTGCATGGAAATTTTTCAAGCTCACAGTGACGGAGGCTCAACTTAAATGTATACCCCAAATTAAAAAAACATAGTAAGAGAACCAAAAAAGTGCCATCATGGATTGGCTTACCCAGGTAAAAGAAGCAGTGAGATGAAAAAGGCATTGTTTAAAAAGTGGAATTTATATCTTGGCGTTAGAAAAAGTTCAAAAAAGGGCAACAGAAATCATTAGGGGTATGGAACAGCTGTCGTGTGAGGAGAGAGTAATAAGACTAGGACTTTTCAGCTTAGAGAAGAGAAGACTAAGAGAGATATGATAGAGGTCAGCAGAATCATGACTGATGTGGAGAAAGTAAATAAGAAAAAATATTTGTTCACAACACAAGATCTAGGTGTCATCAAATGAAATTAATAGGTACTAGGTTTAAAATAAACAAAATAAAGCATTTCTTCACACAATGCACAGTCAATCTGTGGAACTCCTTGTCAGTGGGTTTTGCAAAGACCAGGTCTTTAACAGGGTTCAAAAGAGCTAGATCAATTCACAGAGGATATGTCTATCAATGGGCAATGATGATGTCCTAGCCTCTGGGAGTGGGCATTAAGGGAGGGATCACTTGATGATTACCTATTCTGTTCACTCTCAGCTACATGGAATTGGCCACCATTGAAAAATAGAATTCTGGGCTAGATGGTCCTTTGGTCTGACTCACTATGACTGTTCTTATGTTCATTATCTCCAAAGCATATTATCATCTTTACAAGTTTCTTCTCTACTCCCCTCCTCCCCCCGTGGAGGTCTATTGAAGCATTTTTGTTTGATATGGATAATGGATAGGCCTGTTTGATGATCTGATAATTAATTGATCTAAGAGGGGGGAAACAATATTTAATGTAGGATTTATTAAAGAAAATTGTTTATTGTTCATTGATTCATTCAGTATAGTCCACAGAGGTGGGATCTTCAACTGCTAAGAATGAATTGTCTTTATTACTTGAAAATGTTTACATGTCTGAATAGGCAACTTGAATGAACTTTACAAGAAGCTATGTTGATTGCATTACTTGCCATAAGCAAAAGTTACTTTTTTTGTTTTGTTTTAAGAAATGAGGATTATAGCATTATGAAATCCCTTATCCCAAATCTGTTTGACTGTAAGTTGTCACGCTTCTGTTTAAAGGATAGCATTGCTAAGTAGATTTTTGGAAACTATTTCAACATAAGATGATTTACACACACAAGGCATTCATATTGAATCAGTGCTTCTAAATGTGGGGAATCAGTTTATAGAAAAGCTAAATAATAAATATACCAACTGTATAATAAATGTCAAAACAAATTTTGTTGTGCCTAAATTATATAGGAAGAATAATTAACAAGTGCAAATATAAAGGGCATCTTTGTCTCCATATTGAGCCCAAAATTTATTCCCATAGTGCATACATTTTCTGAGAAATATCTCAGTCTTTTTGGTTAAAACCTTACTTACCCTTCCAAGAGTACACTTGTTGACATACTTTTGGAAAAAAAGGTGTACTAAATTACTAATTATGATAAAGTACATATAATCCTCCAGAGACTATCATCTCCAATACTTACTAAATCTAAAATAAGAGATGTAGTATCATCCATTGAAAAGTGTGGCAATTTCCATATGTGGATTGAAAAATATTGCTGATATTCTGAGATCACCAGATTTTTTTAAATCACAGAATCTGTTTTCTTCTGTATTAGTTTACATGTATACTTGCCATTGTGTATATTGTATATTTTAGCTGTTGTGCAGACAACCTGATGTGTTCTAGATGGGACATGGTATAGAGGAGATGTAGGAATGGGCTGAAGTATCCTTTATATTTGCCTTTGTATCTAGGGGAGTTGGAAATAGGCAAGAATGGAGAGAAATTTTGTATGGCAGTGAACAGAATTTTGCAAGTTTAATGTGACCCTGAAGCAATCCGATGCATTTTAGTTTCTGGTAAGTTTGTTAAATTCTGTTTGAAAAATGTTCATCTTGGAAGATGGCCTTCTAAACAATATTACTTCCATTATGTCAACAGAAACCATTTTTAAAGCTTCTTTTTGGCTTCATGGTTCTGCTGATGAATTCTTTAAAGTTTTCACTTGTAGCTCATTTGCTAACATTTTGAATGGCCGACTTAATATAATTAAATTTGACTAGCTTTAGAAATATGCAGTATTTTAAAACTAGAAGCCTAATCCTCTGATGAGATGATCCTCACTTTCTTGAACGCAATGCTTAGAATTTAGTGTCAGAGAGAATATCACTTATTTATTCTAGGGCTATCTGTATAATTGGTTGGGAAGTCAGGCTGGACAGATGTTAAAGTGTATCTTATATGGGTGGTTAAAAGGAGGAAGCATCTAATGTGTAACTGTTAGTTCCTTCAGGTAGGCAGATAAAACTTCCTATTGTATGAAACATACATGTTAGATAATGTACAGAGCATAAAAGAGGATAGGCCTGTATCTGTCCTCTTTATCTTAAATAATGGTTCCTGTACAAAATATTAATCTGTCCCTTTCACTAGCTAATGACTGAAACATGCTCACAAGACTTCCACAACAAACTTAGACCAAGCATGTAGTTTTCTGTCCTTTCCTTTAATCATGTCATTTCTATGCTGTATGTGCAGTGGCATTTGAAAAACATTTGTGGAGTGACTTTAACAGATCTTTTGTGCCATTTGAGATGTTATCCTCTGTAATAGCTCTGTGTTCTGTTTAGAAATATATATAAACCATTTCTCATTAGTTATGTTTAACTGTGAGGCTAAATGTGATCAATTCTGTTGTCTTACACAGTAATTGCCCCAAACTCGCTGTTGTTTGTATCTTTAGGTGAATGTGAGGTGCCTCTATTTAACATCTAATTTTTCTGGTGCTTGTAATTTTCATATTTGAGGTTTGCAGCAGCTCATTACTATGTTCTCTCACCAAGATTTGATTCTGTGTGGTACTAATGGTTTCCACTGATAAAATACCAAGTTTTTGTTTGTTGTGATTGTGGTTATGGTGTGTATATATATTTATACTGCAGTAGTGTGCAGAGGCTCCATGTGAAACTAGGGACCCATAGCTCTAAAGACAGTATGAATATATGATGAGTGTAAGTCCTTTATCAATGATTTCACAATCAAAATAAACAAGACAGACAAATGGTTAGAGGTACAGAAAGGCCAAGTACCTTGCCCAGGATCACATAGTAGATCACTAGTAGAGCTGGGGGACCCAGGTATTCTGAGTCCCAATTTTCCCTTAGTAAACAGTCCATCAATCATTATAATTTCTAATAATAACTTCTGATTTTATGTCAATTCCATTCATGATTATAACACTAGGGCTTAATTTTTCTATGATTTATGTTTTTTTCTTGAACTTTACATATAGTGAGTGGTCCTGTGAAGTCAAGGGGACTGTCCACAATGCATAGTATTAAGAAGGGGTATAACATCGATGCAGGATTGGTATCTTAGATTGTGAATAGTTTCACCTATATTTAGAAATAAAATTGTTTGATCTGAAATGTTGTATGTTAGCTTTGTAAAACAAAGGTTGCCTCTCCTGAGCTTGTAGTGAAGAAAGTTGTTCACTATAGATATACTTACTAAATTACAGTATTTTTCTAGCAGGATAAAAAATAAAGCTGATGAATTTAGCTTCATTTGAAATGAATGACCATCTGAAAGACTGATTTTATTAAAAGCTTGTGTATACTGTAATTGGATATTGTCTGTATTCTTTACTGCGGACAATTTGTGGAGAATACTGTATGTGGCTTTATACTGATTATTGTGACCATAAAATAATGAAGCAAGACAAGACATTCTATCCTGTTCACAGCATGCATTCTGACTACACTATGTACTTTCACATACCAGCACTGCTCACCAGGAATACTGATTCCTGTTCCCCTCATCATGCTGATAATTTTTTTAGGGTTGGTATGGATTGACTGGTCTCAAATGCATTCAAAAATAAAAAATTTGGGTTTGAAGAGCATAGAACCTTTGTCTGGTTAGGTTCTTTAACATTTACATTTGTAAAGTGTAGATTTAATATTTTCTTTAATTCATTCTTCCACAGTTGCCAGTATGCAAATTAATTTTCCATGGAGAATTCTTATAACAAACCAAATATATGGAGACAGATATTTACCTGTACATTTGGATTAATTTTGTATTACTTTCTTTTCAGAAGGTTAATAGTTATACTTAAGGCCCTGCCTTTAATTCAATACAATTGATTTGCAACTCTCCAGCAGTTCTCTGGCTTTTTTGAAAAATTGTCCAGTGGGGGAAAAAAATTGTTCCTCTTTATCTACACCAAGAGTTCCTATTTTCCCCTATTATGGGAAACATGCGGATACATTTCTTTTCCTTCCTGTGGCTCCACCTCATTAATGCGTTTCTTTCTCTTGGTACATTGCTCAGATCAAGCTTTGTTAATTGATTTTTCTCACTCTCAATTAATTAGTTTCTCACATCTCTCTGTCAATCACTCTGTGTCCTCACAATATATATTTTCGCATTTTTTGGCCAGTCTGTCTTCTGTATTGTCTCCCATATTTTCTTCTGTTCCTTAACAGTCTTTTCGTGACTCTTTTTTTAGTCTCTCTATGCTTTTCCTAAATGAATCTTTAGCCCATACGGAGGTACATATTGGACCATGTTGTGGGACCAAGTATTGATGCCTGGGCTTTGTCCTCATGATTGTTTGGGGTGGAAGTATGAAGGAAACACTCAACACCAATGCTCCATCGTTCTCTGTTATGGATTTTGTTGTCTGCATGAATCCATATCAGCTTTAGTAGTAACTAGAGTCTGAAATGATAATAGCCACAGGTTTTTCTGACATTTACAAGATTCTTCTTGACTTGAAAATTTAAAAGGGGGGTTCTCAACCATTGTCTTCCTGAGGCCTCCAACATGCTATAAAAATCTTTTCCCTGACCATACCACAACTGTTTATCTGCATATTCAATAGCTTAAAAGTCAGGACCAACATCAGGGGACAAAAGCAGGGCAACTGCTCAGGGCCCCTGAAAGCTTTGCTCAGGCTGTGGCTTCAACCACCGTGCAGCAGGGCTCAGACTTCAGCTTTCTGCTCTCGGGCCCAATAAGTCAAACACCAGCCTTGTGTTCTAGCTTACTTTGGTGGACCCCTTGAAACCTGCTCACAGCTCCTCAGGGGGCCCCATGCCCTTGGTTGAGAACCACTGATTTAAAAGATTGCTGACACAGCCCCATGTCTTCACCAATCCAGTTCTATCACCTGGATTTCACTCATTAGTTTTTGCCTCATCCAACTGCCCAAGAGTTTGATAACAGTTCTGGAAGTTGATAACAAGGTCCTAAAATATGGGGCAGTCCGTGCTAAATTAGGAGAGCTGACATATACGTTCACCGCTCCTAGTTTGAATATTATTGCAAAAATATTGTAATATGTGAATAATAAACTAAAAGTGTACAACATAAAATGTGAAATTTTTAATGTCATACTTAGGCTTCAAGTTATTTTTATTTTTCTTTCTATTCACTTAACTGATAACTAGTAAAAACAAAATAGATTGCTTTTAGAACATTTTAAATCTAATAAACGCTTGTACTTTACATGCAGTGCCACCCTTTTGGCTTTCCTGGTCGAACTTCTTAAGAGTTCAGTAGCCATGCAAGAGCAAATGCTGGGAGGGAAAGGCTTTTTAGTCATTGGCTACCTCCTTGAAAAGGTGAGTGTTACTAATATTACTCTTAGTATTTCCACCATCATTTTGAAAACCTGGCTGAATATTTTCAGTCATGTATTTTTCTGCTCCTAGAATTTAGTCCTGTGCATTAGTAAGTATATAGGAAGTTCTGTAATTTAAATATTTTTATGCTGTTTACATAAAGGATGTTTTTCTTTTCTGCACTGGTATTTCACGTCTTGTACTAATGTTCAGAAATTCTTTTTTTCTTTTCTCAAAAGTATTAGTAACTTCCGTTTAAGCTCAGATCAGTCTTACTCCTCATATGTTGTGCAAAAATAGAAAACCAAGTTTAAACATAATGAGCGCCCTTTAAAAGTTCTCTTCAGATCCCTTTTTGTTTATTTTATGCAATGTACAGCAGAAATCAGTAATTATTTCTTCTTTTAGACAACCTTGAAAATTCCTTAAATATACAATTTTGAATAAACAAATGTAAGGTCCCTTCAACCTATAACAAAACAAAAATAATAATGAATCGACTTCCATTAGAAACAATCCCCTTCCAAAGTCTTTACATTTCTTCATATCTAGGGAAGGAAATGAGTCTTGCATTACAGTATATTCTAAAGTCTGCTAAGCTTGGGTTATTTATGAGTGATTGAGGAGTGAATCCAAAACTTGATTTCATGTAAAGTGTGATCCATTACCTGCCTCCTTGACTCAGGAAGGAATGGACATTCTTACCAGCACTTGTCTACATGTATTTGCCAACCAAGGAGAATATATCATCCCAATCAATGCTGTTGGAACATACAATGTCAACATCTCCAAGCAGATGTAGCATGCTTACCATTAAAAGCTTATCTTGCCCTTGTAGTAGTACAGACAAAATTCTTGTGATTTTTTTTGTCCATAATTTTCCCCGTAATGAAAAGTGCTTGTATCAGCAGTTACATGAAGACTGTTTCGAATAACCAAACTATCACTTGAAATGAATTCACTGACCGAAACTTTATTAGTTCAAAGTCTTGGGCTCGTCAAGGTAATTTTAAAGTATTTTGTCTTGGCAGTTCAAGGAAAAGAACATTAATTTTGCTCCATGACAGCATCTACATTCTACTCACACTGCTACCTAATCCCATTGTTGTAAACTTATATAACCTATAAAGATGAAGATGTGAAAGAGGAAACTTAGGGGCATTTTGTTGATGGCTGGGGACAAAATGCATTATGAAATTCCACCAATTCATAAATGTGGGTCTGTTAATATAACCGTATTTTCATATAAAGACTCCTGAAATTTTACCGATTACATTGCTTTCTGAGGATGGACCCATCACAAATGGTTCATCACCATGGGAGAAGTGAGTTCCAATCAGAAATTCAAAGAAGGCATTGACTGATCATTTCCACCTTTTCTGTTCTGAGCAACACATCAGTTTTGACCAGTTGCATGAGTTGAGCTGGCAAGCATCTGGGCTAGTGCTATAATTATCAGGATGGCCACATACATAATTTATTTTAGATAGGATAGCTCTTTAAAAAAATGACTACAAATCCTTATGATTTAGAGCATTTGCAAATCATTAAGTTATGAGGTTATAAACAAATCCCCCCCCCCCCCATCACTCCAGAGGACTGCAAGAGCCACCATCAAGAATTGTCACTATTTTTCTCTGTGTTGGCCAGTAATATGGAGGGATGCTCTTATTATTCCTGCCAGGTCACAAATTCCACATGAAAATACCAGACATCATATACCATTAATATTAATCCAATTTTTCCTCGATTTGATCTTCTTTATTTGGAGATGAAATTTGGTTAGGATTTTTCTATTAAAATGGAATAGAGGAATTAAAATAGCTTTTTAATTCTAAAAGATTGTTCCACAACTCTTATAAAAAGTACCATTATCTGTTCTGTATTTCTTTGTTTTAATTTAACATTAATTCTAAAAAAAATCTTATTTTCAGCACAGTGCAAGTGTTTTTTAATAGAACTGCCTTTTTATAAATATGAAAATTTAAACTTAATCTAAAATACTTTTGGCAATTTGCAAACACTTTAATGAATGATCCAATACCCACCTTTGTGTTTGCCATTTTTATCTTTATTCTGTAATCAATTTCCATGAGGATATTTTAATTATAGAACAGTTTGAAACTTCTGTTCTCCTCCCCACTCCCACACAGTAATGAACACAGTATTCCTCGTATGAAAATGGAAACCGTATGGATCAAAGCATAGTTTTCTTCTCTGTGTGAGACCAATAGTATGAGTTATAAAAATGTACATGCATTACTCTGCTTTTATTCTTGTCTGTATGGATAATGCATCATTTTTATTTTTGCTTATTAAATATTACCCCAGTACAGAGTTATCTTTTTTCTGATTTTTTTTTTTTTGTTCAGTCATCTAGAGTTCATATAACCAGGGCAGTTCTGGAACAATTTTTGTCATTTGCAAAATATCTTGATGGATTGTCACATGGAGCACCATTACTGAAACAATTGTGTGATCACATCCTTTTTAATCCTGCTATTTGGATACATACACCAGCAAAGGTATGTGTGCAGAGTAAGGCTATATCTAGAATACGCTGAAGTTCCGAAAAAGGATATGCAAATACCATGAGTACAAGCTCTTTCGAAACGGGGCATTTCTGTTGAAAATGCCCCGTCTAAACTGCCGGGTTTTTTCAAAAAGCCGTTTCAGAAAAAAGAAGCGGCTTCCATTATGCAAATGAAGCACAGAATATTTAAATCCTGGCTTCATTTGCACTTTTGATACATCTAATTTACAGCCCTCTGCTGACAGAGGTGTGTAGTTTAGATGTACCCTAATTGTAAGCCAAAGGCAAAAAATCCTGTAAATATAACGTATTCTTTATACTGAATTTCTAGTAATTCATCTTTTCTGTGTTAAGAAATGTGATAGAAATGATTGATCATCTCCAATAGTAATCAACCTGTAGTTGTTTTCATTCACTGTGATTTAAGGCTTTGAATGAAAGCAAAATGCAATACAGCTTTAAAATTTGAAAAATCCTACTTTAAGCAGGCAAAATATGAGCCAGTGGAAAAAACAAATTAAACATTATAGAATTTATTTTAATTCATTTATGTTTAACTTTTTATTTATATGAAAATAAAATAAAATGTTTTATCTGTGGGCTATAATTTTATATTTCAGGTACAGCTTTCACTGTATACCTACTTATCTGCTGAATTTATTGGCACTGCTACTATCTACACCACCATACGCAGAGTAGGAACAGTACTACAGCTAATGCACACACTGAAATACTACTACTGGGTAGTTAATCCTGCTGATAGCAGTGGCATTACTCCTAAAGGACTAGGTAAGTCCAATACAATAACATTCATTTTTATAACAAACTGATTATACAACTTTCTCCTTATAAACTACAGTAACTGTAATAGAATTATGTGAGATCTTGTGTTGCCAGTAGACAAGGAGTTTGATGACACTTGATAATAGGTGCCAGTGAGTGGAACTGGCTGACAGCTTAAATAATGTATTAAATCATAGTTTATTGCACTTTGTGTACTTTTTTTGGGGGTGCTTTTGAAAATAATCAATTTTTACGTATCTTCATAGGTTCCTGTGCTACATTTTAAAAAAAACCATAGAGAAATTATTTTTCTGATCCTCACTTGTCATCCTTCACGTAAGAATACTGTAGCTCTGTATTTTGACAATTTCTATCTTATTTGCTGTAGTTTGTAGTATTTTCACAGTACGCTCAGAAGAAATATTTTACATAGAAAAAGGAAACTTCCCTATACAAGATTTGACTTTTTCCTACTGATTGACCACTGTCATTGGTGACCCTTAAGAATGTATGGACAGTTCTGATTTTTGTCTGAGATTTCTAATACTGTATTTTAAACTCAATAATATTTTCCTGCTGCTATTATCAAAATGAAGAGATTAATTAAACATCATTTAAAGTTACTTATTTACTGCAAAAAAATTCAGAGGGGTAGCCGAGTTAGTCTGTAACAGGAAAAACTTAAACAACAAATAGTCTGGCAGCACTTTAAAGACTAACAAAACATGTAGATGGTGATATGAGCTTTCATGGGCACAGCCCACTTCTTCAAATGATAGTAAGTAATTAAATGCAAATATCACAATGGGCTGAGATCAGAAGAAAATATGCAAATTTCCTCAATTTGCATATCCTCTTTCGACACTTTAGCGTAGTCTAGATGAGCCCAATAGTGTGTTAAGGGCTTAGATTGAATCGATGGCACATGTGCGTAAACAGAATATTAGATCCACCTTCTATGTATTGCTGTTGCGGTTAGTAGAATACTCTTCTATTAAGCAAACATGTGGCTCAAAATCTTTTAAGACTACTTGTTTTTAAAGGTGTGGACTGTGGCACCTTACATTATCTATCTGTGTGTGTGTATCTAGCATGTGCTTTTGTGGGTAAAAACCACTTCATCAGATGAGTTTGAGTGGAAACAACAGTCTAAGATGTATTATCATTATTTATAATAACAACGATAATAATAATAATTAATAAAGCAAAAGCATTTACCCATCAATTGTAGGACCCATGTTAATTAAGCTAATTAAGTGGGCTGGATGTGTCCCAATCGTAGATTTTGATGTGAAAATGCTAATGTCAAAGGCAGGAGAAATTGGCTTTTGTAGTATGTTAACTAGTTAATGTCTTTATTCAAGCTCAGGGTAACAGTGTCAAATTTGCAAATGAATTCCAGCTTAGCAGAGTCTCTCTCTAATTGGGTAGTGAAACTCCTTTGTAGAAGAATGGCTTCTTTTAAATCCATGATTGAGTGTTCAGCACAGTTAAAATGTTCCACTTATAGTTCAATGTGTGTTACCACTTCTGATGTCTGATTTGTGTTAATTTATCCTTTGTCACAGACTATCCAATTTGGCCAATATACAAAGTCCCTACAGCCACTGGAAGCTCCTCATCTTCTAATCTTTTCTCTCCTACTGACAAACTGAAAATTTAAGGAAAACTTTATTACTGTGCTATACCGTTAGAACATTGACATATTTTAGTTGGAGATTGCAGAAATTAAGGAAGAATATGAAGAATTTTAATAGTTGGGAATAACCACAAATTGACAGGCAACTGGTGGCGAAAAAGGTTTCTTCCATTAGTTGTTTATGAATAATAACACATTGTAATGATAGAGTACTCCATAGAGAAGTATACCCATGTTAGAAACCAAAAGGAGTCACTATCAGAGTTGGGATTACACTTCAGGATTTTTGTTCAGTTCTCTATTTATTCCACTACATGATGCTTAGCTTTCTTTCTATGATATTTTAAATACACTGCAAAGGTCTTTTTTTGTCCTTACATTTTCCATTAAAGTGAATGAGAAGTTTATATCATGTTAAATTATGAAAATTATTTCTGGTAACTGATCATTACAGAAATAACTTTTCCATAGAAACCTCATTGGATTCCCTGTCTTGGCGTGCTTCCAACATAAGACTAAGTTGTGACTTCAGTAATTGAACACATTCAGAAATTTTGATGCACTGATAGAGATGCCTCTTGATTGAGAGAGACAGGTACTTAGAATGCAGAAACTTGATAGTACCAGAGAGGCAGAGGCTGCAGAGTACACCAGGTTCAGGAATTTTTACCATAAATCATATTTTCTGTTCTAAGCCATGGTGAGATGACTGAGTGGTAAAGCTGTCCAGCCAAACCTCAAACTGAACTTTGCTTACACTATAAATTCAATGCCACTAGTAGTGGGAAACCATCTATTTTAGGTGGAACACCATCCAATAATTAGTGTGTACGAGGCCTAAACCCTGAAAATGTGTGAAATTAATTCAGGACTTTACATTTGTTAATATCAAAGGTGTGTGTTTCTCTTCAGAAAATCCACCTGCTATTCACATGATGACTTGTTATTGGCCTATTATCCATAATGTAACTAACTTTTTTGAATCTGCTTCAAATTGCTGATTCTGTGATAGGGTTTTCAGAACATGCCAGTCAAGCTCAGATAATATGCAGCTGCTTCAGTCTGTAGATTTCTTAGCAATTTAGAGTTCAAAGCTATGGGACACTAACAGTACTTCAGTATTTTCAGAATGCCTACAGTATGAGCTATCAGGAATTATATTTTCATAAGCATCTGCCTTTCCAAAGCAAGTAATGAGAAATAATTGGATGCAAATTGGGAGCACTATAATGAAGATGCTTTTAAAGCCTGTCTGCCAATGAATATGTTGGAATTTTTTTGAGACCTTAGAGTAAATATGTTTAATTTTCTGTTTAAAATTAAAAAATAAATGTGACATGCTTCAAATAGCTTGTGAAGCAATGAAAAGGAATGCAAGAATTTTTAAATTTTCAATTTTATTTACAGTTTTAAAAAACAGCTTAATTATGAAAGTAATGCATTGTATTTTGGTATAAGAAATAGGGGTTTTTGTGGGGGGCGGTTGGGCGGGGAGGTTGCTTAAAGCATTTTTGATAGCTACAGTTTTGCAGTTGGTCGAGTAGGTGAGCTAATCAAATCAAAATAATGCATATTTAAGGTTCCTTATACTTCTTTGTGCACTTTTAAAATTATGCAATTGTTTTGTTACATCAGTAGATTGAATAGATGTACTAATGGATTAAGTAGTGATTGATAAAGTAAAGAAAAATAGTTAATATTATGATGAAATAAATCCTTAATTTTAGTTACGATATCCTCAGAAATTGGCTGTTTTTAGCAATAGGCAGCTAAGTAGAACAGTATAATTTAAAAAAAAAGTTACTTAAGGATGACTCAGTTTTAAACAAGGGGAGAAAGTGACCTGTATGACACACATTTTCATTCTGCAAAATTGTAAATTACACATGTAATGGCAAGATAAATTTGAACTTAAAAATATAATTACAACTAAGTGCTTATTTGTGTCAGAATTCTAGTTTTGCTTTGCTTTATAGATTCAAACTATTTTTTGTCATTTAGTAAAGCTTCTAGCCATAACCTAAATTCTTTCTGTCAGTAAAATGGCTATAAGTACGCTTCTGTATTTTATGTGGCTAATATCTTTGACAGGCTAAACTCAACTGTCTCTCTTATAAAACAAATCTCCACACCACTTTGAATGAAAAAGTGCATTTAAGTACTTTACTGATGGGCCTGTTCTGTTACATGGACCACTGGAAGAATTATTTATGGGAATTGTGCAGATTTCACAGACTGACTATGGTGATTCTGAAATCAATGCTTTTCCACATTCTGTGCAAATGTGTTTCAGCAATGTAATAGTAGTGAATGGATTTTGTATAGTTTATTGTTGAGATGTCAGCTGAAATCTGTTATAGGAGCCATTATTAAAAAAAGTAATTTGATGTTATACATTGTTTTAACCTATCACATCTTCCTCTCTGTTGTTATTACAATTTTATATGTAAATGTTCCAAATATTTGAAAGAAAACCTGCATCTTAGTTGGGAGTCTGTTCAAAGAGTTAGGTTTTTCATTATATTAAAATTAAAATTTTTTACCACCTAATGTTCCATATTCTCATTGTGTTAAGAGCTCAGCATTCAGTAGCATGCTTTTTTGAGTAATAACCAACTACATTAAAACAACAAATGGTTTGGTAGAACTTTATAGACTAACAAAATATGTAGATGGTATCATGAGCTTTCGTGGGCACAGCCCACTTCTTCAGATGACCAGAGTTTTGAAGTCCCATGAAAGGTCATGATACCATCTACATGTTTCATTAGTCTATAAAGTGCTACCAGACCATTTGTTGTTTATTCCTGTACAGACTAACTCGGCTACCCCCTGAAGCTTCTTAACTACATTAAGTTTGTACAATTAATGTTAACTTTTTCATAAGACATAGGTATACTTGTACTACTTAGTCTATTTAGAACACTAATATCAAATATATTAACAAGAAAGCATTTTCAACATAAGACTAAAAAGAGTTTCAGTAAATAGAGACCAGCATCTTATTCCCACAATTAGAATATCTGCCCAGGAGGCACCCATCATCTTCCCCATCATGTGCCAAGCTCCATCCCAGAGACTGAAGGTTTGATTAGATGGTAGAGAGCTACACTAACACCTTCCCATGGCCAGTCTTTGGAAATTGCCTTGTCTTCTACTATTGCACACGCTTGTAGATTATAGCTGATAAGTGGATACTAGATGTCTTCACCCAGGGCTACCCTATCCAATTCCTTCCTTATTTTACTATCTCTATCATGTTGTAAAAAGAATCGGTCTTGTTGCTTCGTATAGAATTCATAGAAGAGGATTAGTAGTACGTGGAAGAGGCTTCTGTCATTTTCCTTATTCCAAAGAAAAAGAAACATGCTAATTTGAGCCTAGATTTCAGGTGACTGAACAAAATATATGCTGCCTTGGGTTCAAGACAGTAATGCTTGCCTCATTATTCCATTACTTCAGGTTCAGGATTGGTTTGTGGCTCCTGGAATATTTGATTCCTTAGGAAGTATTTGGAATTATTGTATGACCAAATCATCAATATTATAAACACCTTTTGAACTCTTCATGCCAGTGAGATTCTATAGAAGATGCCTCACTTTGGAGGTGGTGCACGTTTAAAAAAAAAAAAGATGATTGATTGGTTGGCACATTGGAAAATTCCAACAAGACATAGGTGAACAGAGAACCTAACTTCTGAGCCTTCCGCATTTTCACTTGCATTCACTATTAGGCATCCATTCACCACCAACCTTGTTGATGAAAACAGAAACAAGGACATCATTCAGCATCTCTGTCATTTCTACATTTTCTGTTATTTTTCCCCCTCTTCATTTAGTAATGGACCTACCCAGTCGTTGGTCTTCCTCTTGCTTCTAATGCATTTGTGGAATGGTTTTTTTTCCACCCATATTTATATCTATATACAATAAAACTCCATTGATCCGGCATCCAATGCTCCGGCACTCCTTATGGTCCGCACCATCAGGAACCCGGAAGTGTTCCGGCTGCCAGACAATTGGAGCTGCTCTGCACCCGGCTTCCCCGGACCAACCCGGCAGCACCCCAGCTGCTCTGCCCCTGGCTTCCCTAATTCAGCCGCTGGTCAGTTTCAGCAGCGGCTGACTTGGGGACGCCTGGGGCAGAGCAGCTAATGGTTTGTAACATGGTTAGATTTTTTTCACTGCCATGTACCTCAAGTGGCTGTTTTCAGATAATAATCTGCAACGACTCCAAGATCTTTCTTGAGCTGTAACAGCTATTTTAGACCCCCATTGTGTTATATAAATGGCCACGATTGTTTCCAACGTGCATTACTTTGAATTTATCAACACTGAATTTCTAATATATTGTTCCCCAGTCATATTGTTGACTCATATTTAGCTCTTGGCTCACTAAGAGCCTTATATCCCTTTCTATAGTACTGCTTCCTAGGCAGTCACTTCCCATTATGTATGTGTGCAAAGTGGAGTACTTTGCATTTGTACATGTAGGATTTCATCCTGTTTACCTCAGACCATTTCTCTAGTTTGTCTAGATCATTTTGAAATATAATGCTATCCTCCAAAGCACTTGCAACACCTCCCAGCTTGGTGTCATACACAAACTTTACCAGTGTACTGTCTATGACATTATTGAAATCATCAATGAAGATATTGAATATACCATTATCAAAACTGATCCCAGTGGAACCCTACTCATTATGCTCTTACAACAGGACTGTGAAACACTGATAACTACTCTCTTGGTACAGTTATGCAACTAGTTAAGCACCCACCCGTCTGTGACTATCAAATGCCTTACTAAATCTAGGTAGACCACATCTACTGCTTCCCCCTTACCCATAAGGCTTATTTAGCTTTCAAAGAAAGCTATCAGGTTTCTTTGACATGATTTGTTCTTGAGAAATCCATGCTGTTATATATCACCATTTTATCTTCTAGGCATTTGCAAATAGATTCCTTAAATATTTTCTCCGTTATCTTTCCTGGTAGAGAAGTTATGCTGACATGTCTCTAATTTTCTAGGTTGTCCTTATTTCCCTTTTCATGGATGAGCACTATATTTGCTCTTTTCTATTCTTCTGGTATCTCTCCTGTAGTCCATTATTTTTGAAAGATAACCGCTAATGGCTCAGATACATACTCAGTCAGCTCCTTAAATATTCTAGGATGCATTTCATCAGGCCCTGGTGACTAGGTGACACATTGAAAAACTCCAACAAGGCTTAGGTGCACCTATACAGGCAGTCCCCGGGTTACGTACAAGATAGGGACTGTAGGTTTGTTCTTAAGTTGAATTTGTATGTAAGTCGGAACTGGTACATATTGTAGGGGAAACTCTAGCCAAACATTTCTCCAGAGCTCAGTTTTATTGTCCCATACCTCACTTCCCTCAGTCCTTTATTCTTAAGCTGAGGTGTCTGCTGAGAAAAGCCGCTCCGCGTCTCCCTGGTCTGCTGGGAGGGGCGCTAGCTTCGCGTCTCCCTGGTCTGCTGGGGGGAAGCAGCTAGTGTGGGGTTGCCTCACCCCGTTTGTAAGTAGGGATCCGATGTAAGTTGGATCCATGTAACCCGGGGACTGCCTGTACTCTGTTTGCCTATCTGAACCTCTTGGTAGGTACATCAGAAGCAGGCAGCCTGCCAAAAAATCTGCAGAGCCACTGGGTAATTGAGGGCATAAGGAAGACAAGATTGTTGCAGAGATGCTAAATTAATTCTTTGCATTGGTCTCAACTGAAGTAGATAGGAGATTCTCACCCACGAGTCATTCTTTTTAGATGACAAACCTAAGGAACTGTCCAAAATTGAGTCAGGGTATTGATTGCTTGATAATTATCCTGTTTGGTCCCTGCAAAGGTTCTGATGTTGGCTATTACCAACAGACAGAATACTGGTCTAGATGGATCATTTATCTGACTCTCCCTGGCCTTAATTATATGCTTATATGAAAAAGAAAAAAGTCACCCTATAGCAGTTCATAAGGGCCTGGATATATTTCACAACAGCAAAGTCTCTCTTACTACATGACAGATTCCTTGCACTTCAGTCATAACTGAATACTATGGTATTGCATCCAGCCAGTATAGTA
The DNA here is from genome assembly GCF_049634645.1 of Pelodiscus sinensis. NCBI lineage: Eukaryota > Metazoa > Chordata > Testudines > Trionychidae > Pelodiscus > Pelodiscus sinensis. Next base: position 296,555,389 of record NC_134711.1, on the reverse strand, counting down.
TGTACTTACCTCATGTTGGTAGTCCATATGTCCAATGTACGTATGTGATGCTTCTTGCCAGAGTTTTCCCATGGCGCTTACAACTGTGGTTCAGGCAAGTAAGCTCACCCACAGAGCATTAACTGAGTACAACAAATTTAATTTGGTATTATGCCTTCACAGTGCTGACCTGGTGGCTGCATCTAGACAATGCCCAAATGACCCATTGTCATCCAGTTTGTAAGTCACGTATGAGTCTAGGGATCTCACCTGGAACACCCTGCAGATACAGGAACTTGGAACCCAGAGGACATGACACTGCACATGAAAGTCTTAGAGCTCAGAGTTTTCAGGTTCACATGCAAGGCATTTTTTTGATCTTGTATCATTCTGTATAGCAGATACAAACAGCACTTAAGCAAAAACAATGAGGAATCCTGTGTCACCTTACACACTAAGGCTACGTCTAAACTATGATCTTCTTGTGGAAGAACAAATGCAAATGGAGCTCATTTGCATATGTCACGCTCTCATTTGCATTTCCTCTTCCTTTCCTTTTTGCACAAGGGGTTTTTGTGCAAAAAGGCACCGTTTACATAGTGCTTTTTTGCGCAAAAGGAAGAGAAAATGCAAATGAGAGCACGGCATATTCAAATGAGCACTCCATTTGCATTTCCTCTTCTGCAAGAGGATCATAGTTTAGATGTAACCTAACAGATTTATCAGGGCATAAGCTTTTGTGGGAAAAACCCACTTCAGGCTTATGCCCTAATAAATCTCATAGACTTTAAGGTCAGAAGGGACCATTATGGTCATCTAGTCTGACCCCTTGCACAGCGCAGGCCACAGAATCTCACCCACCGCTCCTAGAATAATCCTCTCACCTATATCTCAGAAATTGAAGTCTTCAAATACTTCGAAGACCCCAAGATGCAGAGAATCCTCTAGCTGTGATCTGTACCCCATGCTACAGAGGAAGGCGAAAATCCTCCAGGGTTTCTGCCAATCTACCCTGGAAGAAAATTCCTTCCCGACCCCAAATATGGTGATCAGCTACGCCCTGAGCATGTGGGCAAGACTCATCAGCCAGACACCCAGAAAGTTCTCTCTGTTCATGTCTAAGGTGCCATAGGACTCCTTAGTCTGTATCTGCAAAAACAACAAACAGGGCTACCCCTCTGAGACTAGTACCTGAGCAATATGATATGTAAGCAAACGAGTGCCAGTTCCTGCCTCCCCTCCCCCACCATTCAGGAAGGCAGTCAAACTCTCATAGTGTTGCTACCTGTATGGCATAATCCCGAGAGCTCTCTGCCTTCTGGAACTAGAAACATCTTGATAGATTTCCTAAGCATGGCTTAGGGGGTTCTTGTCCACACAACCCTTATGGGGGGGGGTTTGTCCACACAACCCCTGATCAGGTTCACTGGTCTCACAGCTCTGGTGTCACAAAATCAAGATAAAGCATTTTATTCAGACCTAAAGTTGCTGAAACCAGTGACTAGGATTTTGACTGTCCTGAAGGTGGTGGCCCCACACAAAGTGAGGAAATCATAGCACAGAGCCAGGGAACTTCCCATGAGGAAAACACCTTCAAATAGAAAAGGTTCTCAATATAGGAGGCCCAACACAGCCCAGAAATGGCACATGCTCTGATGTTAGGGATTCTGGACTGTTGTTGCATTTAAAGTATATTGGGATTTAGTTTAGTTCAGAGTTAAACTAGAAGCCATATCATCCACTGATGTAGCCTCTTTTAGTCTTTTCTCATTCAGTGGTATCCGAACTCCTTAGAGCCTAATGCATGCTTACTCATTGGTGTCAGAAGCTACTTCAGAATAGACTTCAGCATTGTCCTGTTGAAGCTTATGGATCACCATCAGACTTTTCTCAGGGTGCTCCCTTCACCATATTATTTTGAAATGGTGTTCACTCCTTGCCCAAAGGAGTGAATGAGCTTCAGGCACTCATGGTGGAACTTCTTTATAGCTTGTTCCATAGGGACAAAGTGGTCCTGAAGCCTCAAGGAAATTTCATCCCTAGATGTTGTTTCTAAATTCCACTTAAAGCAACCAAAAAGTTTATTTGTATTCTTCCTAGTGCTCCATTCTAAATCCTGGATGTATCCAGAGTGCTTCTGTATTACATCAACAGGGCCAAATCTTTCAGATTATCCTTGCACCTATTTGTGTTTGTAGCTGGCTCTTCCAGAGGGTTTCATAAGAGGCCATGGAAAAGGATGACATGTATCTCTGTGCTACCAGTTGGCTGATGAACCTCTCATGCTAAGGACACTTTATCATCCTCTCTAGTGGCTTGTTTATGTAGAGTATAACAACCTATTGCTGCTATGAGTTACTTTATTCCCTCAAGTGATATAAGTCTATGCTATAGATTTAAGGTTCTATTTTTTTCTGATGACCCATCAGGGGACAGGCAATATGCTCCATATAATAAAACTTCTATTTCTTATTTGAGTATTCTCTACATATTCCCACTTTTGGAATATCAGCAGTGCTAATGAACAGTGCAGCCTTCTACTAGTAGTGCTTGTTAGAGCAAATTTTGTGCATCTTTCTCTCTCTCCTGTTCTCAGCACTCCAGTATGTTCTCAGAATGGGGCTATAAAAAGGGGCACCACAGTGTTTGTCATTCAGTTCTTTCCAACCTGCTGCCCAAGATGAATTTGAGTCCTTCTCATTAAGATTTGTAACTGTTTAAATAAGGGCTCACACTTATGAGTACTCTGTCTCCTCCTCCACATGGAAAAGGACAGAAAAACACCCCTCTTATAACTATAGGTAAGGAGGTTGAGGTAGCTAAAGGGAGCAAAATGCTTAAAAAGTCTGGATTAGATGTATAAATTAATGGGTGGAGGGAAGTAGTGAGGGGTCTGTCAGCTCTCATCTCCCTTTGCCTAGCCAATAGGAGGCAGAGAATCTCTGAAGGAGTAGGGGGGAGCTCCCACTCATGTTCCCAGGCATGTGATCTGGGGCTGTCCACCACACTGGGGTTCTGATCAAGTTTCACATCCAGGGAAATGGGTGGATAGCTTTGTATAACCAAAATACAAAGCAATGTACGAAGAGCAGAAGTTCATACTCTTTATTATAAGAATTCAAGTACTGCAATGTTGCTATCAATACATTTTAAGTGGCATTTGGCATTTCAGGATGAAAGAACGAGGCCTCTTGTTAGTGATTGGTAATTTTACTGTAAGATGCTGAAAAATGTCACAGTATGGGGAAAAAGGCATAAGACGGTTCATTGTCAGACAACTGAAGCACTGAGTTAATTTCGAATAGGGCTTTTTAGATTTGGAGGAAACTTTTAATGAAAAAGTTGCCAATTTCAAAAAATGTATTGTGGATGTTACAGTGCTTTCAAATATATTTCATGCTTCCAAAGAAAAGCTAACATGTAACTGAAATGTAAACTTATTCCTTTTCAGTATTCAAAATATATTCAAAAACGTATTTTTTTTTATGGACATGTAACTTTTCTTACTACTTAGAGAGGTAAGGAAATGTGTTTTCTTTTAATAGTAGTACAATAGCTTGATTTAAAATAATCTATAGACAAAACCTGTTTTAAGGCTTTATTCTTATGTAGCATCTTAAGAAGCAAAAGATGTGTGTATTTTGTTACCTGCAGGTTAAACAAATATTGTCTAGAGCCAATATATTAATAACTTAATGTAATAAGTCTCAATAAAGAAATTCTATTTGCTTGTCATCTCTGCATATCTCTCTTAAAGTGTAAAATCCCTTCCCCTTTATGCAGCTCCACACCCTTTCAACCTTATTCCCTACATTCCTTCTCCTGACAAGCAAGCATTCACAACTTTTTTTATAAAAATACTTTGATTAAATTCCTCCACCACAGCAAAAACAAAATATCTGCTAGTCAGATTTTAGCAATATGCCTTCTGAATGTTTCCAAATTCCTGCTCTGGGTGACACTTGAACTAATACTGGCTGGATAAGTCCTTCTTGTCTGAAACTCAAAGGCTAAATGTTCTGTTAACTCCTCTGTTCATGCATGCTCAGTGTAATCTGTCTGATGCATGAACCTTAGTTCTGCTTGGTGCATGCTTCACTGGAGAAGCAAATTATTTTTCAAACAACATTTTAATTTGGTTTCCCCTAAAGGGCTTGTTGGACCATGCACTGTGTTGGGCTAACTTGTGAACTTTGGAGACTCTAGTGCAATGATCTGAGTCCTGGTTTGATCTTTAACTCTCTGTGCCAAAACAAAACATTGCCAGAATAGGTAGAGAGAACATGGGATGAGTCCGTTGCATCTCAGAAACCTCCTCACTGACCGAACCCTGAACTCCAATGAAGCACACCAAATTTCAAGGCAATCCACGTAACATTACAGATCCTAGAGCACTTACAACAGTCGAAATTTAAACAGAAAGCTTGTCTTTAAGGTTAAACTATAGAACTGCCATCCTGCTATAATCATACTCCGTTCTGTTCAATCACTTAGTGATTAAATGTCAAGACACAAGATTTTCACAAGGTTTCATGTTTATAGCCATAGTATAAAGACATTTAGTAGGAGGCAATTGAGAGTAAGATTCCTAACAGATTTCTCTGTGAAAATTGCAGAAAATAAGTTAATGCTTTTCTATTTCTTGATGATGGATGATGCACTTTAATGATGGTATTACAACTGAGTGTTTCTCAAGTTGCCCAGAAAATCTCAGTGCTGTGTCACTGCTGTTTACATTTTTCTCTGAAGTTGCACCATTTCAAAATGTGTTTATATGTATATTTAAAACAAAACCAAGGTAAGAACTTATTAAAAGTGAATCAGTAAATGTTGCAGTTTGAAATTGAAAAATCTGAAACATGACCTGGAAAGGGAAAATAGGTAATTGTGATGTCATCAGCTTATTAGTTCTCCATAGTGCCATTCAAGAAAAACAGAGTAATACCCTTAATTTTTAATTAGAAAAACCTGCAAATAAAAGCTTAAGCCTTCTTTTTATTTTCCTCTGTAGGTCACTCTTAACAAGTAATGGCTACAACAGCAATATGTTGATTTGGTAGTGCAGCCCTACCCATCCTGTTCCTAGCCCTTGTTTGTCAGAAGCTGGGAATAGGCAACAGTGGATGGCACAGTTTCAACCGGTTTGCCTAGTACTGCAGTTAGGCTTATTTGCTCAATTTTCAGGAATGCCTCTGGAACTTTTTTTAAATTGGCATCGCATTAGGGATCTCCCAGTCATCTGGCACAGAAGCTGATTTAAATGATAGCGACTAGAATAGCGAAAGCAAGAGTGAGTTTGAAGGTGATGGATAAGATCTAGAAAAGTAAAGCTATTAGCTTAGGAACGAAGCTGAGCATCTTGAAAACATGTATTTAGCAGCATGTTGTACGGATGAGACATGGGTTCTAACGAAAGATTCCAAGAGAAGGATATTGGAGTTTGAGAGGAGTTGTTATAGAAAGACCCTGAGAATAGGATGGATGCAGAAGGTCACCAATGAGGAATTATATAGGAAGATACAGCTGAAAGAGAACTTACTGCAGAAGGTTAGACAATGGAAGTTACAGCTATTTGGGCATATCTGCAGAATGAATGATGAGCAAAAATTTACGCCCCTGATATTCGGCATAATGGATGGTCCAAATAGGAGAGGCAGACCCCACAGAGAATGGATAGAAGATTTAGTAGATTAGTGAGGAGCTAGTCTACAGAAACTAAGCCACTCTGCACTGGACAGGGAAAGATGGAAGGAAATAGTGAGGGAGGCATCGGACACGAACAGGAGTTGAGCCCATGGTTGTTGACGATGATGATAATATTCTACAATTAGTAGTTCTGCAATTCTACAATTGATTTCTTTCAGAAATCTTGGGTGAATGTCATTTGGTCCTGGTGACTTCTTATTATTTAGTTTATCAATTCATTCCAAAAACACCTGTAATGATCTGGGACAAGTCCTCAGCTTTGTCCCCTGAAAATGACTCAGTTTTGGGATTAGTTACTTATCCATTTCTCTCTGTGGAGAGTTTAAAACAGAGACTACACTTCCAAGCATGGGCCCCACTTTTGTTGGGTCACTTTTATCTTGGGGTGTTTCTAGACTACATGGCTCTGTTGATGAAGCCATGTAAAGTAGTTTACCTGACATAGTCAACGAAGCAGGGATTTAAATAATCCCCGCTTCATTAAAATAAAAATGGCCACCACGCTGTGCTGACAGTCAGCAGATCCGGCACAGAGCGGCAGTCTAGACGCGGATCGGTTGACAAGGGAAGCCTTTGTCAACCTCTCCCTTATGCCTCATGAAAACATTTACCACTGGGCTAAAAGTTTTATGGATTAGATACCCGGTTTCTTTCTAAACATGCATAGGTATTGCACAAAGAGAAAGTATGTAGCTGACACTCCCAAGTGAGGAGAAGGTGCAGCCATGCAGGCTGGACTCAGGAGCCTATGTCCAAAACAGAGAGGAGACTTGGGACAAATACCAGGATTGACCTCTTCCATTGGCTGCTCTAGCTTAGTCCACTATCTGTAAGTTGAACCTCTCTGGTCCAGCAACATCTGTGATCTGGCTTGGTTTTAGATAGCCGGATGTCCACTTATAATAGGTGTAGCCAATTTTCCCGTGGTCCCACAAAGTTTTTCATCCACAAGTCCTGGTTCTGTGTTCTGTCCTGTTATTTAGCCCTAATCTATCCCCAAATGTCTTCTAAGAGCCCAGTAAGCAGGGAAAGTGCTAGTAACGTTGCTAGACAATACTGACTTGCTATGGTTTGGCACTGGTAAAGTCCCTAGGGTACTGAAGTAGAGAAGTTCAACCTGTACTTCCATTCCTTGTATAAAGAGCCTAGCTGCCAAGTTCAGGTTTTGGGTAACCCAATGATTTTTCTAGACACTGAAACAATAGGTGTCTCTGTGCTTAAGTTTCTAGACCCTTCTGAATAACTGGATAAACTATCAGTGTTTTAAGTTGCAACAGTATTTTCCTACTAGGGTTGCCAACTTTCTAATTGCACAAAACTGAACACTCTAGTCTCTCGCATTCCTCAAGTTGGCTCCCATTCCCTTGCCCCATCCCTGAGCCTCTGCTTCCCACTCCCTGCATTCCCCCTCACTCGCTTTCAGTGGCCTGGGGCAGTGAGTTTGGTTACGGGGTGGGGGGGAGGACTCTAACTGGAGTGCTGGCTCTGTGGTGGAGCTGGGGATGAGGGGTCTTGGGTGCAGCCAGGACTCCAGGCTGGGGGTGGAACCAAGAAATTCTGAGTGCAGGAGCCAGATTGCAAGTTGAGACAGGGAACTGAGGTTCAGGAAGGGATGAGGGCTTCAAAATGTAGAAGGGAATTATGTGCTAAAGATGGGGGATCTAGGGTGGGGTTGGGGATGAGGAGTTTGGGGTTCAGGAGATGATTCTGGGTTTGGGGAAGGACTCTTGCTGGGGCAGGAGGTTGTGGCTCAGGGTTAGGGCATGGACTTACTCGGGTGGCTCCTGGTCAGTGGCACAGTGAGGCTACGGCAGGCTACCTGCTTGTCCTGGCTCCACCATGTCCCATAAGCAGATCTGATGCCTAGATGGGAGGGAGACAGGACACACTTTGTGCTGCTGTGAGCCACAGGTGACGCCCTCATGCTCCCACTTCCATTGGCTGGAAAACCATGGGAGTGCAGAGCCAATGCTCTGAGTATGAGGCCAGTATGCAGAGCTCTGTGGCCTTCCACCTCTGAGACAGATCTGATGGCCACTTCCAAGGCACAGCTTGGTGCCAGGACAGGTAAAGACTTGAACGCCTTTACTTGCAGCACTGCCAATTGGCAGGGAACCACAAAGGTCCCTTTCTGACTGGGTGTTCCAGTCGAGAGCCATGCACCTGATCGCCCTATTTCATATCTCAATACAATCTATTATAAGAATTTTAAATCTTATCCCTTGGTGTTGTCATATACAGGCAGTCCCCGGGTTACGTACAAGATAGGGACTGTAGGTTTGTTCTTAAGTTGAATTTGTATGTAAGTCGGAACTGGTACATATTGTAGGGGAAACTCTAGCCAAACATTTCTCCAGAGCTCAGTTTTATTGTCCCACACCTCACTTCCCTCAGTCCTTTATTCTCAAGCTGAGGTGTCTGCTGAGAAAAGCTGCTCCGCGTCTCCCTGGTCTGCTGGAGGGGGTGGGGCGCTAGTTTCGCGTCTCCCTGGTCTGCTGGGGGGAAGCAGCTAGTGCGGGGTTGCCTCACCCCGTTTGTAAGTAGGGATCCGATGTAAGTTGGATCCATGTAACCCGGGGACTGCCTGTATAACTTTCTCTTATAATTAATGTTGAAATCTTAGGGAAGTTTTCTTGTGTTCATTTCTTTGTGAATCAATCTCTATATTTGTTGTAGAGATGGATAGGATGAGTATTCGTTGTTTTAAGCAGGGTAGCAGAGGTTCTGTGGATGTGTGTGAGGGATGTAGTCTTGTGGGTTTTTTTCTATTTCTCAAACCCTGCTGGTGACTCGTGGAGAGGATGAAAAAATATACACACGTGTGGGTATAAATGTTTAATCGTAGGAGTCTAGAATAATTATTGGAATGATTTCATAATACAAAATATATTTAGAAGTGAATTTGGGTGCTGTGTTAATATTTTTATTTTTAATATTTCTGTTTTGGTTCATGGGAGCTGTTCCTTTAAGACCAGAGGTGACACTTTATTGCCGTGTATTTGATACTGAGAGCAATGTAAGGGAGAGATTTTCAGTCTCTAGAGATTGGAAGAAATTGCCTGTGTAAGCTCCAAAAAGGTCAGCATGTTATTTAATAAGCTTATCTTACTGAAAAGCAAGCCTCGTTCTCCAAGGTGTTACATTATCACTTTACTGGGCACTGGATGCCTCAAGACTTTGCTAATGAGACATAGAGCTTTTTAATTTTGATCACAAGTTTGAATCAGGCTCAGCATAACAGAGATTAACAATTACTCCCATCTAATGGAATCTGTATAGCCACTAAATAATTTGAATTGCCTTGTCCTAGTGCACTGACAAATTCATCACCATGCTTTGAACTAAATTGCATGTTCTTCTGGGCAGGTGTATTGCTATGTGTTCTGCAGGCTGCAGCGCAATTGTGTCCTGGTTTTGTTTGCATCTTCTACTGAGAGGTCCTGCAATAGGAGGCCAAAATTGAATTTCTCTTGATAAACTTGTAAAAGATGACACCACTGTAATTGCCTCTCACATTGGAGGCAGGCAGAATGATTTTTTTTAAAGAAATCAGAAAATAAACCAGCAAACTAAGGATTTAAACTTTTTCCTCAAAAATTGAGATTGTGGTAGTGTTCTGTTTTTGTTCCCTCGTAGTCTAGGTCTGACATTACTTTTGAACTCTGGGGTTTGCAGTAATACATTCCAGAAAATAACTGTCTGCATTAGATCCTCTACTAGCATCAAAGGCAAATGAGACTTATACTAGTGGCAAATTTACAGCAGCAGAATTGAATTTACTTAGCTTCCCTCCTTTCCAGTATTGTTCTACCCAGTCTGGTATTAGGCAGCTGGTGTACTGTAACTGCTGTGATCATTGCTTATTCTGCTGTTCATGACTCTCTTGCTGTTCCCTTGTGCTCCTCCCATCTGTTTGTTTTATCTTCTTGTTGAGTCTTGTTTTAAATTTAGAGTGTGATCATCTTGTGGCACAGCACAGACTTATCTTTTACCCCTCTGACAATGCTGCGGGCTGTGGTAAATCAATCCCACTCTGAATAGTGAGTGCCCTTCACTCCTCTCTCTGTATTCTCTTATCAGTATTTTCAAGGTAGGCTTACGGAAGGTGTGTTCCTCTGGCAAATAAAAAGAAACCAGTTTTCAAGCACAAAACAGAGGGACATGGGGAGATACTTTCCCTGCCCCCTCACTGGACACTCAGCTTTGGTTGTTTCTCCTATAGCTAGAACTGCCTCTCACACTGGAGAAGCCAATCTCTGTGATGCCACCAGCCCTGAAGCAGCGTGTCTCTCTTCCCTCTCCCTGGAGTAGGGGTTTTTAAAGGTGTTTAAATATTGAACAGAACTGGTCCCAAAATAAACCCCTGCGGAACCCCACTTGTTATACCCTTCCAGCATGATTGTTGACCGTTAATAACTACTCTCTGAGAATGGTTATCCAGTCAGCTATGTGCCCACCTTACATTAGCCCCATCTAAGTTGTATTTGTCTAGTTTATTGATAAGAAGATCATGCAAGACCATATCAAATGCCTTACGAAAGTCTAGGTATACCACATCCACTGCTTCTCCCTTATCCACAAGACTTGTTGTTCTATCAAAGTTATCATGTCAAAGATTGGTTTGACGTGATTTGTTCTTCACAAATCCATGCTGGCTGTTACCAATCACCTTATTTTCTTCCAGATGATTGAAGATGAATTCTTTAATTACTTGCTCCATATCTTTCCTGGCACAGAAGTTAAACTGACTGGTTTGTAGTATGATGGGGACTAATTTGGCTACAGTTACTCAAGAGAGAGATCTTGGAGTCATTGAGGATAGTTCTCTGAAAACATACGCTCACTGTGCAGCAGCAGTTCAAAAAAGCAAATAGAATGTTAGGAATCATTAAAAAGAGGATGGAGAATAAGACTGAAAATATCTTATTGCTTCTATATAACAACATGGTACGTCCACATCTTAAATACTGCGTATAGATGTGGTCACTTAATCTTTAAAAAGATATATTGGTATTGGAAAAGGTTCAGAAAAGGCCAACAAAAATTATTAGGGGTTTGGAGTGGGTCCCATTTAAAGAGATGAAAAAGACTTGGACATTTCAGCTTAGAAAATAGGGGATATGCTAGAGATCTATAAAATCATGACTGGTGTGGAAAAAATGAATAAGTAAAAATTATTTACTTATTCCCACAATATAAAAACTAGGGGTCACCAAATGAAATTAATAAGCAGCAGTTTTAAAATAAACAAAAGGAAGCTTTTCTTCACTCAGCACAGTCAACCTCTGGAACTCCTTGCCAGAGGATATGGTGAAGGCTAGGACTTTAACAGGGTTCAAAAAAAGAGCTAGATTCATTGATGGAGTTGAGGTCCATCAATGGCTATTAGCCAAGGTGGGTAGGAATGGTGTCCCTAGCTTCAGTTTCTCTGGAAACGAGTGACTGGAGGGATCACATGCGGATTATCTGTTGTATTCCCTCCCTCTGGGGTATCTGGTATTGGCCACTGAGAGCAGACAGGATACTGGGCTAGATGGACCATTCGTCTGACCCAGTATGGCCATTCTTATGCTCTTATGAGGAAGGAGACAATATAGTTTTTCTGAGTTTGAACCATAGGTACTGCTCTAGCCAGGCATTGCTCATCCCCCTCTACCTTCCCTCAAGCCTCTGCCACTCAGCATCTTTCCACTCCTTCCCTGAGCATGCTGCATCCTTACTTCTATCCCTCTCTCCTAATGCTACTAAACAACTACTTGCATCATGCAGGAGGTGCTGGGAGGGAAATGGAGGGGGAGATAAGTTTGGGGCAGCTGGTGGGCAGGAGAGCTGGGGGGGAGAGGAGTTTGGCTGCCAGTAGATCCAGTGTTCCCTGCAAACTCTGTGCTTGGGTGGCCACCCAGGAGAGATTCAGGTATCACCCATCTGATTTAGCAGAGCTCCCACAGCACTTACAGCTGGCAGTATGTGTTTCAACTGGTAGTGCACATCCACAATTGCCTCAGCGCACATGACAAAATGTATTCTGCCATTGGATGGAAAAAAATTGAGGGAACCCTGCTTAGTACCTGCTAATTATACCTTAGGAGTGTTCCAGCTCTGGAGCACCCACAGAGTTATGCACCTATAGTTTGGACTACAAACTGACAGAAGATTTGCGATCATTCTGTTGTCTCCATCTACTAAAATATTGAATGACTCACCCACAGCTCTAGATGTGTTAACAGGTACTGGAACATCCACATGAAACTAACCTTTTTACGAGTAGCTTCCGAGTATCTGCTAGTTTGGGATACCTTTCTGCAAATCACTCCTTAAAACCTACTTCTCCTAGAAATTCTTCTTGTATTATCCTCTTATAAGTGTTGCACCTGTGCCCTGTCTCCAATGATTTATGTTTTGGTTTGAGTTTCCTTCATTATAATCTCTCCGGGAGGTTCAGTGCCTTAGTCTAGATGAGGGCTACTGAACTTTGGAAGCTCCGAGGGCCACAATGATACTCTCATGCTGGGGGGTGGGGCAGGGAGGATGTTTGGTATTTTTTGTTAAACCATCTGGCAACCCTAGCAGAGACTACATTTCAGACCAAGACCTCATAGACTAAGAATATATGCTTCAGAGTGTTTCTTAATATTTCATCCATGAAATGGGATATAAATATAGCCACTGAAATACAGGCTTTCGTGAAAGTTTCAGTTGTCCCTGAAAAAATAAACTAGGCTTTTTTTTATTTATACCACTCAAATTGTGTTCTAGGCATCACCACAAAAGCAGGAAAGATGCATGGTAGTTTTCCAGTTTAGTAGACAAAATTCTAGCATAGGAAAATAATGGGAAATCAAAAGAAGAAAGAACAAATGAATAAGTAGTGATGATAATTTCATCATATCGTTAACTTTCACTAAGATTTTTAGATTTTTATAGTGTTTTCATTAACAGTTTTGAGAGATACTGATGATAAAGCATTGTAGACAATGTATTTGTAGCTGGTATGTTTATTTTATTGAGCTGGCAATTTCTCATTGATTATGGCCTCACTTGCATGAAAAACTTATCTTACATAATCCAGTTAGAATTTTAAAAAATTCCTCCTGTATAGTGTTCCATCTAACTTGTATGGTCCTGTGTCTCTGGAAAAACTGTCATTAGTTTTTCATTGAAAAATAAATTTCATAAGATATTTTAGTACTATATAATATAATTCTGAAAAACTTATGTTATCATTTGCAGATACTAACTTTCATGTACTGTAGTATGGTAGTAAGTCTACTGCAAGAGATGCAATCCCTTGAAAATGGTGCTGTCACTAATGACAGGCACATACTGTGCATTTAAAAGGTGGTTTTTTTTGTGTCTTCCAGAAGGTCCTCGGCCATCACAGAAAGAAATCATATCACTACGAGCATTTATGCTTCTGTTTTTGAAACAGCTTATATTGAAGGTAAAATAATCTTATTGCAGAATATTAGCAATTTGATAAATGTAGCAAACTTGAAGGCCCAAGGTAGACATTGACTAGATACATAATTCCTGGCAATTAGTTTGTCTACATCTGATTAATGTTAATATTGGTCTGTGTTTAAAAAAAAAAAGATACTCCCTCCCCTCAAATCTTCCCTGAATGCAATTGAGTTTTAGGATATTTCATATCAGCCATACTACACTGTTTATCTCTTTCAAGAATTTAGCCCCAAAAGGGTGCACACTTCTAACCTGCTGCTATAGCAGATGCCCTACTTTACCACACTGTTGTAGAAGATCTAATCATATGAGAAGGGAAAAGGGCAGTCAGAAAGATAATAGTTTCTTGATTTTTTTTTCTTTCTGACCCTCGTGTATGTTAGAACAACCTCTGAGCTGCTCTTATATGTCCCAAATGACAACAGTCTCTGAGATTTCATCTGTCATTTGAGAATAGCCAGTATGCAGGGTTTTGTGTATTCTTCCCATGTCTCTGCTCTCATTTTTTCTTTCCAGAGATATGCCCCAGATCTATGGGAATGTGCTATAGCTGGCAATGCTAACTTTGTCTGCTACAGACTCCCACCCACACTAGAAAAATCCTTTTCAGTGAGGACAGGTACAGGTCCATTTCTTTTGCATTGCCAACATGGTAGATGGTGTAAAGTAAGGGAGAGAATCTAACCCTCTGGCTTTATTTGGTATTTCATTCATAAGATAATGCAAAGCCCTAGTTTTTAAAAGTATCCTATTTTAGAGAGACTTTGCAGTCAATAGTTTTCTTGGGCACTATGTGAAGAATTTTAGCTCTATGAAAAAATATCCATTCTTTTTTAGGATAGAGGAGTCAAGGAAGATGAACTGCAGAGTATCTTAAATTACTTATTAACAATGCATGAGGTAGGTATCTATAATTACTTATCTGTTACTGTAATAAATTGTACCAACTTTATGGAAAGCATTCAATTAGGAATATTTTGTAAAGATTTTGATACTTGTCACACAGGATGAAAATATTCATGATGTGCTGCAGTTGCTAGTGGCTCTAATGTCAGAACATCCAGCATCTATGATACCTGCATTTGATCAAAGAAACGGAATACGGTAAGATGGAGAAATGAAAACATGCTTTTGAAACTAACCTTCCTTCTAACCACATACATAAAAAGTGCAATTGCTTGCTTTTGGAGTACAAATACATTTATGGAATCTACTAAATCTAGCATTTTATTCTTTCAAAACATGAAAGTTTTATAACTTGTCATGTGGAGAGTTAAGTGAAAATCTTTCAGTTGGGGTCTTTTTTTATAAAAACTAGACATGTTAGGTGATAAAATATTTTTATTTGCAATTCAGTCTGGAATAGAATGTGCTGCTCACAAATGTGGAAACCTTCTGACTATTCCCCAAGGGTCCTGCACTTTCTGGCAACTAGTGTTTGTCTCAGAGACTCTCTGTGATCCTCCACACAGCCTGTTGCCTCTTTAGGGTTGTCAGGTGTTCTGTTTTCACCCGGACAGTCCGATATTTGTGGCCCCTGTCTGGTTTAAAAAAACAGACAGAAAATACCGGATATGTATATTCTGTTTTTCTCAGATGGAAGGCCAGTGGGGACATTCTTCTTCCCCTGATGCGTCTGGTGGGGGGGAGCAGGGAGCATGGTGACTTTTTTTTCTCTCTCAACAACTTTGGTCCCCTGTTGTTGTTTTTTGCTCAACCAATTTTTTTCCCTGCCATGTTCGAGATTTTTGTGAAAGTATCTAGCAACCCTAGGCCTTTTACTAGAGGCAAAGGTCACAGCCTACTGAGCCATTGTCATCATAGGCTAGGCCATAGTTTGGGGTGAAACCCCCATCAGAGGCAGGCTCTGTAGTTGCATGGGGAGGGTTGGGAAAACCTAGGCCCACTCACTACTCGAGATTGCAGACCCTAAGGCAGGTAATGCATTTCCTCCACTCCCAGCCTTGCATCCTTTCCTTGGGACACTTTGCCAAACAGTCCTTCTTAGTACTTGAGCAATCCTTCCTCCTACTCCTCAGCAGCACTCTACCACACTCGAGGGCTATGTCTACAATCATGGCTTCTTGCGCGAGTAACATGCAAATGAGGCTAAGCGTGGAATATCGCTGAGCCTCATTTGCATACCTAATGAACCACCATTTTTTTCAGAAGAGGCTCTTGCACAAGGAGCGTCTTCACTGTTCCTTCTTGCGCAAAAAAACCCCTCTTGCACAATGCAGTTACACCTATTACTTGACAGGAGGAAAAATGGTGGCTCATTGGGTATGCAAATGAGGCTCGGCAATATTCCACCTTTAGCCTCATTTGCATATTACTCGCGCAAGAAGCCGCAAGTGTAGACATAGCCCTAGTTCTTAGCTTTCAGTATAACTCCTCATGCTGTCATTGGCCTTCCCTTTGCCCTACCTTAGGGGAAGGTTTTTAAACTGGGCCTACCAGGCCTTAATTAGCTGCAGGTGCTCTGACTATCCTGCTGCTTCAGGCAAGCTCTTAATAGGCTCTAGGTGCCTGCCTGCCTTGGTTGTGATAGCTGTGCCTGGCCAGTTCCTTCAGGAAACAGAAAATTATTCGCCCAGTTTCCTGTATATTTGCCCTCCACCAGGATACTGTACCCAGCTGCCCTGTATTTGTCATAAAGTACATTTCAAAATTCAGATATGAGTATGGAGATTCCCTTTTCTTTTAACTATTAAGGGAGACTGTTTTAGTCAGTTTTATAAACATTCTACGGTTTAAACTTATATTCTTGCCAGAAAGTGAAAATTGTCTCTAGTAAATGTTTATCAGTAATTTATAGATGAATAGAGTAAAAAGGACGGTGCTCTTGGCATTTTCTTATCAAGTATACTAACAAAATGATAATTTTAAAACAATAACCATGTTTTAATATGATTCTTCGTGTGATAGTCTGAAAAAAAAAACCCTCCACTATTACTAAGCTATTGTGTAAAAACTTGCGGCTTATTTGTTCAATATCTGTTTTTATGATGATTTAATCAACTGTCTTAAAATATTAAAATTTTCATGGAAGTCTTTATTTGAAACTATTTAATTAACTATGCCAGTTGAAATAAAGATGGGATCCATCTAGTTCTTACTAGCAGAATTTAGTTTTTTGATGTTCTTTTGTTCAGCTGTGATTTGTTCATCATTTGTTTTTGGTCAGTTCCAACATTTTTATGCTGAAAGTCTAACAGCTAAGCTGGAGGAGTTAACATAGCCCTGGTCTACACTAAAGTGTTATTTTGAAATAACTCCCCTTATTTCAAAATAACAAGTGGAGCATTCACACTATTAAGCAAGCCCGTTATTTCGAAATAATGGTCTGGTTATTTCAAAATAATAATTCCTGCTTTCCATGAGGAATAACAATTATTTAGATATATTTATTTTGAAATAGCGGTAGTGTGAATGCTGCACTGCTGTTATTTTGAAATAACTACTCTTCAGAGTAATTACTCCCCGGTGCTTCCTGGGGCTCTAAGTTGAAGTAGCATGTCCACATTAAGGGAGACTAATTTTGAGACTTCTGTGTAGTGTGTGCATGCTATTTTGAAATAGTTATTTCAAAATAATTTAGTTTGAAATAATTTCCTAGTGTAGACATGCCTATAGTGACTAGGAAAAGAGAAATGTGAAGAAAGAAAGAGGGAACAATCTAGTTCTTTTTTGAACCCTGTTACAGCCTTAATCTTCACAACATCTTCAGGGCATAATTTCCAGAGGTTAACAGTCTCTTCTCTTCCCTTTAATTGTTTCCATCCATGTGAGGAATAAATTTCATTATGTGCAGTATAGCATATGCAGATGTGTCCCACCAATAAAAATATATGCTGCTTGGCTGTAGGAGGCTGCGGGCACTCTGCCAGTCAGCTGGGCAGCAATCTTTCATGGGTGCCCGGCTTACAGGGAATACTGGTTGTGTGAAGAAATACCTCCTTTTTTTGTTTTGTTTTAAACCTGCTGCCTATTAATTTCATTTTGTGCCCGCTAGTTCTTGTGTTATAGGAAGGAGTAAATTTATTGACTTTCTCTACACTAGTCATGAATTTATAGATCTCTTTCATATCCCCCCTAGTTATCTCTTTTACAAGCTGAAACGTAAGCTTTATTAATTTCTCCTCATATGGCAGCCTTTCTATACCCCCCCCCCCCAAATCCTTTTGGTTGCCTTTTCTGAAACTTTTCTCCTTCCAATATAATCTTTTGAGATGAGATGACCACATCTGAACATATGTGGATGTACCATGAACTTATACAGATTCAATGTATTTTCTGTCATCTTATCTAGCCCTTTCTTAATGAATCCCAACATTCTGTTTGCTTTTTTTGATTGCCACTACACATTGGATATTTTCAAACAATTATCCACAAGACTCCAAGATGTCTGTCTTGAGTGGCAATTTAGATGCTATCATGCTATGCTGTGTGTTGTGATTATTTTCCAGTGTGCTTTACTTAGCATTTATCAACCTCAAATTTCTTCTGCCATTTTGTTGCCCAGTCATCCAGTTTTGCGAATTTCTTTTGAAGCTCTTGGCAGTTTCCTGTGGATTTAACTATTTGAGGAATTTTGTATTATATGCAATTTTCCCACCTCGTCGTTAAACCCTTTTGCCAGATTATTCTACAGACAACCATGGAGTGCCATTGTTTACATCTCTCCTTTCTGAGAACTGTCCATTTATTCTTAACCTTGGTTTCCGATCTTTTAACCAGTTTCCAACCCATGAGAGGACCTTCTCTCTTATCCCATGTCAGTTTAGTTTACTTAAAAGCATTTGGTGAGGGACTTTGTCAAAAGCTTTCTGGAAATCAAAGTACGCTATATCCACTGGATCCCCCTTGTCCACATGTTTGTTAACTCCTCCCCCTGCCCCCCAAAGAATTCTAGTAGATTTGGCATGATTTCTTTTTATAAAAAAACATGCTGACACTTTCCCAACAAGCTCTGTTCATCTGTGTGTCTAGCATTTCTGTTATTTACTACCAGCAAACTTACCCAGTGTTGTCTGGGTCCTTCAAGGCAGCAGGCTAGTGCTGTTGTTGTAGGACAGGGTTTTGGAGATGTGGAGGGAGTACCGCTGGGGAGTGAGAGTGAAGGTTGGGGGGTGAAAAAGGGCTCAGGGCATGGGATCCAGTCTGACACAGGCCTCTTCTATGCCCTAAACCTTCTCTCTTCCAGATGCCAGGGGAGTTTTCTTTTTACCGAGGGGACCCTCAGCTGCCAGGGGCCTCTTTTCTCCCCCCCACAACACTCGGTGCTACAGCCAAGGAGTTGGGGGTCCAACGGTTTGGGGAGGGAGGGCTCCTTTCTTTATCTGGTGGCAGTCAAGATGGTAGAGTCCCAGCTCTGCTGGCCACTTCCTAGGTAGACACTGCATGATAGCTCTCTCCTGTGGTCTCGCTGCCCCCAGTGACCACTCTCATATTGCATCTCTCCAAAAAGTAACCCCCATGTTATGGAAAACTGTAGTTTTCCTGTTTGTGCTGGCAAAACCAAACTGTTACCTTGCTTCAAGTTAGGAGAGAGGAAGTTGCGTAACAAATTTGGTGGCCCTAGGGGAAGTCCTTGAACAAATGAACTCAGACAGACATATTTCTAAAATATATAGATTGCTTTTCCTTTCTTAACTTACTTACAATTTTATTGTTTAATTTCACATATCTAAATGATTCTGTGGAATGGTGTTTTGTGGTAAACTCAGAGAATATACTGACTGAATTTCTTTTCATTGTAGAGTCATTTATAAATTACTGGCTTCCAAAAGTGAAAGTATCTGGGTGCAGGCACTGAAGGTACTGGGATATTTTCTCAAACACTTGGGTCACAAGTAAGTGTACTTTCTGAAGTAGTTGTAGTCGTATAAATTATAATCATTGTGTGTTCTTGTTTGTAACATTGTTTAAAATACAAAACATGACATCTTAGAAAGTGCTTAAAATGCATAAACTACAGTGACTATATGAGTAACTTGCAAATTCTTTTATAGCTATGTAGTGTGGAAATTCCTAATTTTCAAATTAATTTCTTACAATAGTAATTTCAAAAATAAAATAATTGGTAACTTTTAAATGATTATAAAAATGAGTGTTATATCAAATTTGGTTTAAAAGCCCCCACAAAACCCGGTAATCTGTTTATGTATGGCGATGTATCTCTGAAAGTGCAGTACATAAGTAACTCAGTGTTTTATAGACCATTGAAAATGGTTGGTCCGTGATTTGCATTTTCAGTTGCAATAGCAGTAAACATTAGGGATGTAAGCAATTAGTTGAGTAGTTGCTATTCGACTAGTCACTTCACCTCCCCCCTTGCTGCCTCTGTCAGTGAGGAAAGCAAGGCGGTGGGGAGCAGGAGCTGGTGCTGGGTGAAGTTGGCTTAAAAGCCAGCTCCCCCGAGCACCGTGTCCATGGGGAGGCAGAGGCGCAGTGTGGGACAGTGAAGGGGAGGCTGAGGAGCAGCTCATGCCCAGTACCTCCCTTCTGCACCCCACCTGCCTGGCAACTCCTAATACATTTAAAAAGTAGTTGAGGGGAGAGGTAGAGCTTGAGTGGAAGATAGGGTTCAGGCTGACCTAGATAAATTGGAGGATTGGGCCGAAAGAAATCTGAGGAGGTTCAACAAGGACAAGTGCAGAGACCTACACTTAGGACGGAAGAATCTCATGCTCTGCTACAGGCTAGGAACCTCATAGACTTTAAGGTCAGAAGGGACCATTATGATCATCTAGTCTGATCCCCTGCACAGTGCAGGCCACAGAATCTCACCCACCCCTCCCAGAATAATCCTGAACCAACTGGCTAAGCATCAGTTCTGCAGGAAAGGACCTTGGGATTACAGTGGATGAGAAGTTGGCTATGAGTTAACATTGTGCCCTTGTTGCCAAGAAGGCTAACAGCATATTGAGGAGCACTAGTAGGAGCATTGCCAGCAGATAGAGGGAAGTTTTTATTTCCCCTCTATTAGGTACTAGTGAGGCTACATTTGGAGTATTTCATCCAGTTTTGGGGTCCTGACTACAGAAAAGATGGGGACAAATGGGAGAGAGTGCAGAGGAGGGCAACAAGAATAATTTGGGACCTGAAACGCATGACTTACAAGGGGACTCTGAGGGAACTGAGCTTATTTAGCATGCAGAAGAGAAGAATGGGGGAGGGGGGTTGATAGAAGCCTTCAAATATCTGAAGTGGGCTTCCAAATAAGATGGAGCTAGGCTGTTCTCAGTGGTGACAGGACAAGAATCAATAGTGTCAAGTTGCAATGCGGGAGGTCTAGACTGAATATTAGAAAAAACTAGGAGGGTCGTGAAGCTCTGAAATGGTTACTTACCTAGGGAGATGGTGGAATCTCCATCCTGATGTTTTTAAAGGCCAGGCTTGGCAACACCTTGGCTGGGGTGATTTAGTTGAGGTTTGTCCTACTCTGAGCAGGGGATTGGACTAGACGACCACCTAATGTCCCTTCCATGATTCTTGAGTCTTTTAAATACATAAAAAAACATTTTCAAATGATGGGAATAAATAAAATTGAGGAATAATAATAAAAACATTTTCATATGAAAATGTAGCTATTACAGTGCTATACAAATACAAACTGAACAGAAAATGATCTATGTAAATGGTTATAAAAATACAGAAATAAGGTGTAGCAAGATGTGGAAATGTGAAATTTAGATTTGAGTCAGTGCCATGTAGACCTGTTTTGTATAGTTCCTCAAATGCTGTTTTGACTAGCCCCAAATTATTATTAATGTGCTATTACATAGTCATTTTCATTTTCAAAATGATGTCCATACACTTAATCAGTAATCTTGTTAATATCCCATGAGTTTGAATGAATTATTAATCCATTTTAACAAATGATGATACTGAACCAGACATCTTAAAAGACTTTCATGAAATTGCACATGTGCATCAGTGACAGAGCCAGCATGAGAACTCAGATTATCTGGTAGCAATCCCTCTCAGTCCTCTAGGCTACCTTTCCTCTTGACTTTTGATCACATAGTTAGAACCATATTGATGGGAACATGTGGTAGGGTATGGTAGAGTAGCATCAAAGAAGATTGACAATTGTATGACACAACAGCACCAAGCAAGTAAAATCTCTGTATACAAGAGTTATTTGTATAATCTTATTGAGAGTCATGTATGAAGGACAATAATGCTTTAGATTTCCATTTGCATAACATAAAGAAAAGTTTTAAGGAGTTATTTTCTATTGTCTCTTTAAAAAATTGACAAATATTTGTGAATTTAATAAATTGGAGATATGTGGCTACATACTACCAGACTACATTGTCCCACTTACCTTTGTATTTCCGTAGAGGAAAACTATGAAAACTTTTCTTCTAAGAATTTCAGATATGACCGCTAACACGCTTTATTATTCATTATTTTAATTTATATTGTACCTGTTTTTCCCATATAGATTGTAAATGTTTCTGGATAGAGAATTAGTTAATTTCCCTCACTTCTTAAAACACATTGTAGGCAAAACACAATAAATACTGCATATATTTATGTTGCTATATACATTAAAACTCTGGTCCAGCATCCAATGCTCCGGGACTCCTGATGGTCTGGCACCATCGGGAACCCGGAAGTGCTCCGCGCAGCCAGACAATTGGAGCTGCTCTGAGCCTGGCTTCCCCGATTCAGCCGCTGCTGAAACTGACCAGCAGATGAATCGGGAAAGCTAGGGGCAGAGCAGCTGGGGTGCTGCCGGGTTGGTCCCGTAGCGCCGGCCTTCGGCACTGCGGGACCAACCCGGCAGCACCCCTGCTACTCTGCCGCAGGCGTCCCCGATTCATCTGCTGCTGGAACTGACCAGCAGCAGCTGAATCGGGGATGCCTGGGGCAGGGGGGGCTATGAGGGGTCTGGGGTGGCATCCCTCCCCACCCCACCCCAGATCCCTCATAGCCCCCCATCCAATAGTCCAGCATATCTGATAATCTGGCACTCCCTGGGTCCTAAAGGTGCCGTATTATCGGAAGTTTACTGTACATGTTTAAACAGAATACTGTTTGGGGGATTGCCTGAATTTCTCTGTTTTATTTGTGAACCAGGGCTACTTCTTTCTCTGCTTTTAAGGTATACTGTGTGACTTGCATTACAATACACTAAAACTGTATTCCGCTCAGCTCGAATTTCACAATTCTTCAGAATTTTGTATGGCTCATACTAGATTTTTAATAATATTTTAGGAGTGTTTTATTGTCTGTATGAAAGAAGCTGTGCAGAGACTGACAATGGTGATAAAACCCATACATGATAAAGTACCTTTCCTGGAAGACACAGGGAAGGATAACCCTGAGCTTTGGGAGGGAAAAGCAGAACTTCATCTTGCGTATCAGTCACCCATCTGCCCAATGTTGAGATATCTTTGACAGATTTGGCAGGGGAGGGTTACAGCCTACTCTGGCTGGGCTCTACCAAAGGAAGGTGTCCGTGACAAACAAAATTTTGAGGGCAAGAAGGTTTATGGGTGGTTACATATAGAAGCCCATCTTATATATAAAACTGCATTCTGACTACCATTCAATATGGCCAAAACAGCTTAATTTTCAGAAATAACAAAGTAATTTTTAGTGTTACATGATAATAAAATAAACATTTCAAAACATAAATATTATTAAGTCCAAGTTTGACTTGTAATCTATTTTTTCTTGCAATCAAAAACATTTTATCTCTGGATTGCATCTATTTAAAATGTTCAACATATCTTATGATTTATATTTTTGTGTTCTTTTCTCCAGACGAAAGGTTGAAATCATGCATACTCATAGTCTTTTCACTCTTCTCGGAGAGAGATTGATGCTGCATACAAATACTGTGACCGTTACAACATATAACACACTTTATGAGGTACAAATTACTTAAATGTACAAATATACTTTGTTGCAAAAAATGTGTATGATTAGAAAAATATGTTTATATGAATCTGTATTTAAAAAATCTCAATATTCAAGTCACTAGGACTAGATTATAAAATCTGAAAAGGTCTGATACTTGCTGAATTCAGAGGATTTATTTTGCTTGTTCAGATGTTTTCACAAGCTCTGTTACAATTTTAGCAACTTGTCTGTAAAGTTTTACATACACCTATGACCTTAGTATGTAGTTTGTTTAAAAAAAAATCCTTTATAAAATGGTCTTGCATACAAACTTTGAATGTTCTAACACTTGTGTTTGGAGCAGGCTTTTGAAATTCAATGGGAGAAATCTCTGGGACCATAGAAATGCCTTCTTCTTTTCTTTTTAATTGTGAAGGCAAATTGAGTTTAGTTGAATTGTAAGTTGTTGAAAATGACCATGTTCCTTCTCTATCTTATGTTGTTGGCAATGGTCCAAAATAACTGAATATGAGCACCTTAAGGCTGGGTCCATGTTGTTGCCAAAAGAGCATCAGCATATACTACAATGGGAACCCCAGGAGTAGATAGCTTGGGCATACCAGGACAGCTGAG
Source organism: Pelodiscus sinensis (assembly GCF_049634645.1). NCBI lineage: Eukaryota > Metazoa > Chordata > Testudines > Trionychidae > Pelodiscus > Pelodiscus sinensis. The sequence continues at coordinate 296,531,749 of NC_134711.1, read as the reverse complement.
AGAGAGGGGGGACTGTTTTCTCCAGACAGCCTTCAACGACGCACCAAATAACACTTATGGCCCATACCTTTTGCTGGTGCCAGTGCATAGGGTAAGAGCCTCTCATGTCCAGATCCTCAATCTTATGGAACAAACTATATGGTGCACTGCAGTTGGATAATGAATTAGTGTGTGTGTGGGACTGCTGTCTGTCTTGCTTTAGAAATTGTATGTACAGGATGAGACAAAAGAATTGCAGAAAGGGAACGGTTGCATTGTGGTTACAGAGGCTTGACTGACTTAAGAGGGCTCACTTGTATACTTGCCTGTATCACAGATTTTGTGTGTGATGTTGAGCAATCCAGTTGAACCAAATTTTGACACACTGTGTTTCTAATTTTGGAGTGTCCAGTTTCAAACACCGTGCGTTTTTTCACAGAAGTGCAGAATGGTCACAGCTGCAGTTGAACTCGGAGCAGTAGATGCTCAGCTCCTTTGGCAGTCAGGCAAAGGGGTTTGGAGGAATGAGCACAAAGGTGGGAACGAGGAGTTCAAGTGCCTATCTGTATTCCACTTAAAGCTGCACTTCAATTTAATCTCAAGAATTTTCACAAGTCTGCAAAAAGTTTACTTCCAATAATGTTTGATTTTGAAGTTTGGAGCAGTCTTTGAGTGGTACAGGGACAGCCACCTGATAGGGATGTTAAGGACTAGTTGACTATCCGATGAGCAAATGCTTATCGGATAGTCAGTCGACTAGTTGATTTCTCCCCCCCCCCCCCATTGCTGCCTCTATCAGATAGAGAGGGGGGAAATCGACTATCAGATAGAGGCAACAAAGTGAGGGAAGAAGCAGTTCTTCAAAGCGGCAGTGGGATCAGCTGTGCCTGCTACCGCTTTGAAACTCCGCCTTTGCGTTTGAAAGGGACAGCACCACATAGCTGAGCCAGAGATCAGCTGTGTGGCTGCCCCTTTGAAACTCTGAGGTGATGTTCAAAGAGTCAGCATTGCACAGCTGATCCCCAGCTCAGCTGTTCGGTGCTGCCCCTTTGAAATGCCGCCTCCGTATTTCAAAGGGGCAGCATCGGACAGCTGAGCCTGGGGTCAATTGGGACTCCCCAGCTGATCCCTGGCTCCAGTGCAGCATTTCCAGTTCTGGCAAATGCCGCAGTTAACTGGGGAGTCCCCAGCATATCCTGGGTTCCGCTGAAATGCCGCGCAGAGCCCAGGATCAGCTGGGGAGTCCACAGCTGACCCCAGCTCCACATGGCATTTCAAAAGGGCAGTGCTGCCGCTTTGACATGCTCCCACTGGGACTCCCTTTGCCCTCTCTCTGTGGCCCTGGCTAAGTTACTTGCAAAAGATGAGCAGGTGTGTATAAAACCTGCACACTTTGGGATTTGTGGTGAGCTTTGGCTTTTTACCTGATCAGGACGAAGTCTTTCCGGGTATCTTCCCAGCTCTTTGTTTCTTATGTGGAATGAGCTAGAGGTCACCTGATTATAGCACAGCGAATTTCAAAATGGATTACCAACTGAATCATTGTGTTACACAGCCAAAAGCACAGAGCCTCCTGAGAAGCTGACAGTGTAATCAACCAGACCGTGCATTCAACTTCTGCAGCATTTGAGACGTTTCCCTTTTGTGGACATCTGCAGAGCAATGACAGTAATCTGTCCACATGTTTTACGTACACTTATGGCCTTTTTATGTAGTTTATTTAAAAAAATCCTTTATAAAACAGTTTTGCAGTCTGTGAGTGCTCTTGGAAAATGCATTTGTGGAGAAAGCAAACCTACAGTCCCTCTTTGAGACTCTGATTGCCACTGCCTTCAATAATAGTAGTGTAGCCAGGGTAGCATGGGCAGTGGCTGAGGATAGTCATCCATATAGGTATCTAAGGGTCCATGTGGGCTTGTATTACCCTAGCTTCTACCCATGCCACTTCTGTCTATGCTAATATTTTTAGTGTCTCGCAAGCTGAGAAGCAAGATTTTAAGCCCAATGTAGATATAATCTAAGGCATGTGATTTTTCCTTTCTCCTGGTCTAGGATATAAAGTGTTTTTAAGAAACTCGCAGAATAGTTTGTGGATATGATTTAAATATTAGAGGAGAACAACTTTGACAAGGCTGGAAGACTTTTTTTTTGTATCAGAAATTGAGATTAATATTACTTTGTGTGGGGGTGTTTGTCTTCGAGCAAATGATGCAGCATGGATTCAGGACCAGTAGTTTGACTGACAGGAGGGAAAGAGCCAACTGGATAGCTACAGAAAAAGTTTTGACATCATGACAGTATTTTTAGAATTCTAGTTAAGAGAAAAAATTAGTTGACAGCTTATTTAAGCTCAGTAGTATTTCATTTCTCTTCAGTTTCAGATGCTATATAGGTGGGGGGAGAAATTTTATTTCATTTTTGATATAGATAAATGGTTATTTGTGAGTACTGTATCACTATCACTATGAATATTATGAATAAAGGATGGTTTTGGTAAAAATATATCTTTTAAAGTTACTTATATTTGTCTTTGCTGGACTAGGCTTTAATTTGTGTGATTACTTCAATTACATACTCACATACTCAAAGTAACTGCATACAAATGACCAGCTGCACAGCTCACTTTTCATTTGTGTACACAATAACTGTGATTATATGCTGAATCTTAATTATACATGCACTTATGCGCATACCCTCATATGGGCTGTAATGCACGTCTGATTTTTTTTTAATCGCTCAATCCAGATATTTTTAGAAAGATCTGCCCGAAATAAGTTTTCAAAAGCTTGAACAATGTTTCATTTCTGTAAAACTTTTGTATATTTAGGTTTTCTTTCACTTTTGCCATATATTAAGCTTATGAATGACCTCAAAGTGTTTTACATCATTTAAATTTTAAAGTCACTTAACACAGATTCAGAAAGTTTGAACTGTGCATAGTAAGACTATGTTGTAGTTTACATATCAATAACACTTAAGAGCAAAAGTAAAATGTATACCCTACGTGCCAAATAACCATTTTAGTTGCCAATATCTTCAAGCTTTGGTACAATACAGAACATTTTTCCTGACATGAATATAGTTCCAGAGAGACCTTTTGTTAGATTAAGAAAATGCATAATGTTATTCTTAAACACTACCAACGACAACTTGTAGTCAGACGCTGCCACTGGCGTGGTGCTCTGGCATCTGTTCTTCTCCCTTCAGTGTTGATAACCATTTGGCTACGTGTATACATGTGCTCTCTCTGAATGCTGTGCATGCTCTGTGCAGGTAACCACCAGCGCAGACTTCTGAGAGCCCCCAGTGACCACAAATCAGACAAGGTGTGAAGGCACTGGAACCAGGTTTATTGTTAAACAACATATGGTCTCTAGCACCCTGGGTGTCTAGACCAGATGTCAACAGTTTACACTAGTACATATGGCAATGGACTCATGTCAGTTAGTGGTCAGGAGTTTCTGCTATCCCCTCAGCTGGACCAAGACAGCCTCTCTGAGATACACTTTTATACACAGATACAAACAGGTTACACATCACTTCTTACATATCAAGGTGCCACCCTTAAATGTATTAGGTTGACACCACCTGATGTACCTAAATACCACCTTGGCCACCCAGGGTACAATCTGCTAGTTTATACTTAGGTGTCTTCTGGGAGAAACTGCTATTGGTCATGGGCTACTTCTCAACTTTGTCAATGGTAGGAAATTTCTTGCCCACCTTAGAAGAGGTTTGAACAGTATATTCTCTAGGGCAAACTGGGTGCAAACATTTCTACCACCATATCCTCTAACTCCCAGGCATAAGAAGAACACAAGCCAAGATTTTTATAAATAGCTGTCCAAAGGCATGCTCTTGAGTCTATATTTAGGCATTTCATTAAGTGGCCTGATTTTTAAAAGTGTTGAGCATCCCTTGTTCCTACTGAAGTTGGTTCCCTCAGCCTTCCTCAGAAGATAGCAGATAATTGTTACTTCAGTGGGAACTAGCATAAATTTTGGTTATGTGCTGAATATGAAAGGTACAAGATGGTACTGGGTCACTACCTGCCTAGTCATGGGCCAATCTTAACATTCTTCATGATATAAGGGTTAGAATCAGAATACAAAATCATACACTTTTTAGTATTATGTGGCTTGAACAGATCTATATATATTCAAAACAATACTATTTCACAAAATTCTTCCAAGAATTCATTTACAAAATGTTCACATTTGAGAAACCTGTCTTTAATGGAATTCTGTGAAATTTTGACAGTTTTATATGCAAAATGTTGTGAGATGATACTGTATTTTTTACTGGGGTTCAGTAATCTAGCTATTAAGGCAGATTGGAACTCTGGAAGGAGGAGTGCTTTGATATTTAAAAACTATTTTAAAATCTTTATAGCTTTGTCAGTATAAATTTAATATTTTAAAACTTGATTCAGTGTTGGTTTGTAATTACTTATTTTTGGATTGTTGCATCAGTATTACTATTTAACTAAATAGTTTTTTGTATCAAGGCCTAACATACTAATCAGAGGCACAACTGGGTCAAAAAAAGTGTAGCTTGATATAAAATTAATAGATTTTTAAAATAATTGATTTGTTTTAGATTTTGACAGAACAAGTATGCACTCAAGTTGTTCATAAACCACATCCTGAACCAGATTCTACAGTGAAAATTCAAAATCCAAGTAAGAAGTTTATTATCTTTCACATTCATGCCTAGAGATTGTTTGTTTTTGTTTTTTAAAGAATGTAATATTTCAGTTTGCAAAGAAAAGTTAGTAAGTTCAGTACTTCAAGGAAAACTGGCTTTTATTAAATGATTTTATTTTATGATTGTAACAGCTGGTTTGTGGATGAGATTTAAAAATGTGTTAGGTAACATATTTGCTCTTTTACAGTGATTCTTAAGGTGGTAGCAACATTGTTAAAAAATTCCACACCAAGTGCAGAACTGATGGAAGTTCGACGTTTGTTTTTATCTGATATGATAAAACTTTTCAGTAATAGTCGTGAAAACAGAAGGTATGTAAATCAAATATTAGTTTTCCCAATAACACAAATAGGTCACACATTGCTACACGCAATATTTTTAACATGAAAGAAATTTTGGAGAATAGTCTTTTGTCGTATAAGTTCATTGTTGCCTGCAGTTCAATAAATATGTGGTTAAAACAAATGGTATGACATCCTATAGTTAGTTTTAAATCAGCGATAGGGGTTTTTTTTGTTCACAATATGCTTTATTTAACAGCATCCCAAATTTAAAACAAAGGTGGTTTATTAATTTTACATCAAAGTTCAGAGGAGAGAGGGTATTTTTAAAAATCCTGTTTTACTTATTCAAATTTTAAAAGAATTGAATTTCATTTGGATACATTTTGACCTAATTATTTTACTTTAGATGTTTACTTCAGTGTTCTGTGTGGCAAGACTGGATGTTTTCCCTGGGATATATTAACCCTAAGAACTCTGAAGAACAGAAAATTACAGAGATGGTGTACAACATCTTTCGTATTCTTTTGTATCATGCAATAAAATATGAATGGGGAGGCTGGAGGGTCTGGGTGGATACTCTTTCTATAGCACATTCCAAGGTAAGGATTAATTTCTGAACTTTCTGTTGATCCCAGTACCTTCTTAAGTCACAGGAACCAGTAATACAGTAGATACAATGTAATGTAATTTAGTGCCATCTTGTGGATATCATGTGGCATGATAGGTTAGCATTTTTCTTTGTTTTTTAGAGTTCTTTGCTGTGAAATGTTTAATGAAATATAAATTAATTGTACTATTAATTTTTTTACATAAATTTATAAAGTATATATGTACTCTAAAATTATTATTTTTGTGTTCCATTTAAGGTCACCTATGAAGCTCACAAGGAGTATCTAGCAAAAATGTATGAAGAATATCAAAGGCAAGAGGAAGAGAACATAAAAAAGGGAAAAAAGGGGAATGTGAGCACTATCTCAGGCCTTTCATCTCAGACAACAGGAGCAAAAGGTGGAATGGAAATTCGAGAGATAGAGGACCTTTCACAAAGCCAAAGCCCAGAAAGTGAAACAGATTACCCTGTCAGCACAGATACCAGGGACTTGCTCATGGCTACAAAGGTGTCAGATGATGTGCTTGGAAGTTCAGATAGACCAGGAGGAGGTGTGCATGTTGAGGTTCATGACCTGTTAGTTGATATAAAAGCTGAAAAGGTAGAAGCCACAGAAGTAAAGCTTGATGATATGGATTTGTCACCAGAGACTCTGGTAACTGGAGAAAATGGTGCCCTTGTGGAAGTTGAATCCCTTTTAGATAATGTATATAGTGCTGCTGTTGAGAAACTCCAAAGTAACGTCCATGGTAGTGTGGGTATCATTAAGAAAAGTGAAGAGAAGGATAATGGGCCTTTGATAACACTGGCTGATGAGAAAGATGAACCTTCTACTAATAGTACCTCATTTCTTTTTGATAAAATACCCAACCAAGAAGAGAAGCTTCTCCCAGAACTTTCTAGTAACCACATTACTATTCCAAATGTACAAGAGACTCAGATGCATCTTGGTGTAAGTGGTGATCTTGGATTGCTTGCTCACATGACTGGTAGTGTAGATATAACATGTAGTTCAAGTATAATAGAGGATAAGGAGTTCAAGATTCATACAACTTCAGATGGAATGAGCAACCTTTCTGAAAGGGAGTTAGCATCATCATCCAAAGGATTAGAATATGCTGAGATGACTGCTACAACCCTGGAGATAGAGTCTTCGGGTAGCAAAAGTCTACCTAATGTTGATGCAGGAAGTATAATATCAGATACAGAGAGATCTGATGATGGTAAAGAAGCAGGAAAGGAGATAAGGAAGATCCAGACAACTACTACAACCCAAGTAAGTGCATAAGTATATGTGGCATATATGTATTTGATTATGGGATAATTAATCCATTCACAAAAGTACATCTAATCAGGGCTATGGCGAACTTATATCATTACAACAGAAATATGCCACGCAAACGTTTTATTTTCAAAATGAATGTTACATGTTTAATACATTATTTTACAATACAATCTCATTGCAATTTTAGAATAAATTTAAGAACTGCTGGAAAAATATATTAGCCCACATGATTTATTTCTTCTGGTCAGTCTGACTAATAAGGGTTTAGTGCATGCATCTGAATTATTTTTTCTGTTTTTAAGGCTACAAATGTTTGTAATTTATGTAAGCAAGCTGGGTAAAGTAATCTGTTTTATGGGACCATCTCCTCTTTCACCAATAGAAGTTGATCCAGTAAAAGATTACCTTACCCACCTTGTCTCAATATCCAGAGACCAACACAACGGCTATGTCTAGAATAGTTTCCGAAAAAGTGGGTGCATTCTTTCGGCATCCCTGTATTCCTCATTTTATGAGGAATAAGGGATGTTTCGAAAGAGGAGATTTTTCCAGCATTTGGTCCCATGTAGATGGGCCAATTGTCAGAAAAGCCTCTTCCAAAAAAACAAGCGGAAAAAGGGACACATTTTTGTTTCCTGTTGTCTGTGGGCACCATTGCCATATTCTGCTGATTTATGGCTGTGTAGTTTTTTCTTATCAGTATTATTAAAGTGACACATGAACATAAGAACGGCCGTATTGATTTGGACCAAAGGTCCATCTAGCCTAGTATCCTGTCTGCTGGCAATGGCTAATACCAGATGCCCTAGAGGGAGTGACTAGAACTGGTAATCATCGAGTGATCCACAAAGCAAAGGCATCAAGTGAATGACAAAACAAGGGCACATGAAGTGAAATGTGTGCTGATTGCACAAAACAGTGACTGTGAAAGGCGTGTGCTCTCTGAATCCAATGAAAGTGCTGCTCCAGTTCAGTTGGCAAATTCTAGGTATGCAAGCCCTATCCTGAGAGAGTATCTTGGTTATAGCAATTTTGCAGGCACTGTGATGAAGGAAGGGCACTCATGCAGCCTACTCACTAGCCTAGGTTGCCATCACTGGCATCTGACTTGCCCTGACTCTGCCCAAAGATAATTATTTATATCCTTAGTTTGTATCCATGTTTCTATCTTGGGGTCTTTGCTAAGGGGTTCATCATGTCTGATTCTCTCAGGCCTCCAGGGAACTGCACTGGGAAAGCTTTACCTGGCTATACTGGAAATCCTATTTTTCCTTCATACAGTCTAATGCAGCAATGGGCAACCATGATTAGTAAGTGGCTGCATGAGTGGTCCTCCATCTCAGTGGCCCACGTGCGGCTTGCACATCCCTCTGTGCTTCCCTCCCCTATGTTCCTCTCATGCACTGGGGCACTGGAGCCCCACACTTTTCCCCTGCCCTCCCAGCATTTTTGAAGTGCCATGAATCTACTGAGCTATGCTCCATCCCCACTCGTCCCCAGAGCTGGAATGCTGTGAACAGCTGTTGTGCGGCTTTCCAGCTCTGGGAGGAAGAGGGAGGAAGTTACGATGGAGCAAAAATAAGCAGATTTGTGACACTGCAAAAGTGCAGGAATGGAGAGGGAGGAGCAAGGATGTGCTGGCCTTCAGTGCTCCAGTGCATGAGAGGCACATGGGGTCTTGGGGTAGAAAAGGGATCCATGGGGTCTTAACGGATCATGCTCAGGAACAAGGGGCAAGGTAGTGGACAAGATATCTCTTCCCAAGCACTGTTAATAGCTATGGATTCTAGGCAGAAAACAGATCAGTCTCTCTTTTTTGTGATACACAGTCCGTGTTCAGATGGGCAGGTCAGGAGTGCCTCAGGTTTTGGAAATTCTCCACCTCTTCTGGGGATCTCACAGTAAGATCAAGGAGGTCAGCAGACTTGGAATTCTCTTAGATTCAAGGCTGGCCTCGATGTTCTAAGAGCTTCCAGATTAGAACAAATGTATTTACTCACTTTCCTTCTACCCTTTACCACTACTGCTCCTCTTACCTACTGCACACAGGTGTACATTCCTGTGCCCATTGCATAGCTCTAGCAAATATCACCAGCAAATATAGACCAATAATGCACACATGTATGGGAAACAAGAACTCACGTTTCAGTTTGAATTGCCTTACTGTTGCCCACCTTCCAGCCCCTCTTATGGCTAGGTTTTACAACACTGGTCTCACTCCACCATCCTGAGGCTGTGCCTCAGCAGAAAGCAATTCTATCCAGTTCCCTATCTCATTACAGGAGTGCTGACAGCCCAAGAATTGCCTGATCCTCAGGTACAGGAAAAAGATCGCAAGCTGGTCAAGCAGTAGGACAAGCTTGACTTTGTTTCCTGGATTGTGCATATATTGTTGGCACCATGGAGATTCTTGTTTCTGGTATTACAGGAAGACACCAAGATCTTTGCTGAGATTTTCCAGAGTGCAGAAATACATGACATTACCTTGCCACTCTCCACCACAGGATATTGCCACATCCGCCACAGGATATTGCAGTATAGACCATGGGTGGGGAATCTCAAACCCAGGGGCCAGATGCAGCCTTTCTGCTTGCTTAAATGTGGCCCCTGAGGCTCAGGGCCCCCTACTGCCCCACCGTGGGGCTGAAGTACACAAAATCTGCTAGGCTCTTCCTTCCCCTCCTCTCCCCCCCAGGCTCTGGTGTGCAAGGGGAATGTGGGAAGTATCTTTCTCTTCAGTTGAGGGCTACATCAGTGAGGGGTGTAGTTTTGTTTTGCTTTTGTTTTTTTGCTTCTCACTTGTGTACAGCCCCTGACTGATTTTTCTGTGGGTCAGTGACTCCTGACCCAAAAAAGGTTCTTCCACCCTTGTTATAGACATACTTGGCACAAAGCGAGTCTGATTTAGCAACAGCTTTAAAATGATCCAACAACTTCCTACAAGCAACTGTGAACAGGTTACTCTTCTAAGGAAATGGTCAGATGGATTTAGAAGTCAACCAAGTTTATTGAAACTATCTGTTTCAGACAGAATTGATATAGATACTGATATAGATAGTAGGCATGTGGTGTTTGCAGCAGACACCATTTAACATAACATCAGGAACCCCCTGAGAGGAATACTGACATCTGTAGCAGGAAAAGTCATTATCTGATCAGATATCTAAGGTTAGCTCGTCTGCCTTGTCCTTCAGTAGTACACTGCTACATGAAGACCTCCAAAATTTGTAGTGGTCTTTCTTAGATGTAAGAAAGCCAGAGTTTCCAGAAGTCAGCTCCTTCCCCCACAAAACTGAAGCACTTTCAAAGTAACAGATTCTAGCTTCCCCGTATCTACCCCTACCGTTCCGAGAGAAGAGCAGTTCCTTTAAGAAGACTAAAAAAGAGAAACATTAACCTTCAGTGAGCTTCTTCCTTTGCTTCCTATATTTGGCATGCCGTGAGAGGAAGCCATGGGCTCTTCTGCATGCAAACGCTCAAATTTGTGAAAAACTTCTCAAAATTAGTACAGTAACACAAGCAGGGAATAGGATCTCCCACATTTTAAGGCACTCTGCATAATAGAGAATAAGCCGTCCAAACCTTCAGAAGAAGTTGTCAAAGCTGTTCAAACTGTTTTTTTTTTTTCTGTTGCCAGTTGTTTTTTTATTTTTAGTCCAAATCATCAAACACAGACTACTGATTCCGGGAAAATCAGGAAATGGACTGAGAAATAGAGAAGTAATGGGAAACAGATGGCTACTATTGTGGAGTGTAGGTTTTTGGTTAAAATATCAAAGGGAGAGGTATGTGGGAAGGTATTCCCCTTTTGTCCTATTTTAACTAATATTTATATAATACGCCTATAAAATAAAATAGGTAGCATTTTGCTATTTTATCTTGTCAGCGTTTTCTCCTGACTCCCTCTCCCCCCTTGGATACATTTACTTTTTGCCTTTTGTTTAGATTGTAAATTCATCAGGCCAGGAACCATCTCTTTAATCTATGTTGGTATTAGTTGTCCCCAGCACAATGACCCTGTTATCCTGACTTAGTCTCCTAAACACTACTTAAATTAAAAGTCTTTTATTGTAAATGCTTGTTTCAGATGGATGTGATTCAGAAAAAGACTAAGCCACATTACAGATATTTATAAAATCACTAGAAAAATTGTGGTCACCAAATTAGACTGAAAGATCTCTCCATATTGTAAACATATTCTTGATAATACCCGATTTCATTTGTCAATGATATTTCCATCTTTTGCTCCCATTTGTCAATGATATTTCCATCTTTCTTTTGATTACTGTTGTCAGGTTTTAGGAGCTGAAACTGATCTCATTCAAATCAATGGTAAAAATCCCATGACTTCACAGGTGTAGGATCAAATCTATATAAATAGTTCTCAGGAGATATAAAATAGACAAGCAAAAGTAGCAGAAGAAATTCAGATCTTAACAGGCCAGTTAAATACAATATGCCCCTCTACTACTTTTAAAATGGAGGTTACAAATTTCAGACTAAAGATCAAGTGAGCTTAAGAGCTGGGTTCCTGTAGTAGTCTGCTTTTTTACAATGCAAAAATAAATATACTATAGATGTATTTTGCTGACAATCAACATGCAGTGTTCAAGGAATTTGCAATTGAGTGTGATTAAAAAGTCTCTTGCCATTTAAGGCATCTTGTTCTAAATTTGTTGCATTTAGAAAAAAGACATCATATATCACCCAATCTATCTTCAGATAATGCAGTATTATTACTTACAATAACACTTTTTTATTGTCTAATCTGGTTTTTCAATAATCCCAAACAATATGGCTTCTACAATTTCTTTTTGGGAGACTATTTCTTGGGCGATTTTTATGACATTGAGTTAAAATTCTTTCTCCCTTAAATTTTCCACACAGTAATAACGCCAGGAGATGCTGAAGACTGTATTTGGGTGGCGGGAGGGAGGGATGGATAGAAAACTTCTAATTTAAAACACAGTCACATACAAGATACTTAGAAAGGTACATTTTTATTTTGAGGGGGGCAAACTATTCTGATATGCCCCATAAAAAGTATAAATATCTCTATCAAAATATCTAAACAGGATTAACTTGCCAAAAATAAACACACTATAAACAAAATCTCTTGAGACAGCACATTGAGAATCTGAAATGGAAAATGTCACTAAAATGAAAACCCACTGTAATGTGAGACCAAATTGTAAGATGGTGTAGATCAGAGTAGTTCCAGTGAGTGTTTATCAAATTATACCTGCTATATCTGGATGGCTTTTTAAATTTTCAGTTCCAATTTTAGCTTCTCCTTCTCCAAATCCAATGATCTATGTGTAGTGTTAGAATTTGTGGCATTTGTTTAACACCAACCCTGAACTTTTTCTTAATGTAGGCTGTGCAAGGTCGATCTGTTACCCAGCAAGACAGAGACTTGCGGGTTGACTTGGGATTTCGAGGAATGCCAATGACAGAGGAACAACGACGCCAATTTAGTCCAGGTCCACGCACAACTATGTTTCGTATTCCAGAGTTTAAATGGTCTCCAATGCACCAGAGGCTGCTGACAGATTTGCTGTTTGCATTAGAAACAGATGTACATGTTTGGAGAAGGTAGAAAAGCTATCTTTCTTATTTTTAATTTTATTGTGTATGTGTTTGTCAGTAAAATAAATATGTTATTAGATACAAGACATGTATTGATAACACCTTTTTCTTGAAGGTAAAAAGTCATCTTCACTAGACTTACCTTACTGTAGTATCTGACATGCCTCAGTTAATTCCTATTAAAAAAATCTCAGAGGTATAGCCATGTTAGTCTGTAAATTTAAAAACAGTGAGTACTCGTGCGGCACCTTCGAGGCTAACCAAAATGTATAGAATCATGAGCTTTCATGAGTAAAACTGGAAATAACAGACAATATGTTCTTATGTTATGTTCTTAAGTACCTCTCTCTCTAAATAAATTTTTAAACAGCAGAAGTAGTAATTGTCAATTGTAGGACCCATGTTAATGAGGTAATTAAGTGGACTAGCTGTGTCCCATACATAGCTTTTGAGGGGGAAATGTGGATGTTAAAGGCAGGAGAAATTGACTTGGTTATGCACCAACCAGTTAATGTTTTTGTTCAAGCCCAGGGTAATGATGTCAAATCTGTAGATGAATTCTAGTTCTGCAGACACTCTCTGTAACTGGTTAGTAAAATGCCTTTGTAGAAGAATGGCTAATAGAAAATCCATGATTGAGTGACTAGGCAAGTCAAAATGTTCCCCTCTGGGTTTGTGTGTTGCCACTTCTGATGTCTGATTTGTGTCCAGTTTGGCCAGTATACATGACGGGTATTGCTAGCACTTAATGGCACATATCGCATTAGTGGAGTGCAGTTATATGAATCCCTGATGTTGTGGCTTATGTGGATACCTCTGAGGGGAAGGGAATGCCAGTTAGGAAGAGGCAGGTGTTACTAGTGGGTGATTCGATGGTTAGAAACATAGATAGTTGGGTTTGTGATGACTGGGAGAACCGTATGGTTACTTGCCTGCCTGGTGGGAAGGTTGCGGATTTCTTGAGGCATCTAGATAGACTTTTGTGTAGTGCTGGGGAGGAGCTGGTGGTCATGGTACATGTAGGTACCAATGACATAGGGAAGGGTAGGAGAGATGTCCTGGAGGCCAAATTTAGGCTGCTAGGAAAGAGACTGAAATCCAGGACCTCTATAGTGGCATTCTCGGAAATGCTTCCAGTTCCACGCACAGGGCCAGGTAGGCAGGCAGAGCTTCAGAGTCTCAATGTGTGGATGAGACGATGGTGTAGGGAAGAGGAGTTTAGATTTATTAGGAACTGGGGATACTTTTGGGAGAGGGGGAGCCTATACAGGAAGGATGGGCTCCACCTAATCCAGGGTGGAACCAGACTGCTGGCACTAAACATTAAAAAGGCTGTAGAGCAGTTTTTAAACTAAGAGAAGGGGGGAAAGCCAATTGATGAGGAGATGCACGTAAATCAGAGGGAGACTTCTCTTAGGGGAGAATCCGTTGATAGAGATTCTCTAAGCTGTAGTCGGAAAGAGAGGAGGAGAGAGGGCAAACCATGGGCCAGAGCAGACAAACAACCGCATACAAAGGAATCCAATGCATCAGGGAAGGGCAGACAAATAAGCAGTGGCAAATTTTTAAAGTGCTTCTACACAAATGCTAGGAGTCTGACTAATAAGATGGGTGAACTAGAGTACCTCGTATTAAATGAGGAGATTGACATAATAGGCATCACTGAAACCTGGTGGAATAAGGAAAATCTGTGGGACACAATCGTACCGAGATATAAAATATATCGAAAGGATAGATCAGGCTGGATGCGTGGTGGAGTGGCACTGTGTGTGAAAGATAATGTAGAAGCAAATGAAATAAAAATATTAAGTGAATCAACATGTTCCATAGAATCGCTATGGATAGAAATTCCATGCTCCAGTAATAAGAAATTAGAAGTAGGGATAGATTATCGATCACTTGACCAGGACAGCGATGCTGACATTGAAATGCTGAGGGAGATTAGAGAGGCTACCAAAATAAAGAACTCTATAATAATGGGGGATTTTAATTACCCCCATATTGACTGGATACATGTCACCTCAGGAAGAGAAGCGGAGATAAAATTTCTCAATGGCTTAAATGACTGCTTCTTGGAGCAGCTGGTGCAGGAACCCACAAGGGGAGAGGCAATTCTTGATTTAGTCCTGAGTAGAGTGCAGGATCAGGTCCAGGAAATAACTGTTACCGGACCGCTTGGGAATAGTGACCATAATATAACAACATTCAACATTCCTGTGGTGGGAAGAACACCTCAGTAGTCCAGCACCCTGGCATTTAATTTCAAAAAGGGGAATTACGCAAAAATGAAGAGGTTAGTTAAACAGAAATTAAAAGGCACAGTGACTAGAGACAAATCCCTGAAAGCTCATGTGTGACGGACCGGACCGTGTCTGGATACAGCTGAGGTCGTCCGCTCAGGGCGAATTGCTCAAATCCGGGGCTCCTTACAGCCCCCAGACTGGTGACCTCTCCACACAGGCCACAAACCAGTCCCACAGAGCGCTTCAGCAGCCTGCCTGAAGCCTCACGAGCAAAACCCCTCCGACACGCCAGCAATAACCGTGCCCCAGATGGCCCCAGACCTCATACACAGGTGGGGGGGGTCCTAGCACCCAATCCCACCTACCCCGAACAAGTTCTGTCCGGTTCCAGGAAACCAGCCACTGATCTCTGGCCAATTTATCCTTTGGACCTTACCCACAAATCACGCTGGGCCAATCCTTTAGCATCTAACAACTAAAGGTTTATTAACATAAGAAAGAAAAGCGGAGAGTAAGGTTATTAAAGTACAGTACGTTACATGCACCGAATCTCCCAGTTCTCGATGCAGGCTCTAGCAGAGATGTTGCAGCTGCTGGTTTAAAAGTTCTTATTGCACATCCTAAGATAAGGATGGGTTCACAGGTCTTCCAGGCTCTTCGATCCCTGCAATGCTGCCTCTGGGATGAAGTGCTGAGCTGAGAACAAAATGGCATCGACCACATGGCCTCTTTATACCTCCTTCCTGGCCTCTTCTGGTCTCAGCCGGTCACCTGGTCCTCAGCCTCTCTCTGCTGGCAGCTCTTGGGTCTCCGCCCTCCTGCTTTAGGTGTGTCCTTGGGCCATCAAGTGCCATTGTTCCACAGGGCTTCGCTACTCAGCCTGTCCATAGCAATGCTTAACCACATTCAGAGAAATATTCAGCTTCCACACAGATTACAGATTCCTATCTACTCACACAGACATTATACACTCACATAAATAGCGTACACAGGATCAGCAAACAACAAGCTCCCATTCAATACCCCACATGGTTCCCTTTTATAACAATTTCTGGGGCCAACACCCCCACCTAGGGGTGCAGCAGTGATCTGGCTGCTTCCCTCCAATTCGGTAATGTGACATCATGGAAACTTTTTAAAGACACCATAATAGAGGCCCAACTTAAATGTATACCCCAAATTAAAAAACATAGCAAGTGACCTAAAAAAGAGTCACCGTGGCTTAACCACCATGTAAAAGAAGCAGTGAGGGACAAAAAGGTATCTTTTAAGAAGTGAAAGTCCAATCCTAGTGAGATAAATAGAAAGGAACATAAACACTGTCAAATCAAGTGTAAAAATGTAATAAGAAAAGCAAAAAAAGATTCTGAGGAACAGCTAGCCAAAAACTCAAAAAGAAATAACAAAATGTTATTAGAAGCAGGAAGCCTGCTAAAAAACCTGTGGGTCCCCTAGATGATCGAGCTATAAAAGGAGCAGTCAAGGACGATCAAACATTGCGGAGAAACTAAGGGTGTGTCTAGACTACATGCCTCCTTCGACGGAGGCATGTAGATTAGCCAGATCGGAAGAGGGAAATGAAGCCGCGATTAAAATAATCGCGGCTTCATTTAAATTTAAATGGCTGCCCCGATCTGCCGATCAGCTGTTTGTTAGCAGATCGGGGCAGTCTGGACGCGACGCCCCGACAAAGAAGCCTTTCTTCATCGACACAGGTAAGCCTCGTGAAACCAGGTTTACCTGTGCCGATGAAGAAAGGCTTCTTTGTCGGGGCATCGCGTCCAGACTCCCCTGATCTGCCGACAAACAGCTGATCGGCAGATCGGGGCAGCCATTTAAATTTAAATGAAGCCGCGATTATTTTAATCGCGGCTTCATTTCCCTCTTCCGATCTGGCTAATCTACATGCCTCCGTCGAAGGAGGCATGTAGTCTAGACACACCCTAAATGATTTCTTTGCTTCAGTCTTCACGGCTGAGGACATTGGGGAGATTCCCAAATCTGCACCGTCCTTTGTGGGTGGTGAATCTGAGGAACTGTCCCGGATTGAAGTGTCATTACAGGAGGTTTTGGAACAAATAGAAAAACTTACTAACAGATTAGTAAGACATGATTTCCCTTTACAGAAAACTTACAGAAAAACTCATCTGAGGAGAGGTTAAAGCGACTGGGACTCATAGACTCATACCCTTTCAGGTCAGAAGGGACCATTATGATCATCTAGTCTGACCCCCTGCACAGTGCAGGCCACAGAATCTCACCCACCCCTCCTAGAATAATCCTCTCACCTATATCTCAGATATTGAAGCCTTCAAATACTTTGAAGACCCCAAGATGCAGAGGAAGGCGAAAAACCTCCAGGGACTCTGCCAATCTACCCTGGAGGAAAATTCCTTCCTGACCCCAAATATGGCAATCAGCTAACCCCTGAGCATGTGGGTGAGACTCACCAGCCAGACACCCAGAAAGTTCTCTACAGTAACTCCTATCATCCCTTCATTGGGACTTTTCAGTTTAGAAAAAAGGAGACTGAGGGGGGATATGATAGAGGTATATAAAATCATGAGTGGTGTGGAGAGGGCCGATAAAGAAAAGTTATTTATTAGTTCCCTAAATAGAAGAACTAGAGGACACCAAATGAAATTAATGGATAGCAGGTTTAAAATTAATAAAAGAAAGTTCTTCTTCACACAGCGTGCAGTCAACCTGTGGAACTCCTTGTCAGAGGAGGCTGTGAAGGCTAGGACTATAATAGAGTTTAAAGAGAAGCTAGATAATTTCATGGAGGTTAGGTCCATAAAACGCTATTAGCCAGGGGATAAAATGGTGTCCTTGGCCTCTGTTTGTCAGAGGCTGGAGAGGGATGGCAGAAGACAAATGGCTTGATCGTTGTCTTCGGTCCACCCTCTCTGGGGCACCTGGTGCTGACCACTGTCGGCAGACAGGATACTGGGCTAGATGGACCTTTGGTCTCACCCAGTACGGCCGTTCTTATGTTCTTATGTACCCACGAAAGCTCATGATTCTATACAGGCAGTCCCTGGGTTACGTACAAGATAGGGACTGTAGGTTTGTTCTTAAGTTGAATCTGTATGTAAGTCAGAACTGGCGTCAGCCACTGCTGAAACTGATCAGTTTCAACCGCGGCTGAATCTGGATGCCAGTTCTGACTTACATACAGATTCAACGTAAGAATCCCAGGCGTCCCCAAGTCACCTGCTGATGAAACTGATCAGCGGCTGATTCCAGGAAGCCTGGGGCAGAGCAACTCTGCCTCGGGCTCCCTGTAGTCAGCCGCTGGTCAGTTTCAGCAGCGGCTGACTTGGGGACGCCTGGGGCAGAGCAGCTGGGGTGCTGCTGGGTTGGTCCGGAGCGGCGCTGCGGGACCAACCCGGCAGCCCCCAGATGCTCTACCCCAGGGGTAGGCAAGAAAAGCCTGGTCTGCTTGGGGGGGGGGGGGGGCCCACTAGCTGCACACCCCCCCCCCAGCAGACCAGGGGGACAGGAGCAAAGCCGCGGAGCGCGCCTGGGCTGTCCCGCTGGGGGCGTGCTCCAAGGCTTTGCTCCCCGTCTCCCTGCAGACCAGGGAGACGGAGAGCAAAGCCGCTTTGCTGGACCCCCCCAGCAGACTAGGGAGACCGGGGGAAGCTTTTCTCGCCCCGGAGGACACTGGTGGCGACCCGCCGGCCGTGAGCTCCGGGGCGAGAAAAGCCCCGTTCGTAATTGCGGATCCGACATAAGTCGGATCCGCGTAAGTCGGGGACTGCCTGTATATTTTGGTTAGTGTCTAAGGTGCCCCAGGTGCCATTGTTTTTAATTCCTATTGTCTGTGAGGGATAAAAATTTCAGTATCTTACCTATCCCTTTTGAATTTTACTATATTTTAATGGACTTGTTATTGGAAACCACTACATTCTAATATGTGGATGACAAATATCCGACGCTATTTTAAATAGCCACTACTAACATTTGGAGGCATTTGCATTTTTAAGTCAGAAAATGTTTGTTCTACACAACAACCTTCTTCCTGAGGGGCATGTATGTTGGAATCATTTATCTACCTCATGACTTGATACAGAAACTCCCCCAGGAGAATTTACTAGGCTTTCATGTCTAATTTATAGAGGTTTTCATTTCAGTAAAGATTTTGAACTGTAAAACAATACAGATTTACTTTGTCTTGATTAGCCTTGATGGCTACGTTACTATTAAGTGTATATTTTGGACATAGCATCCTAATTCATAAATGTATTTAACAGATTTTTAAAATATAATAACGAATGCACTCCGGGCGAGAAAAGCTGCTCCGCGTCTCCCTGGTCTGCAGGCCAGGAAGACGCGGAGCAAAGCCGCTGCCCGGTCCCCCTTTCCCCCCCCCCCCCCCCCGGCGGCTTTGCATCGCTGCCGGCTTCCCCGAGGCTTTGCAAAGCCGCGGGGGGGCTCGTGCAGCGAGGCAGCCCAGGTGCGCCTGGGCTGCTCCCCTGCCGGCTTCCCCGAGGCTTTGCAAAGCCGCGGAGGGGCTCGGGCAGCGAGGCAGCCCAGGCTGCCTGGGCTGCTCCTCTGCTGGCTTCCCCGAGGCTTTGCAAAGCCGCGGGGAAAGCCGGCAGCGGGACAGCCCAGACGCCCCGTGGCTGTCCCGCTGCCAGTGTCCTCAGAGGCTTTGCTCCCCGTCTCCCTGGTCTGCTGATCTCCAGCAGACCAGGGAGACTGGGAGCAAAGCCGCGGAGGACCGAGGCGGCGGGACCGCGGTGCGCCTCGGTCCGCCGCCCGCGTCTTCCTGGTCTGCTGGGGTGGCGGGGGCGCAGCTAGTACGCCCACCCCCTCCCCCCAGCAGACTAGGCTTTTCTCCGGACACCTGTGGCAGAGCAGCTGGGGCGCTGCCGGTTGGTCCCGCAGCGCCGCTCTGGGTGCTACTGGACCAACCCAGCAGCTCCCCAGCTGCTCTGGTCCTGATTTAGCCGCTGCTGGTCAGTTTCAGCAGCGGCTGAATCAGGACGCCTGGGGCAGAGCAGCTGGGGTGCTGCTGGGTTGGTCTAGTAGCGTCGAGGAGCGGCGCTACTGGAGCAACCCAGCAGCACCCCAGCTGCTCTGCCCCAGGCGTCCTGATTTAGCCGCTGCTGAAACTGACCAGCGCTGACTACAGGAAGCCCGAGGCAGAGTTGCTCTGCCTCGGGCTTCCTGGAATCAGCTGCTGATCAGTTTCAGCAGCAGCTGACTTCGGGATGCTTGGGGTTCTTAAGTTGATTCTGTATGTAAGTCAGAACTGGCGGTCAGTGTCAGCAGCGGCTGAATCTGGATGCCAGTTCCGACTTACATACAGATTCAACTTAAGAACAAACCTACAGTCCCTATCTTGTACGTAACCCGGGGACTGCCTGTATATTGTTTAAATACATACTGTTCATGTTACTGGCTTTCTGTTATGATACCTTTCAGTTAAGACAAGTAACGTCTTTAATAATTATTACCTGTAGTGAAAGTCCAGAGTACATCAGGCACTTTTTCATCTATATTTCCCAGAATGACATAATTCATTCTGCAATGGCTTTAATTGTGAATTATCAGTAGCTGAGAATTAAGTTAATTAAATGTGAGTACCAATTCAATTTAATTTTAATTTCCAGTTTCGTATGACCTTACTATAAAGTGGTAGTAGTAATAGTAATAGGTTTTATTAAAATCCAGATCAGCTTATGTTTGCTCCTTTACCTGACATTCAGAGGCACACTAGAAGTTTAGATTGTAATTGCTTCTCCAATTAAGGCCAGTACTCTGTATTGGCCACTAATTTCATGAACTGGGTAATTTAATTAATCATGCTGTGAATTGGACAAGCACATAACATCAATAGACAAAAAAATTCTAAAATAATGTGAAGTACATCTTGAAAGTGATTGCTCTATGGACACTTTTCCACCTATTTGCAGTCGTGGGGACAGCCATGCCTCATGTTGATCATTTGGCATCTATAGCTATTGCTAACATGGAAAATTAATATTAGGCACACAATTCTATATTTTAGCTATCTTTTAGAGGAATATGGCAAGTAGAAATAGAGAAGTTGATACTTGTCACCAATCTGCTCTCCAAAGAAGGTGCTTTGTGCACCACTCGTGGTCTACAGATCAGCCTGGGGACCTCTCTTGTAGACAGTCTGGTCATTTGTTACTCTGAGTTGCATTAAAAGGTATCATTAAGTGCCAAATTCTGCCACTCTTATTCATGATGAATGGTACCTTACTCCATGAGCAGTCCCATTGGTTCCAACAGAATTGTTTGTGAAGTAAGGCACAGTGTGAATTAGGTTGGTAGAGTCCTGGCTCTATAATGAATAATATAGAAATAGTTATAGTCTTGTATGAAATAAAATACTACCAAGTTATTAGATTAGGATAGCTCCTGTCCGCATTTTAAAATATTTTTTCATTTTATCCTTTTGTTATTACAAAGATAATACTATAAAAGTAGGAAAAACATTCAAGTTCTGGTTTCAAAAAGCAGATCATCTAAACTTTTCTAAATGTTGCTGTTTTAATATATCTATTTTTCTATTTTTGTAGTCATTCTACAAAATCTGTAATGGACTTTGTCAATAGCAATGAAAATATTATATTTGTACACAACACGATCCACCTCATTTCCCAGATGGTAGACAATATTATCATTGCTTGTGGAGGGATTTTACCATTGTTGTCTGCAGCCACATCTCCAACAGTAAGTACAATATTTCCATCTAGTGGTCATGTTAAAAAATGCTGTTAAGAACAGTAACAGTGTTGTCTATGATTGCACATGTTTCAAAGAGCAGAATACAGAATTGATTTCTTCCAAAAGTTTTATCAATATCAGCCAAACTTTTTAAGGGTCAATATTTTAAGGGGCTACATTGCAAAGGAGGAAGGAAATGCAAAATTCAATTAAAGTAATAACAGCAATATTTTGCTCTGATTATTTCTCCTGAGGATCTAAAAAATTAAATAAGTTATACCTCAAATTCTCATGTAAGGAACTGAGAGTATTAATGACATTTTAAGGTGTGGAAAATGAGATGCAAATGAGTTGTGACTTCCCTAAAGTAATGCAGTGCAATTAATAGTGTGTAGAGGGTCCGGACTGCACTCTCACTTGGCCTCTGGACAACTCTCACTTCTTTACCTAGATTCTTTGTCACCAGTACTTATGTAACTAAAAATAGTTTTGTACTATTGTTCTATTAGCTGGACTAATAGTACTCGGCATTCAAACATGTTAATAGGATAATAACTGGCTAAATAGAATCATGTGATACTGATTTAGACAGTGGATAAGCAGACCCTCAACACTAAAATATATTTTTCAAAACAAGCAATGAGGGCTTTATTGGAAAGTGAAGGTGTTTTATTTGATATACTCATATTGTATAAAATAAATCAGGCATCATTTGAATTACTTGTCTATATTTCCATCTGTGGATGTTTGTGACTCTAGCTTTGCTATAATTATTTAGGTTACTGCAAACCAGTTGATAAATCTTGAGCCTTGTAATTCAGAGTTGCCCTTTATTTATTGTATATAATACATGAACACCTGATAAAGCTTTAGAAATTGTCCTTATCTTTTGTATATTATTGTGTGCTTATATTGTAATACTCTAGTTTGCAATAATAAGATGTTCTTATGGTGATTTTGCTCTAGGTTCCACAAGATTTCAAAATTAAATGGTTGAATATTTAAAAAGAAACCATTTTCTTCAGTTAGATTATAGGTAGTGCACTTACAAAACATTCAATTTTGTCATCTTGTCAGGATAGTAAGAGGCAAAAAAAATTGTGCAACACACTTTTGTAATTAAAATGTAAGTAACTGATGTCCAATTTTGATATAATTGTGTATTGTGGATGAAAAACTAGTACTACTACATGTACTACTGTGGTTTCTTCTTTTTGGTTTGTATATGATGATTCTAAAATTGAAAAGCATCTAGATGATACATGCATGATGTATATTTAACCCCTGGACTTGGCACTTGTAAGTGGCTCAAGCTTTTCTCTTGAGCTGGAGGTTTTTTGTTTTTTTTTAATTAAAGAAAATCCTTTATAATACATCCTTATTATACATATGAGTATATTCATTTCTCAGTTGTGATATCTTTCTATATTTCAAGTTACTACACAATGAAATGGATTTAAAACTAAGGTTATAACTTTAAAGGAAATATTTGGGGACTGCAATACAGGAATAAAAATGCATTTCATGGTGAGGACTGGGAAGGAAACCAAGCTTGTGATTCATTAGGATAGCTTCACACTCTGTGACACTAGGAAATCCAAACAAACCCTACTGCTGAAATGCTATCCAAAATAAAAGTTGATCAGGTGGCACTGAGTGAAAAGTTGGGGAGTGGCAATGAATAATAGAGAACTTATCATGAAGTTGAGAGCTTCACAAACAAATAGGTGTAAAAACATAGCAGAATCTGGGTAGACATGGATGTGAAACTTGCTTCCCTCTGTTAGCATGTACATACATTGTAGATCACACTTAAGATATGTGCTTATTCAGTTTATCAAAAAGAATGAACTTATATGCTATATGTATTTTACTTCATTGTTCTAAACTCTATTTTTCAACCATATTTTTGACACACATCAAGACATGCATAGTACTCATTGAAAACTCTGCACCCATTTTGAAACTTTAAATATTAATATCACATGACTTCCTTCAAGAGATTTAACCCTCTGGTGTGGTACTTTTAATTTACACATTCCTTGAACACTGCTAGTGAATCTGACTCCCAGCGTATTTTATCATTTGACCAATGTAAAGAGAAACAAGAGTCATTGGGCAAAAAAAGAAAATGTAATACTTGTCATCCTATCTGATCATTAGCTTATGATGGAAAGAAAGGTAGTTAGTTGCTTTTCTAGCTTCATAGCAGTGATGTAGGCTTTTTTTTTAAATTTAGCTGTGTTTAATACAACACTTACCCAGTCTCAAAAAGAGAGAGTGGATGGTGTTTGCATGTAGTTCATTTATTGAACTCACAAACATTTCAGTCCTTTTGTAGATTCATGTTTCTCTTTGATTTGATTTATTTGATGAATGTGACTTGAGTTTCTTAGCTCCTTTACAATCATGAATATTGTGCCTGTTACAAAAATCAGTTGTCAAGAACCTGATCTCTTGATTGTATCCTGGCGCTCTACAAATTATTCTTCCCTTGAGTTTAGCTACTATTTATAAAAGGGCAAAAAGGATATCTTTCACTCAACTGTTTCCCATTAGCAATGCAGGAGTTAAGCATTTAAAGCTTGAATTTCATTTAGGTCCTGAGCAGGAAGGAGCAAAGAAAAGAGCTGAAAAGATGACTTAAATGGTATTCACCCAAGAGTTCTGAAGGAACTCAAATGTGAAATTGCAGAACTACTAACTGTGGTATGTAAGCTATCATGTAAATTGTCTTCTGTAACAGATGACTGGAAAATACCTAATGTGGTGACAATTTTTAAATAGGGCTCCAGAGATGATCCCAGCAATTACAGCCCAGAAAGCCTAGCTTCAGTACTGACCAAACTGGTTGAAACTAAATTTTAAAATAGCATTATCTTAGATGAATATGGTTTTTGTAAAGGGAAATCATGCCTCCTCAAATCTGTTAGAATTCTTTGAGGGTCTCCACAAGCATGTAGAAAAGGGTGATCCAGTGGACATAGTGTATTTAGATTTTCAGGAAGCCTTTGATAAGATCTCACCAAATGCTCTTAAACAAAGTAAGCTTTCATGGGATAAGAGGAAAGAGAGTCTCATGGTTCAGTAGCTGGTTAACAGATAGGACACACAAGGTAGGAATAGCCAGTTCTCAGAATGGAGAGAGGTAAGTAGTGGTGTCTCCTAGGCTGTGTCCAGACTCAGGGGTTTTTTCGGGAAAAGTAGCCTTTTTCCGAAAAAACTTCCCCTGCGTCCAGACTCAATTAAATTGAAAAAACGCGGCTTTTCTTTCGAAGGCGGTAAACCTCATTTCACGAGGAAGAACGCCTTCTTTCGAAAGTTCCTCTTTCGAAAGAAGGCGTTCTTCAATGTAAATAGGGCTTCTTCGAAAGAGAGCATCCAGACTCACTGGATGCTTTCTTTCGAAAAAGCAAGCCGCTTTTTCGAAAGTTCAACGTGCAGTCTAGACGCTCTCTTTCGAAAGAGGCTTGCAGTCTAGACATAGCCCTAGATGTCAACACTGGCACAAGTATTATTCAACAAATTCATAAATGATCTGAAAAAGAGGCAAGGCGAGGTGGCAAAAGATGATAGAAAATTATTCAAGGTAATTAAATATGAAGTTGATGATGTAGAATTACAAAGACATCTCACAAACCTGGGTGACTGGGCAACAAAATGGCAGCTGAAATTCAAAGTAATATAGTTTGGAAAACTTAATCCCAACTACAGTATACATATATCTTGATGAGAGTCTAAATTAGCTGTTACCATTCAAGAAAGGGATCTTGAAGTCACTGTGGATGGTTGTCTGACAACATCTACTCAATTTGCAGCAGCAGTCAAAAAGCTAACAGAATATTGGGAATCATTAAAAACAGGAATGGATTATATCAGAAAATATTGTATTGCCTCTGTATAAATCTGTGGTCCACCCATATTTTGAATACTGTATTCAGATGTTGTCCTCCCATCTCCCAAATGATATATTGGAATAGGAAAAGGTTCAGAAAAGGGCAACAAAATTATTAGGGTCATGCAACCTGTTCTATCCGAGAGGGGAGACTCTTCAGCTTGGAAGAGAGACAGCTTAGGGGAGATATGATAGAACTCTATAAATTAATGACTGGTATGAAGAAAGTACATAGGGAAGTGTTACATTGTCCTCATAACACAAGAACTAGGGGTACGTCTAAACTACATGGCTCCATCGACGGAGCCATGTAGATTTGTTTGATTGGCAAAGGGAAATGAAGCCGCAATTTAAATAATCGCAGCTTCATTTAAATTTAAATGGCTGCTGCGCTGAGCCGACAAACTGCTGATCAGCTGTTTGTCAGCTCCACGTGCTAGTCTGAACACTCCCCTGCCAACATGAAAGCCCTTTATCGACTTCCCCGGTAAACCTCATCCTACGAGGCATAATGGAGAGGTCGATAAAGGGCTTTCAGGTTGGCGTGGGAGCATCCAGACTAGCGCGCTGATCAGCTGTTTGTCGGCTCAGCGCGGCAGCCATTTAAATTTAAATGAAGCCGCAATTATTTAAATCGCGGCTTCATTTCCCTTTGCCGATCAGCCTAATCTACATGGCTCCATTAATGGAGCCATGTAGTTTAGATATACCCTAGTAGTCACCAAATGAAATTAATAAGCAGCAGGTTTAAAATAAAGGAAGTGTTTCTTCACACAACGTGCAGTCAGCCTATGAAACTTTGCCAGAGGTGGTTGTGAAGGTTAAGACTATACGAGTTAAAAATATAAACTAGATAAATTAATGGGGGATAGGCCAATCAGTGGCTATTAGTGAGGATTGGGTGGGGCAGTGTCACTAGCCTCTATTTACCAGAAACTGAGAATGGGTGATGGGATGGATCACTTGACGATAACCGGTTTTGTTAATTTTCTTTGAAGTACCTGGCATTGGACTCAGTTAGAAGGCAAAGTATTGGGCTAGATGGGCTTTTGGTCTGACAGAGTATGGCCATCCTTATGTTCCGGGAAAAATTTTGGGGTCAGCAGATTGTCAGTATACCAAACACTCTTTTGTTGGAAAACTCCAAATCACCAATTCTCTATCATGCAGTTAATTGGTGTAACAAAAGCCTATTAATTTAGCATAAAAAAGTAACCACAGCTATTCTTCAGTACACAACAGGGTGTGTAACAGTGTTCCTTCTAATGTTTTCCACCTCCGAGAGGAGTGAGTTTTGTCTTGTGCACTAGTATTGAGTTCATGAGCGCTTGTTGGAATATTTGCCACTGTGGCACCCAAATTATAAATAAATATCAGATAAACCTCTTCCTTTTCCCTCTGCTGCCCTGTTTCCCACCCTTGCCTTGCCCTGTCTGCTCCCCTGAGCTGGCTGTCACCCCCACCCGCCACCCCTCATCCTCCTCTGCTGTTCTAGCTCCTTACCCTCTCACTCCCCTCAGCCCTTTGGGAACATGTCCCCCTCCCCATCCTCCTTGACCTCTGTACCCGCCTTTCTCTTCCCCCTGTACCCACCCCTCCTCTAGCTCCCCTCTGGTCATCTGTAGCTACCCGCCCCAACCCCTCTCCTAACACCTCCCTCTACTCACCCACCCTGCCTCTCTCTCCTCTGTCCTGTGGTGCCAGTCCCTCCCCTCCATGTGTCTGCCTTTCTGCTTCACTCCCACAATCCCCCTGGAACCTGCACCTTCCCTTACACTTGCACCTCCCTGGTGCCTCCCCTTTCCCTCACTGCCTCTGCCCTCCTTGCCCTCTTTCTCCCTGGTGCCCACCCCCTCACCTCACTCTGCCACAATTTTCCTCATGCCCTCTATGCCCTCACAGATGACTTGCTGCATGCCTACTCCTCCTTTCAAACCCTCTTCTCCTGACAGCCACTCCTCCCCTCTCCTCTTCCTTTCTCTTGCCCCATTGCCCCTCCCTTCTCCTCTCCCAGCATCACCTTGTCCCCTCCCTTCTCACATCCCCACTTACACCTTCCCTCACTTCTCCTATTCTGCCCTTTTGCTCATTGTCTCCTCATGGCCCTCTGGCATTTATCTCTCCTCCACCTGGCTCTTTGGTGCCTTCCCTTTTCTTCTTCTTCCTTGTCCCCCCTTCTCCCTTCAGCACAAGACCCTTCTTCTCTTCACCTCCACCTTCCCCTTAGTTCTTTCCTTGCCCGTTCCCTAACTTTCTACCTTTGATGTGGAAAGCAGTTTGTGGGGACTAGAGCTGGCACCGTGGTGTTATTTTTAGTGCTGTGGCCCTGGCCCCAGAAGCTCCTGCAGTCCCGTCCCTGTAGGACCATGGTACTAAAAATAGCACCGTAGGTGCCCCCAGCTCCAGCTGTAGTAAAGCAGCAGCTGCACAAGGCCCGTTCCACGTGGGATAGACTTACCGGAACAGCCTCCTCTCACATGCCCTAGCTCCAGGTGGAGCAATAAGCCAGTCACATGCCACCAGGAACGCATGAGGCCATCATTCCAGCAGGAAGGTGATCGGTGAATTCTGCTGCCCGGTTCTTAGGTCTGCCCACGTCATTTTAAAATTTTTAGTGCATGGCCGCGCAGGCATGCAGCTTAGAGGGAACACTGGCATAGCATATTAACAAAAGTATTCCTTTAGATGGCTTAATATAGTTCACATTGCTGAAAGAGCCCTGGAATAATCTCAGATGCCTAACATCTGTGTGGCAAACGTTTTCAAACTTTATTGCTTCAAGTTGGGCACCTAACTCCATGTTAAATGGCCTGATGTTTTTTTAGAGGAGCTGAGTATGTACAAATGCTATTGATTTCAGTCAAAGAACAACATGGTCAACAATTTCAGGAATCCAAGTTAGAAACTTTTTCCTTTAATATGTATAGAACCAGTAGACAGGAAAACGCAACCTAATGCCTGAGAACAGGCTCAGATTTGACCAGGTATAATTGTGGACTTTTTATTGCAATAAACCTATGTTAAGATGATGTGCACAGCAGCTGATATCAGCAGTTTTAAGTTAAAAACATCCCAGCAAAGCCCTGTGTAAAGCTCTCATTGCAGTATACAGGCAGTCCCCGACTTACGTCGGATCCGCAGTTACGAACGGGGCTGCCCTGGAGGACACGGACTGCGGGACCTCGCGGTCCTACCGCCCGTGTATTCCGGGGCTTTCTCTGCGTCTCCCTGGTCTGCAGAAAGCCTCGGGGGAAGCCGGCAGCGGGACAGCCCAGATGCCCCGCGGCTGTCCCGCTGCTGGCGTCCTCAGAGGCTTTGCTCCCCGTCTTCAGCAGACCAGGGAGACTGGGAGCAAAGCCTCGGAGGACCCAGGCGGTGGGACCGCGGTGCCTCTCTGTCCGCCGCCTGCGTCTTCCTGGTCTGCTGGGGTGGCGGGGGCGCAGCTAGTACGCCCGCCCCCCCAGCAGACTAGGCTTTTCTCCAGACGCCTGTGGCAGAGCAGCTGAGGCGCTGCCGGTTGGTCCCCCAGCGTCGCTCTGGGCGCTACTGGACCAACCCAGCAGCACCCCAGCTGCTCTGCCCCAGGTGTCCTGATTCAGCCGCTGCTGGTCAGTTTCAGCAGCGGCTGAATCAGGACGCCTGGGGCAGAGCAGATGGGGTGCTGCTGGGTTGGTCCAGTAGCGCCGAGGAGCGGCGCTAGTGGAGCAACCCAGCAGCACCCCAGCTGCTCTGCCCCAGGAGTCCCCAAGTCAGCTGCTGCTGAAACTGACCAGTGCTGACTACAGGAAGCCCGAGACAGAGTTGCTCTGCCCCGGGCTTCCTGGAATCAGCTGCTGATCAGTTTCAGCAGCAGCTGACTTCGGGACGCTTGGGGTTCTTAAGTTGATTCTGTATGTAAGTCGGAACTGGCGGTCAGTTTCAGCAGCGGCTGAATCTGGACGCCAGTTCCGACTTACATACAGATTCAACTTAAGAACAAACCTACAGTCCCTATCTTGTACGTAACCCGGGGACTGCCTGTATTCAGAAGAAGGGAAAGTAGAAATTCAAAGAGAAAAGTTTAAAAGAAAGAGGAAAAAGAGAACCATAGCATCCTTCCAGCCTGGCTAATCTAAGGGAAAAATCCCAGTATAAGGGATTCTGTTAGGTGGGTCAAGAGCTGGTTAGATTGTTGCACTCAATGGTAATGTGTTTACTCAGATAAATGTGTTACTGCTTAAAATTTCAGTGGTTACACATGGGGTCGTGGAGGGAAGCCGTTCCTGGGAAATTTAAGTGGATGGGGAGATTAAAATTGAATGAGGGGATTGGGGCAGGGAGAGTAGGACTGAAAAACAGTGGGTCTGGGAGAAGATGTTTAAAAGGAAAGGAAGCAAATCTGAGAAGGAACTGGGGTGCAGGGAAAGAACTGAGACTCTCTGGGCAGAGAAATTGGGCAAGGAGATGAAGGGAGTAGAATGAGATTAGTCAAGGAGCCCAAGAATGAAGGTTAGGATTTGGAAACTAGTGAGGACAGGGAGGATGGAGGATGCACAACTGGGGGCCAGGATTGGGGGGAGAGGTTGGAAGAGGAGGGAAATACAATGTCTTGGCAAAGAGACTGGGCAAAAGGCAATTAAGATGGTGGAGGAGAAACTGACTTGTTGGGCAAGGAGATTGGGATGAGGAACCTGAAATGTGCAGAATGAGACTGAGATGAGGAGTGGTAAAGAGTCAGGAGTAATAAAGGAACAGATTGGAGGGAGGGAGCCAAATGGGTCATGCAGGGAATAAACAAAAGATTCTGTACCCATCAGAATGCATTTTTCTCCAGCACTTGGAATGGGACCTGCAATTCCTGAGTCTCCATCAGTCCTCTGCTATTTGTCTCTGTGTACATAGTCAGTGTTCATCTTCCTCTAGTTCTGGTCCAACCAGCAGATGGCAATTGACTACTGAAATCATTTATTACACAGGTTAAAGTAGCAGAGTTCTGTGCATTGGACTGAATGGCCCCTACCCTGTTGATGAACCATAAAAATGGCCATTTTTAGATCAGAGCAGTGGTCCATTTAGCCCAGTATCCAGTCTTACAACTGTGGCAAATGCAAGATGGTTCAAGGGGAATGACCAGAACAGGGCAATCATCTAGTGAACCTCCCCCTGCAGTCCTGCTCCCAACTGTTAAAGCAGTTCTATGCTGCTCTGGCAGTCAGAGGCTTAAGGACACCCAGAGTGTGAGACTTGTATCCCTGACCATCTTGGTTAATAGCCATTGATGGATCCTCCATTAACCTGTCTAGTTCTTTTTTGAGCCTAGTTACAGTTTTGGGCTTTACAGCATTCTCTTGGAACAAGTTCCACAGATTGTATGTTGTGTAAAGAACTACTTGACATCTGCTGCCTATTAATTTCACAGGGTGAGCCCTATTTTTGGTTTTATATGAAGGATTAAAGAGCACTTCCTTATTCACTTTCTTCACACCCTTCATAATTTTATAAACATCAATCATATCCTTCAGTCACCTCCTGTCTAAACTGAATAGTTCCAGTCTTTGTAAGCTTCCTTCATATGGAAGCTGTTCTATACCCTTAGTCATTTTATTGCCCTTCTCTTCACCTTTTCCCTATGGTTGTCAATATGATGACATGATGGAATTGGGGGCAATTTTCCCTCTAATCTTTTCCATCCATGTTCTTTTCCATCCATGTCGGAATAATTTTATTTGTGCTGAGGCATTTGGGAATGTGTACCACAAGTACAAACAAAACCTAATTCTGGGTGTTCTGCTAATCAGCTGGGCAGCATTTGAATCTCTCCTGAGTGGCAGCACAAGCACACAGTTTACAGGGAGCACTGATTGGGGGAGGGAGAGGTGTGTAGTTTTCTTGTTTGTTTGTTTGTTTGTTTGTTTTGGTTTTTTTAGCCTGGGAAATTATACACACCCAAACCCTTCCTTAATTAAAAGATCATTATTAAGGTTACAAAGTCAAGCATCCAAAAGTAGGGAGATTCCAGAATTAAGGATACCCCTGTTACTTTAATTCAGTCCTCTTGTGTAGATGCTTTATGATAGTTTCTAATTACGTGACTATATAGTGTTTTTCTTTCCCCCACAGGGTCCATGCCTCATTCAGTTCAGAGGATGGTCATGCTCTGGGGATAAATCAGGATTGTGTAGCAAAAGAAAACTGTTGTTTGTAGGATCCCTGTTCCATTTGTTTCAGAAGTTGGAAGGTGTTTTGTGAATGAGGCACGGGGATTATAGGAATAGAATAGATAATCTCTTTGTTAAAGCAGTTATATTCTGCCCTGGAGGATTGGATTCTGTGTGATGCTAGGCAAGTTGCTAACCCCGCTTTTCACAAGGGATCACTAAATGGGTGTACCTCATTGTCTGAGTGCCTGGCTAGAAGCCCTGGGGTCTGATTTGTAAAGAGCTAAGCACTTTGAACTGAAACTGAACTTAATGGAAGCTGCGCTTTAAACATATGAAGTGCTATACAGTGCTAAATGTTCTGAAAAACAAGGTTCTAGATGCCTCAAATTGAGCACCCAAAGTTAGTAGATACTTGTGGACAGGGGTGGTCCGTGGATGTAGGCAACCTCGGCAGTTGCCGAGGGCGCCGCGTTTAACACGGCACCCAATGATGACATCACGCCATTGAGAGCTATGGAGGCGGGGGTGCCAATTGCGCATTCCGCCTAGGACGCCAGTTGCCAGCATCTCTCCTCGAGCTGCTCCTGCTTGCGGAACTTAATATCTCTTGTGACTGACCTCTCTCTTTGTAAAATGTGCATGATGATAACCTTCATATCACAGAGTAGTTAAGAAAATAAATTCATTAATGTTTCTGAAGAATTGTAGTGATGATTGCCATAGAAATCCCATGAAAAATTTAGAGCTGTCTTCAGCGCAACTTTTGGACAATATGCAGTAAATAAGGTCCGGGGATACGCACTGAGCAATTGAGATTACAAAAAATAACTTGAATTTCTGCTTGTGACCACCATCTGTTCTGAGCATTGAATGAGGCAGGGCACCTGTGTAAAACATAGTAGATGATCATGTAGTTAAAGATTGTATCATAATGCATACACTAGAAAAACGAAATAAGGGCACACTGGCAAAATGTTCTGGTGTTGCTTAACTTTTGGGTTGCAACATTAACAGTTTGCTTTTAATGTAATTAGTGGGGGGAAGGTTTGGGGGAGAGTACCTGTGATTTAATATAACAATTGCCTAGAGCTAAGGATACGTACCTTTTTAATTTTCAATAGAATGTATAAAATAATAAATGAAAATAAATAAAAATGGTAGGCATATATTTTGATCTAATGATATTGATTTGTGATGATATGCCAGAACAAGTTAATTTCATAACCCTTGTTTACTGCTCATTGGGCTAGCAGGGATGGGGTAAATCCTTCAGGAACGTCACATGTGGAGATAATATATATCTTTTTTAGTACTTAAACTATTTAGATGTTTTCAATTTGTGATACTTTATACATACAAATAAGAGTCTCTTAGTACCACCAAAATTTTGCAGTTATATAAGACAAAATACAAAATGAGACAAAGGTCATTCAGGAAAGTGAGGAAGGATTATGGAAAATGATTTTTTTTTTAACAGCAACACCCTGTTGCCAGTTAAAGCATAGTATGAAAAGATTGACAATTCCATCTACTCATTAGCTACTATAAAATAGCAGCCATATCCAGGGACTTAAGGGTATGGCATTAAAAAGAAAATTGAATATGTGGGGATCAGTCAGGACTGCAGTGAACCTAGTATCAAATCCTTGTCCCAATGAAATCAGTTGGAGTTATGCCATTGATGTAATGGGATCCGGGTTTCACCTGTTGCAGAATCTAAAGAAAAAATGTGTCTGAGTCCCAAAGATGGATCTCAGCTTCAGAATCCAGACCAAGACCTGAGCATCCACATGTGAAAGAATGTCTAGAGAGACAGTTTTATACCAAAAAAGAAATCTTCCTTCTCATTTTGCTGAAGTCAATATTGTGATGGCATCATTAATAGTAGTGTAACCTAGTTGAAATACTTTTGGTTTCCAAATGTGCTGTCTAAATTATGAAAACATTAAAACACTCTTAAAAACTAGTTTTTTAGTTTCATGCATGGAGACTCCTGTTCTGCAAATGTATACTATATTGCAGTGTCTGAGTTACCAAAGTTTTTTCTCCTTTGTACAAGGAAAGAACAGATATCAAAGTTTGCTAATTGTTAGCAGTATACATTTTAATATATGCCATAAATTGTTTCCACATTGAAGGTGCAATAGTCTTCTATTTTTCCGCTTCCAATTTCCACCAAAGTACAGTAGACTTCCAGTAATCTGGCACCTTTTGGACCTAGGTGGTACCGGATTATCAGATTTGCCAGAGAATTTGGAGGTCCTGGTACAGCTTAACAGCTGGCCCGGACACAATCTCCCTCCCTCTCGCCTCCCTTTTCCTCTTCGTGTCTCCTCCGTGCTGTAACCTGATTCTCTTCCCCCTCCCTTACCCTCCCCTTTTCCCTTCGCTGAAGCAAAACGCTCTTCTCCATACTCCGTAACATGATTTCCCCCCTCCCCCAACCTTATGCTCCTTCCGGTTACAGCCAGCACATGTGCTGAGTGGCAGGCTTTTTAATCAGCTGGTCAGGAGTGCTTGGCATTTTGATGCTGGAATATCAGGAGTGCCGAACAATTGGATGCCGGACTATCGGAGTTTTACTGTAGATGGATCCTAGGTTTCCAAAAATGGCTTGTGATTGTGGATTCCTCAATTTTTAGATGTTCCAAGAATATAAGGACAACCATAACAGATTAGTCCAAAAGTCCATCTATCCTGACATTCTGAAGTCATCTGAGGAAGTGGGCTGTGCCCACAAAAGCACATGATAGCATCTACATGTTTTGTTAGTCTTTAAAGTGCTATCAGACTATCTGTTGTTTTTTTAAGTTTATTCTGTCTTCTGACAGTGGCCAGTGCCAGGTGCCCCAGAGGCAATGAACAGAGCAGACAATAAAGTTTTCCATTCCCAGCTTCTGACAAACAGGGGCTAGAGACCACCATCCCTGCCTATCCTGGCTAATAGCCATTGATGGACCTATCCTCCATTAATTTATCTGGCTCTTTTTTAACCCTGTTATAGTTTTGACGTTCACAACATCCTCTGGCAAGGAGAACTACAGACTGACTGTATATTATGTGAAGAAGTACTTCCTTTTGTTTGTGTTAAAACCTGCTACTATTAATTACTATTACTATTTAAAACCTATTAATTTCATTTGGTAACTGCTAGCTCTTGTGTTTAGAGAGAGAGGGAGAAAACTCTCTATTCATTTTCTCCACACCAATCATGACTTTATAGACCTCTATCATATCCAGTGTTCCCTCTAAGTTGCACAGCAGAGCCTCACAGGTGATTAATCAGCTTTGCCCAGTGAGTCAGTGCCCTGCAAGGAGCCCTGAGCCTCTGACTGGGCGGGGCTGATTAATCTGCTGTGAAGCTGTGTTGCTATGCAGCTTAGAGGGAACACTGATCATATCTCCCTTTAGTTGACTATTTTCCCACCTGAAAAATCCCACTCTTATTAATCTCACCTCATCTGGCAGCTGTTCCAACCCTCATAATTTTTGTTGTTTTCTGAACCCTTTCCAATGCCAAGATATCTATCTTTGAGATAAGGCAGTGACGTCTACATGCAATATTGAAGAAGTGGGCGTACCATGGATTTTATAGAGGCAATATGAATTTTCTGTTTTATCTATCCCTTTCTTAAAAATTGCCAATATTCTGTTTGCTTTTTGGACTGTTACTACACATTGTGTGGATGCTTTCTGATAACTATCCACAATGACTCCAAGATCTCTCTTGAGTGGTAACAGCTAATTTAGCCCTCATCATTTTATGTGTGTAGTTGGATTATGTTTTCTAATATGCATTACTTTGTATTTATCAACACTGAATTTTATCTGCCATTTTGTGGCCTAGTCACCTAATTTTGTGAGAATCTTTCGAAGTGATTCATAGTCTGCTTTGGACTTAACTATGTCTTGAGCAGTTTTGTATCATCTGCAAATGCTGCCACCTTGCTGTTTATCCCTTTCTTCAGATCATTTATGAATATGTTGAATAGGATAGGTCCCACTATGGACCCTTGAGTTGTCGATTCTAAAAATTGACCATTTATTTCCCCCTTTTGTAGTCACATTTATTCAATACCAACCCTTTAAGGTGTAACAGGTTGGGGATTCAAAATTTTAAAGGCCCACAAAATGACTGATTATTTGAAAAAAATGACTCTTGAGAACTAAATGACAGACCTGTTGTGGAGAGAAGGTACTTAAGAGTAAAGGGCTCTGACCAAAAGTAAAACAGGAAACATTCAGAACAGCTAAGGTTGGTGTGCTGGGACTAGCTCCAAACTCTGAAATATTTCCAAACTTCCACTGGTGGCTCAGAATGTCATCTTTTTAGTAGAGTTTGGGATTAGGTTTGATAATTGTGCACAGCTTTGGTGTATTTGTAACCTATATCTACTTGTAGGTGTGGTTCACTGTCCCATGTAGTGGCACTTAGATCACTTCCTGTGAGAGATAAGAATGAGGGAGCTCCTCAGCTTAAAGGCGGTTTTATAGCTCAAGCTGTAGAGGCTCCTATCTAAGCTCTAGAGGTCCCAGGTTCAAATCCACCTGGTGGCAGTTACATATGTAAAAGTTATGTTGTGGTGATCCAGTCCAAAGAGCTTTATGGCCAATGAGCAAAATATTATACCCTCTCATTTATAGGTATATTTTGTCAATTAATTTTATAGATATGATTTCATCTCACAAATCATAAATACTAAAGCTTGATTTACTTGTCAGTCTCAATTGAATACAGAGTGGCTCAATTATGTCAGATTTTACTGCTGTGGTTTGTATAATAAATAAAATTCTGCTATGGGTATATATTTCTAACATCCTATACATTTCTGCATCTATTATTTAAAATATGTATTTCAGTTTGGATGGATCAATTTGAATGGAGCTGTATAACAACATTAAATGGTTAGATTTATAACCACACTGTTTGCAATTCAGTTATTTTAAATCTGTTTTAAAATGTTCGCTTTCTAAGCTACAGTGTTTATTCCAATGATAAATTAATACAATAAAGGTCTGATTCCAATATATTACTTTGTTTCAATTTTACATTGTATTTTCAGTTAACTTTAATAATTTTCTTTTTCTTTTATTCTTGTGATCTGTTGTCTGTTTTGTCTATTGCATGTCCAGGGTTCTAAGGTTAGTATTACTGCTGTAAGTTTCAGTTTGTTTTTCAAACTTTGTTGTTTTTGATAATTTGACATTTTGTTTTTGTTTTTTTTAATTTTTCACGCCATATATGAGGATATGGTCTAGAGTAAATTAGGTGTATTTAGGGACTTTTCTTGAAATATTTCTCTTAGTTTAATCTAAAGCATTAGTTAGTGATTTTAAACTACCAAATCAAAGTTAGACAGGCCTATGATCTAATTTAAATTGCAGAGGTTAATCTTCTGTGAAAATCTGATTTAGTTCAAGATCTGGACATATAGCCATCTGGAAATTTAGCTTTTTCTTTTAAAGTTTATGTAGTAAGCATGAGTTTACTTTTGAAAAGTGTTTCCCCATACTATGCTAAATTATTCTAGCCTCTGAAAAGTAGTATGCTAAACAAGAAAATGTCTCTTAAATGTTGTTAGAGTACATACCAGTGTGTTACTTTTAAGGGATGGATTTCATTATAGTACTTAGGCCTAATAGAAGGCTGTTTATTGTCCTAGTGAATTGGCAGCATTTAGGGCAATTTCCTAAATAAAATTCTAATTTTTCTTTTGTGTAATGCTAGTAAAAATCATGTAAAACTGTATTAAAAAGCATGCTTTTTACATGGATTTTACTATTTCATGTGAACATAAAGCTGGACATATCACATTGGGAATGAAAAGGAAATAAATTTCCTTAAGAAAACGTACGTAGTATAATATAGTTAACTGTATTACAGCAACAATCCAGAACTGGGAGTCCATTAATAGGCCACTGGTGAATATTTATGGTGCATGTTGAGGTGAGTCCAAAGCCTTGTTTCTCCACCTGAGAATTGTACCAGCAGCCTACTAATACATACCCAAGCATGGATTCTTGCTATTCAGATGTGGCGTCTTCAGTTTAATTTTATTTGTGGGTTTTTTTCAACAGTTTGCTACTTTTCCTTAGTAGAAAAATATATTCATAATTCACTATGACAAGGGGGAGTGACAGTAGAAAAATAACATAAAATAGCAGGGAAGAACTGCTAGAGGAATGCTAGTGGCAGTTCTTCACAGGGAAATAGTGTTTCAAAGATCTAATTGTCATAATATAATTTGTTTTGTGTTGTTGGACAGATTTTAAATGGTGACAGTCCTTCCCAGACTACCCATGTAACTGACATGTCTTGCTTTTAAGAAATATAAAATGCCATGTTATCTATCATTCTGATGACAGAAAGACGCATTATACTGTGCATGTGTCAGAACAATTGTTTTTTTTTAATATTGCTTGGTATTATCTGCACTGTTGGTATAGCCGAAACAACTATTTCAACAAGTTACTGTTCACAGAGGGCGCTGAATTCTCAGCAGAAAGGAAATAAAGGGTTTTAAAATAATTTTCTGTAGTCTTAGTAATGAAAATAAATTTGTGTAACAGTACAAAATAATCATCTGCTCATCTGAGGAAGTGGGTTTTGCCCACAAAAGCTTGTGATGCTATATGCTATATTAGTTTTTAAGTTGCCACATGACTACTCATTTTTTAAAGTACAGAATAATATATTTTAAGCTCCCTATTTATCTTACAGAATACCTGAAACTGAAACCAAAAGGCTAAAATTTTAACACATGCCTCTGAGTTCCATTTAAAAAAAAAAAAGACTCAGGAACTTAATTGACTGTGAGTGAGACTTACGCTTTAAAGCCAAGGTATTTAGGTGCCTGAGGATGCAGTTAGCACCTCATGGGATTTTCAAAATCACGTAAGGAGCAAAATATGTTTAAAAATCTGCCCCGAGAGCTTTTGAAAATGGGGCTAAGGCTTTTGAAAATGTTACCCTAAATTCATAATCCTTTTTACATTTATAAAACAATTGCAGATTCGGGAGTGGCTTTGCCATTAGCCTAGGCTAAGAAAACAGCCCAAGACAGAGATGGTACATTCCATGCGGAATCACCATTTATCAACAGGGAATGATGTACTCCCTCACTGGAGCATCTGTGAGGAACTAAACTGCTTCCCTTGCTGATCTAGGGAGGGAGTATACTATGCTAGATTGATACACCAGGGAATGTACACTGAATTGGGTATCTCTAACATGTATTGGAGCCAAGACTGCTCAATACCTACCCCATTCCACTTCCATCCATCTGTAGGAATAGGGATGGATGGACACAGCAGTTCTGCAGAACTTGTTTTCCTTTCTTTACTGTCACAGTTACCCTGCTCAGGGACATACATGCCTTGAACTGTTGTAGCTGAGCCATATTTTGGTCCCATGTAAATAATGATTTTCTCATAGATATTAGACTTCATAATATGTATTACAGCATGCAAATGTGACTTCATCTTCCCGCACCATTGTTTTTAAGTTTCACTCATAAGTACTTTACATTGATGAAAAATATAGATAGGTTTGGCAGGATTCAGTTTCAATCAGTAGATTTTGATAAAAATGTTAATTTAAACTGACATACTAAAACTAGTGGAAAACAGAGTGAGGAAAAAAATCAATATTAACCGTCAAATTAAAAAAAAAAAAGAATTCTGCCAATCCTATATATAGGGAATAGCTTTTTTTGTAATATTTCTCATTTAGTTATTTATTGTTAACCGTTAAAATTGAGAAGTGGGTATGCTATGTTTGTTTTTGAAACTGGTAAGTCTAATATAATTATTCTCTCTTAGACTGAATTGGAAAATATAGAAGTGACACAAGGAATGTCAGCAGAGACAGCAGTGACTTTCCTGAGCCGTCTGATGGCTATGGTTGATGTACTGGTATTTGCTAGTTCTCTAAACTTCAGTGAGATTGAAGCTGAAAAAAACATGTCTTCTGGAGGCTTAATGCGACAGTGCCTTAGGCTGGGTAAGTCTGTAAAGAACAACACAGACAGTGTGCATAAGATAATTACTTACAGATCAATGAGCTAAGTCTACAATGAATAAATGTAGAAATTAACCTGGATCTGACCATGATGTAATAAACTAAAATATCACAGAGTTTTTACTGACTTGTTATGATGGGTCTGTTGAAGCACAAAAATAGATGAGCATGACATGTTCAGATTTGTGATTAAATTTTAGTTGTAAATTATGTTGTAAGATAGTAAAATATTAATACTAGTGG
Organism: Pelodiscus sinensis; assembly: GCF_049634645.1. Classification (NCBI taxonomy): domain Eukaryota; kingdom Metazoa; phylum Chordata; order Testudines; family Trionychidae; genus Pelodiscus; species Pelodiscus sinensis. The sequence goes on along the minus strand of NC_134711.1, from coordinate 296,492,046 downwards.
AAGGAAGAGAATTACTGTTCTCCTAAAACACTGATCTGCTATGCTGCTCTTCTTTTGTAAGATTTGTCAGCATGGTCTTTGCTTCTCTGAAAACTGCCTCTGCAGATCTCCTCTTTTGGGAGAATACACCTCAGTCATGCACCTGTAAAACATACAACAAACAGTAATAGTTTGCAAACCTGTATATACATATCCCAAACAGAAACATTAATTGGAACGGTATGTGAAGAACTGTGACCGCATGTGTCTTCGTTATTCTTATTGGCAATGGCAGCATGTCTTGGAAATATTGTCTTTTCAAATGAATTACATCATTTGTGTCCTACCTTTTCTGTTTCATTAGTTTCCTGCTCTCTATAAGAAACACTGTAAAGTTTTATTCACAAGCTGCTAGATAGTGTGAAAATAACTTTTTTTTTTTTTTTTTAAATGTAAGTGACCTTGATGGATCCAGACTCAGTGGCATGGAGTGAGCCGCAGAAACTCAGTGGAACAAAGAGCCCTGTTTTTAAGACAGTGTTCTGATGCACTGATGTCCTGTGGTTTTATTGTTAAAACAGACTCAGGATTCAGTAAAGCCTCATATAAGAACACATCTATGTTTCAAAGTGGTTGTAAATCCATAGCAAGATGGATTACTATTTCCAGCTCTGAAATCTATAAAACTAGCTCCAGGAGCTTCATTTTATTTCATTGAAACATATCTTTCTGATTTTGGAGATATCTGATTTTCATTTCGGGAGAGCAGTTCCTCAGTTTTCAATTAATTATTCCTCCTCTGTCCTTCAGTGTTTCATCATTTCTAATACGCAATATGCCTAACACAGAAACAGCCGTGATCCAACATGAATTTAGTTAGCCAGATGTACACTTATGTGCATGTACAAGTTTTCTGTAGTCTCATAAAGTTGGTTTACAGCGACCAGTCCTGGCTCTATGTTCTATGTTCTTATTTAGCTCTAATTTACCCCTCAATGTCTTGTAAGAGCCCAGAAAGCCGTTCAAGTACTGGCAATGCTACTAGACAATATTGACCTCCCATAAGGTATGTCAATATCCCGTGCTTCATTTGCATATTTGCATTATGGTGCTATTTCAAAATAGCGCTATTTTGAAAAAAGAAACGCTGTCTAGATGTGGTTATTTCGAAAGAAAACTCTTCTTCCGAAATAACCCTTATTTCTCCTACAAAGAGGTTTACCAGTTATTCGGAAGAAGGGTTTTCTTTCAAAATAACCGCATCTAGACAGCATTTCTTTTTTCAAAATAGCGAATATGCAAAGGAAGCATGGGATATTTAAATCCTGGCTTCATTTGCAATTTCGAATGGCTACATTTGCATCCCTCTCTCAAAAGAGGGTGTAAGTGTAGACATACCCATAGTTCAGCAAATTCTCTGCTTCAGTGCCTGTCAGGTCCAGAGGTTGCCAGACTAGAGAGGTTCATCCTGTAATTTCCTCTAGTATAGGGATCCCTAAGAGGGAATTTTTGACAAGGTTTATTCAGAGTTCCCATTACTAATGGAGAGTCAAATCTGCCCACAATGCGTCAGATTCCTCAGACTGTATTTTGAGTTGGAGGTTACTGAGGCAATTTTCCTATGGTGTTTTACAAGATGCTGTCCCAAAGGCTAAGATCTGTGAGAAAAAGTGCACCTGATTCTAGTGACAACTAGTTCCCAAAATAAGTATTGGAGCTGCAAGTAGCAGTTTACTATGCACGCGTACACTCTTTCTCTCTCTCTCTCTCTAGTTTTTCTTAAATCCTTCAAAGTTCTTGACTAAACTGAATAATTTTTGACAGCTGCAATTTTTGCCATAACACTTCACCCTCCTTTTCAGATTACTAATAAATTACTATTAACAATCCTCATGTGGAGCCTTGTGGCATTTTGATGTTAATCTCTGATGTGATGGAAAGTAATAAGTGGTTCCTCTCTTTTTGTTTTCTGTCTTCTAGCTGCACAAAAAAGTTTGTTGGCTTTGACAATACTAAAGAGTATGCTCCCAAAAGTAGTGGATCAACAGGGACAATATAATCATAACAATTCCAGTTACAGGGGAATAATTTGCATTTTCAAACTTCTTATAGTCTTATATATGAGCTTCGTTTGGCATAGTCATAAAATTAAGGCCCCTTTAACTAAAAACAGAGTGAAATTGGAAAAACTCACCATTATATTTTCCTAGTATCCCCGGAGTATAATTTAAGAGATTTGTGATGCCTATTTATACAATAGTTACTGAGACATAATAATTCTTTGGAGTTACAGGCTCTTCATTAATTGGTACCCATGCAATCACCTAGTGATAATGTTCACCTGTATCTTTTTTTTTAAGTTTGTTGTGTTGCTGTAAGAAACTGCTTAGAATGTCGACAAAGACAGAGAGAGAGGGTGAACAAATCTTCATTAATCAGCAGTAAAACTCAGGAGACTCTCCAGGGCATGACTGCAACGGGAATGACCAAGGTAATCTGATGTTTAAGTAGGTTGTACCAGTGCTTAAAATGAGCAGGAGAGGTTTGTAATTAATTTCTAGTTTCTGTTACAACAGAAGCTGAATTGTCACCCGTTTCCTGCCTCACAAGAGAAAGTGTTTTTTCATTAAAATAAGAAAAAACAATTAAAAGGATGAAAATAATTAATGTAATGGTATGATTGTAACTGTTTTCCAATACTGTATTCCTACTTCTTCTGTTCCAAGGAGCACATCTGTTCCCCCGTCTTATTGTAACTTGACCTATCTATTCATATATCTTTGATTTCTGAAGCCTCTTGAGCTTCATGGCCAATACCTGCAATCAGATCTTTGTGGCTGGGTTCTTGCATCCTTATAGAATCCTATAAACTTCAGTAGGACTCTGTGTTTAAATTGGTGACTGTCTTTATGATATAAGACTCCAAGAGTGAAGTCCGAATTTGTTTAATTGTCACTTATGTTTCAGTCACTTTGGTTTCCTTATTATTTAAGTTGCTTGTTTCGGACTCTTTTCCAATGTGTTCATTGTTTTGCGGATTGAAGGGCCCTTAAATGCACAGAGAAATTAGCACCTCCGGGTCTCAAAGATGATACTTTGGTAAATGTTGCCCAAAGGCACTCAACATGATAATCTCATTGATGTTTTCAAAATTGTCTCTTCCCACAAAATGCCTGTTTCAGATAAGATTTATAACCACAAATATATTCCACCTAATATTACCACATTATTTTATAAAAGTATACCAAAATGTAGTCTAGCAGTTTTGCCAAACTCAACAAAAGACAAGCATTGGACAGTAGAAAACAAATCGAATGCTTTCATGTGTTAATTATTGTTTGGATTGCAGTGTTTGTTTAAAGAAAACAAGTCACATTATTGTAGTAAATACTAAACATGCATGGTCTGCATGGATCTGGAATAATACTTCTCTGCATAAAACAGAATGAGGATAAATTTTTTAAAGTTATTTCACTTATATGAACCAATTTTCAGCCTACCACATACATTGAAAATACTTGGCATTCATAATAAAAAAAAATACTGTCTCCTTTTGCTACAGTTATTATAATTGTTAGAGATTGGTGCATTTGCCCAAAAGGATTAAAGCATTGTTTCACAATTCTGTATCTGACTATTCAGTGCAAATGCATTAAAATAAGTAAAGCATCACTGTGTATGAAGATCTGATGTCTGAATGTTAACTTTTTAGTCTTCAGGTTAGCACTACTGTATTTAGTTGTTTATTGTGGATTAAAGAAATGTTTTTAATGAAAATCCCTGCTTCAGAAAAATTATTTTACATTTTTAGACACCATTGGAAAATGTTCCTGGGAACCTTTCCCCTATAAAGGATCCTGATAGACTTCTTCAGGATGTTGACATTAATCGTCTACGAGCAGTTGTTTTTCGTGATGTGGTGAGTAATACGGGATGTATTTTTTTTTTTTTTACAGTATAATCACTAATGTTTAAAAGAAAGTTTAATGTTAGGAAAAAACTTGCATTTTAAAACAGGACAGCTTTGGAGGCTGGGGAGGGAGACGTAAAATCTATACGTGTTTACCTGCAAAAAAAAAAAAGTTTTGATTTCCTATTTTCAGGGGGTGGGAGAAAGAAATCTGTCAAATTCTACGTAATCTATTTCCTGTTTCTTACAAAAACAAGTGTTTAATAGTAATAATCTTATGTGGGAAGAAACATGTACTACATAATTTCATTGCATTTTACAAACTACAAAGAAGGAAAACTTAACATCTGAAATGCAGCCACCTCTGCAGTGAAATATTGCACCTGCTTATTCATGCAACATTTCCAGGCATATAAGACCCAGTGTGATGGTGCTTAGTAGGTTTACATAATTCATCTATGCTAGTTGACTTTAACGTGTAAGTCAGTATAAATCAGTCAGTTTAACTTCTGTGCCAGGAAAGATAATGGAATAAGTAATTAAGGAATTCGTCTGCAAACTGGAAGATATTTAAGTGATAGGTAACAGCTAGCATGGATTTGTAAAGAACAAATCACATCAAACCAATCTGATAGCTTTTTTTGATAGGATAACAAGTCTTGTGGATAAGGGAGTAGCAGTGGATGTGGTATATCTAGACTTTAGTAAAGCATTTGATACGGTCTTAAGTGACCTTCTTAACAATAAACTAGGGAAATACAACCTAGATGGGGCTACTATAAGGTGGATAACTGGGTGCATAACTGGATGGATAACCTTTCTCAGAGACTAGTTAATGGTTCACAATCATACTGGAAAGGAATAATAAGTGGGATTCCGCAGGGGTATGTTTTGGGACCTGTTCTGTTCAATATCTTCTTCAACAATTTAGATGACGGCATAGAGTACAATTATTAAGTTTGCAGGTGATTCCAAGCTGGGAGGGGTTCCAACTGCTTTGGGAGGATAGGGTCATAATTCAAAATGATCTGGAGAAATGGTAAAAAGGATGAAGTTTACTAAGGACAAATGCAAAGTGCTCCTCTTAGGAAGAAACAATCAGTTTCACATATACAGAATTTTTTAAGTTTTTTCCTGTTACAGACTAACAGGCTACCCCTCTACAGCTTCATAATGGGAAGTGACTCTCTAGGAAGGAGTACTGCAGACAGGGATCCAGGGGTCATAGTGGACCACAAACTAAATATGAGTCAACAGTGTGACACTGTTGCAAAAAAAGCAAACATGATGCTGGGATCCATTAGCAGGAGTGTTGTGAACAAGACACGAGAAGTCATTCTTCCACTCTACTCTGCACTGATTAGGCCTCAGTTGGAGTATAGTGTCCAGTTCTGGGCACTGCACTTCAAGAAAGATGTGGAGAAATTGGAGAAGGTCCAGAGAAGAGCAACAAAAAATGATTAAATGCCTAGAAAACATGAGCTAAGACGGAAGACTGAAAAAATTGGGCTTGTTTAGCTTGGAAAGGAGAAGACAAGAGGGGGTTTTCAAGTACAGGCAGTCCCCGACTTACGCGGATCCGACTTACGTCGGATCCGCACTTATGAACGGGGCTTTCTCGCCCCGGAGGTCGAGGTAGCGGATTGCTACCTGCGAGCTCCGGGGCGAGAGAGCCCCGTTCGTAAGCTGCTCCGGTGCCCCTGGTCTGCTGGAGACAGTCTCCAGCAGACCAGGGGCACCGGGCGGGTTCCCGCGCTTCTGAGGCTTTGCTCTCGCAAAGCCTCAGAAGCGCGGGAACCCGCCCGCTGCTGCCGCTTCAGTTGCGGTGCCTGTGGTCTGCTGGGGACGGTCCCCAGCAGACCACAGGCACCGGGACTGAAGCAGCAGCCGCGGGGGGGGTCCCGCGCCTCTGAGGCTTTGCCAGAGCAAAGCCTCAGAGGCGCGGTACCCCGCTGCCGCTGCGGCTCTGCTCCCCGTGTCCCTGGTCTGCTGGGGGGGGGGCGCGGCTAGTGTGCCCCCCCCCAGCAGACCAGGCTTTTGTTTTGGACCCTGGAGCAGAGCAGCTGGGGCGCTGCCGATTGGTCTTGCAGCGCCGCTCTGGGCACTACTGGACCAACCCGGCAGCACCCCAGCTGCTCTGCCCCAGGTCCTGATTCAGCCGCTGCTGGTCAGTTTCAGCAGTGGCTGAATCAGGACGCCTGGGGCAGAGCAGCTGGGGTGCTGCTGGGTTGGTCCAGTAGCGCCGAGGAGCGGTGCTACTGGAGCAACCCAGCAGCACCCCAGCTGCTCTGCCCCAGGCGTCCCCAAGTCAGCCGCTGCTGAAACTGACCAGCGCTGACTACAGGAAGCCTGAGGCAGAGTTGCTCTGCCCTAGGCTTCCTGGAATCAGCCGCTGATCAGTTTCAGCAGCAGCTGACTTGGGGACGCTTGGGGTTCTTAAGTTGAATCTGTATGTAAGTCAGAACTGGCGGTCAGTTTCAGCAGCGGCTGAATCTGGACGCCAGTTCCGACTTACATACAGATTCAACTTAAGAACAAACCTACAGTCCCTATCTTGTACGTAACCCGGGGACTGCCTGTATCTAAAAGGGTCTCTTTGGCCTCTGGTGATAGGACAAGGACCAACGGGCAAGGGGGCAATTTCAGAAAGGGAGGTTTAGGTTAGAAGTTAGGAAAAACTTTTTAACTTCAGGGTGGTTAACCATTGGAAAAAATTGCCTAAAAATGCTGATATGGACTTCTCAGAATATTTGCTGAAATCAATGGATGGCACAAAAATAAATACATCTTCACTTGTTTTCTGCTACCAGTTTTAAAGTACAAAGTTATAGTGTGGTCTGGAAGTCAGTGCGAGTGACTGGGAATTCTGACTCTTCATTTCTGTTTCTGACTTTGCCAGTTGTTTGTTGTGAGACCTTGGGCAAATCACTTAATCTTTCTGTGCACAGGCTTACTTTCTCATAGATTTCCAAGGTTGGAAGGAACCATTCTCATCATCTAGCCTGACCTCCTGTATGCCACACACCATAAAAATCTCCAGAAAAATTGCTACAGTATATCTTTTAATAAATATCTAATCTTGAATTAAAAATGGTCAGTGATGAGGAAACACTCCTAGCTGATTTGACTCAGTATTCTGTTCAACTTTGTTAATCTGGCCTTGTTAATGCACTAAGTGCATTATGTTACTGATCAGGACTGTATTCTTTCATATAGTAAATGTGATCACCTCATGATCACTTGTACCTAAGCTAACATTATTTGTTTGTTCTGTGATCAGTCCTTATTTACCTGTTAGAACAAGGTCTAATAAAGGTTTCCTGCATTGGCGGCAACATGTTTCAAGTTAGGAAATTGACATCAATAATGTTTTCAGATTTCAAGGAAGCTCTAGTATTGGGAGTATGAGATTGCCAGGATATGGCACTCAAATTGAAGTCTTCTATGCTTACAATTTTTTCCTATGTTGCATATGGGTGAGTAAGGCGATGATCATCCTGTTCCCTGTTGTGATTTGGTGGTCAGTAGCCGACACAAAGTACAATATGGGGCAATACACTAATCCGTAAATATTTCAGATAATTTTATTGTGAGATATCAGTGCTTCAGATAATGTAGAGAGGGCTTTCCCCACTCCTCTTTCGACCACACCATCCTTCCTAAATAGATTATAACTTCTGATTTTAGCATTCCAGTTGGTATGAAGGTAATTAAAGAATTGAATTATAAGCAAGTAATCAGGTATAAACTTAAAAGGGTTCATATTTCTAAACCATATTATCTTGATTTAAAAGTTCTGTGTGTCAAGTATTACAGACATGTTCCTTTTCCTCTCTCACAGGATGATAGCAAACAGGCTCAATTTTTGGCTTTGGCAGTAGTTTACTTTATCTCTGTGCTGATGGTCTCCAAGTACCGTGATATATTGGAACCGCAACGAGAGACTGCAAGATGTGGGAGCCAAGCAGGTAGAAATATCAGACAAGAAATAAACTCACCAACAAGCACAGGTACTTCTATTTATCCTCCTTCTTTTTTATTTTGTTCACAATTTCCTTGAAATAGTAAATATTTGACTGGAAAAAAAAATAAATTGTCTGGAATGTATGGATGCTATTGTTTAGTTTCTCCAGGCTTCTTTAACACATGTTGGTTGTTAATAAGTTAGATTTAAATTACATACTTCTGAGTACAGGATTTAACTTATTTTCATTTGCTTATTCTGTTTTTATACATCCATTTTTTAATGTATATGAACATTCAAAGGAGGAGAGGCCTTACCTTGTCCTTGTACAACTTAATATTTTTATTAAACTGTTAAAATAATGTAAAACTGCCATCCGTGTACTGTGAGCAACTATCTCCGGCTCTAAATGTCTGAAGCTTATATTTAACAAACAAAGTTAACTCCCTAGTTGAAAGTCTCAGAGGCCATGTTAGTCTGTAACTTTAAAAACAATAAGCAAGCCTTTGGCACGTTAGAGACTAATAAATATAATCTAATCTATTTGTTAGTCTCTAAAGTGCAATGGGACAGCTCATTATTCCCTAGGGAAAGCTACTTTTTGTTTTAAACTCAAAATCCTTTAAAAGCTAATATTTCAAGAACTATTAACTCTCTTGAGTCCTGCTGTCTTTCTAGCTTGGGTCTGCATTGAGAAGTCCCTGAAAGTTGAAAATACTAGAATTGTTGCCTTTATTGCATTCTTCACCTGATTAGTGTGTGAATTCAGATCCCCCCCCCCTCTGGATCCCCAGCAAGTGATATTCCAGTGTTTGGGGGCACTATCTGTGAGCTACAGAACCTGCACAGATTTTTTTTAATCCAAGTACATTCTTCCACTGTTTATAATGTAAAGTCTGCCAGTCCAATAGTTTAAGCCATCGAGATGGATTATGGATTGGCTTATAACACTGCTATTTTTTTTCTTCTCAGGAGAGACATGTAAATATATTGAAAAGGGGTGATTAGAAATCTGTGGCCAAATCTCTCCATGTTGTTTTTCATGAACATTTTGCTGATTATGCTGAATTTGATTTGCTATTTTACTTTTTGGAATTGCTGATTTTCACATCACATATGATGAAATTTAAAGTCATGTCCTATTTCCTTTTATTTGGGGGCTGACAAACAATAAAAATAATTGCATGAGATTACAAAGTTAAAATAATAAAAACAATTTAAATGTATTATAATTATATTGATGTTTTTCTGCAATTTCAGATATGATTTCTGTTAGAACACAGAATGCAAAGTGTACAGTGCTCACATTTATTACAAATATTTGCGCTGTAAAAAGATAAACAGAAGAAATAGTATTTTCAGTTCACCTCAGACAAGTACTATAGTGCAATCTCTCTAACATGATAGTGCAACTTGCAAATGTAGAAAAGCTGCGCTCAAAAACAAAATGTAAAGCTTTAGAAGTTACTAGTCCACTCAGCTCTCATTCTTGTTCCGCCAATTGCTAAAACAAACAAATTTGCTTTAAGGATGTTAAATTGCGTTTAATCAGCTAATCAGGTAGGCGATGGAATTTCCATCGACTACTTGACTAGCCAATAAAGGGGGAAACTGCAGAGCTGCTGTGGGGTTATCTGCTGTGGGGTTAACCCTGCTGCAGCTCTGCCTTATAAATGTAGTAAGAGCTAGCCTTACTATTTAAAAGAAAGAGACGCGGTGAAAGACTGGGCGTGAGCCGGGACAGCCGAGTCCCAGCTTCTGACCAGTACCCCACTGCGTTTCTGCTACCCTCCCCCCATGGAGTCAGTGCTGGGGGGAGCTGACTTTTAAGCTGACTCCCCCCAAGCCCCTAGCACTGTCTCCTGCTCCCCCCACCGTGCTGCCTCTGATAGAGGCAGCAAGGGCAGGGAGAAGTGACTAGTCAAGTAGTGACTTGCAAGTAGTGACTAGTCAAGTAGTGATAAGCATAGGCTTATCAGGTAGTCCACTACTCAACTAGTCGCTTACATTCCTAGTTTGTTTGCATTTACCAAAGAGCATATATTTATAATAATATCATATAAAGTGAGCACTGTACACTTTATACTCTATGTACTGTGTCTAGACTGGCCAGTTTTTCCGGAAAATCAGCCGCTTTTCCGGAAAAACTTGCCAGCTGTCTACACTGGCCGCTTGAATTTCTGCAAAAGCACTGACTTCCTACTGTAAGAAATCAGTGCTTCTTGCGGAAATACTATTCTGCTCCAGTTCAGGCAAAAGTCCCTTTTGCGCAAAGCTTTTGCACAAAAGGGCCAGTGTAGACAGCTCAGATTTGTTTTCTGCAAAAAAGCCCTGATTGCGAAAATGGAGATCGTGGCTTTTTTGCGGAAAAGCTCATCTTGATTGGCACGGACGCTTTTCCGCAAAAAGTGCTTTTGCGGAAAAGCGTCCGTGCCAATCTAGACGCTCTGTTCCGAAAATGCTTTTAACGGAAAACTTTTCCGTTAAAAGCATTTCCGGAAAATCATGCCAATCTAGACGCACCCTATTGTAACTGAAATCAGTATATTTGAAGATGTAGAAAAACATTCAAAATATTTATAATTTTAAAAGAATATTCTCTTATGGTTTAACAGTGTGATTAAAATCGCATTTAATCATGACTCTTTTCATTTGGTTTTACATTAAACCTTGAGATTAAATTAAATTAATTGACAGCCCTATATTTATTTATTTTTATATAAATCATTGTTATATCTTAGCTTGCTTGCTTTTTCTACCCTGTACTTTAAGTTTTAAAAAAAATCAATGTCCTCATTGGCTGTTTTCATTTAATAAACATATTTAAGAGGTCAGCTATGAGGAACCATAATTTTATGTTACATTTAACGTGTCCTCCTTGGTCATATGTTGTGGTGCTGGAGTAGGAAACTGCTTGTTTCAATTAACTGTTCCAGTCATGCTTGTCTTTTATATGTCTTCTCCCTATAAATGTTGTTCTTATGATTCCCTACTGATTGGTCTGATGTTTCCTATCTCTTGAGACGTAACTTGTTTCTTTCCTCCAGAAATGCATTTTTGTTAATAGTGCCATATTTGCATGTTTCAGTGAGAGAGGATTTCTGTCAAGGATCCATAGTGGACCACGTGACAGGCGATTACTAGCTGGCTCACATTTGATTCCATGATTTTCTCCACAGTTGTGGTCATACCTTCTATCCCTCACCCAAGTTTGAACCATGGATTCCTTGCCAAGTTAATTCCTGAGCAGAGCTTTGCCCACTCATTTTACAAAGGTAATATTAACATCTCCTAACCTGTTTGGGTGTCCTTATTTAATGTAATGTAATTAAATAACTAGCCATGATGTAATTGTTGATAAATAAGTATACGCCTCAGGTTACATGGAGATCACTGTCACCTAAAGAGGATACCCTTAAGACAAGGTTTTCTTCTTGACTACTTTTATCTTAGGCAGTATCTTTCCCACTTCTTCTACCTGTAATAATGCCTCCTTTAGTTATGAAAACAAATCAGACCTATTTTTAAAATACTGCAACCTAGGAATAAATTAAACCTTTAGTATAACTTTATAGTGTTCTCTTTCCTCATGCTTCTTCCTAGTTTTCTCTCTTCCTTTCCCTTTCCTTTTTTCTTTCACTTTTTGTTTGTATGTAAACCTTTATATTTTATATAATATAAAGTTTTATTTTATGTGGTGTTGATTGCTGTGCTGCGCTATTCTGGAGGAAGAGAGCTTCTGCATTCACAGGAAATGTTTTGCCATGCAGGCCTATTTTTTCAGATAAAAAATATGCATGTGCCCACGCTACATTTCTTCAAATGTCAGAGATTTGCATGTGTACAAATTTAAATGGATGCATGTAAATTTCCCCACTTGTGTGCACATGTTATGATGGAAGTTTTAAAAAATGAATGGGTGCAACCAGAGTTTTTCTGATAATCATGCTCTCTGTGTCACTTCGATAAAAACCCACAGATTAAAAAAAATAAATGCAAATAAAAACCTAGTAATTAATTTTGTGACTACTTTTGATAAAATATGAAAATATAGGTTGACTTCCTAGTTTACTAAGAATATTTAGCACTTACCTGGAACTTGAAAAGCACCATATATGTTAAAATGTTAAACCCTTCAGCTAAAGGTTTTCACAGAAAATGTTGGTGGCCTCAGAGTGGTCACCAACTCTTGTGGCTGCTCTGGCAATTTTTCCTAAAATACTCCATTAGTTTTACCAAAAACAAATAAATACGCACATACACTTGTCCAAATCATTGTAATTTATGTAGAGTTTTGTTTGCAAACTCAATGTACAAAAATAATGTACAGTTATATCTATTCTTTACTATACCAAAACAAATTAGTAACAATAATAAAGTGCTCTGCCTTTTTTTTTCTTATTCCTCTTGTGATTTTTTTTTAAAGGTATGCTAGCTAGTAAACCTGCTAGCTAACTGGGAGACAACTGAAAAGTAATATTAATAATCATACAAATACTGTATCCCTTTTTACAGCAGAGATGTACACTGCCCCAGTAAACCAGGGGACAAATTAAACCCTGTACGTGCAATGGAGGTTGGGGGCAGTAGGTGCGTGGTGGGGGGAAGGGAGAGAGGGAGAGACTGGGAAAGGCAACAGGGACTGGGGCAATGAGTTTGGAGTCAGCACCTGAACCCGGAATCCACTTCCATGTGCCAGTAACCTTCTGCCCCATTGGCCTTAGGAAGCTCATGGACTTACCCTGGCTGCCTGTTTCTTTTGCATTTGTGGCTCCACAATGGGAAGGAGCCACAGGGAAGGAGCCATTGCTTTGCCCTCCACCATCACCATCTGGGAGCCTGCGGCTGCAAGAAAAACTGCTGGAGGTCACATTCAGCCTTGGTGGTTGTATTTGAGAGATACTGATTTTTATTAGATACAATCCCATATGTCTCAGTTCCTTATTTATGAATGTTTATAACTTACTGAGTTTCTCAATTAATTTCAACTTAAAATGTTTTTTACCTGAAGCATTTTTATATTTCTCCTCCCATAAAGTTTCTCCATTCTTGCAAAAAATAATTATATGTATAAATCAGTCTTTTACATTCAATGTGCATTTTGCCACTTCAGTTTGCTAATTTAATATTCTTAGTGATGACAGAACTGGCATACTTATCTACCCTTGATGAAAGGAATTGCTTGCTGTTAATTCAGAAGTGCTTCAAAATAAACCCTCAAATATATTTTAATCCCGTTACCTCATTATCTTTTTGTTCTGCATTTATAGCACCTTTTTATATGGCAAGCATTAGGATATTTCATTTTTAGCCACATCTGCTTGCAAATCAAAACACACCGAGCAATCCAGATACAATTTTAAAATCATTTTATTAAATTTTGTGCAATAAAAAGAATATATAAACAAGATTAATATTGTTGTTTATACAAAATATGGAACTAGAAGTAAAGACAGGTAGCAACTGTAGAAAAGATTAGTTTTGCCATTTATCTGCAGTATAGATCTTTAGATAAAATGTAAGTAGCAAAATTGTGTGTGTGTGGGGGGGGGGGGTATAGATTCTTAAAATATAGAAGCAGGGCAGGCATACAGCGTACATAAAAATATTTAAGACAAGGCTTTTTTATACCATTCATGTCTCCTGTACTGTATATTTCAAGAATTTTGCCTTCAAAAATCTATACATTTGTCTTACTGTTTTAAAAAGTAAGTTTATTGAAGATATGTGTTGTATTTAATAAGGCCTTATACTGTCGTATTAAGAGTTCATTCTTTGCCAACCTATTCTGATAATTGTGTTAAAAGTTTGGTGAGATAGCAACAGCATGTTTTATCACTATTCTTGGAATTATGTCAGGGCTAGAACACTATTAATTCAGGAAGAAATGCTGCTTATAAGCAGTCCACCTTTACTATTGTTATAACCACTAAACTTTGTCCATTCACTGTATGAAACATCAACTGAGACTCAGGTGATAGTACATGTTTTGACTTTTCTCCCCTGATTTTGTCTTTCACCATTTGTACTGGTACATCAGTTCACATTTGCATAATAAATTATCCCTTTAATAAGGCAGAATCTCCTTAGGTCATGTTTGTATTTAGCCAGAAAGCACTTTGGAAAAATTACAAATTGTTTAATTATATTGGTTCCTTTAAGCTTAGTATGTGTATTGTTCTTAGGTTATGTTTTAAGTATGTATTAGATATATTTGAGCAGTTGAGAGGCTCTAGTGCAGTTTGAAGATGTCTCTAGTGCTGGAGTTTTCAGACTTTGGGTTGCGGCTTGTAAGGGTAAGCCTCTGGCGGGCCGCAAGACACTTTGTTTACCTGAGCATCCGCAGGTTCAGCCACTCACAGGTACCATGGCTGCGGTTCACCATGTCTGGAAATGGCCCTGGTAAAATATGGAATGCGCTGGGTAAAGCATAACAGGACACAGATGATGGCCTCTCTTTTGGAGATGTAAAAACCTTTCTAATACTTTTGGAGAGCTAAGAGTAGCTTTCACTGTTCCTCCCTGAAATTCAAATCTAGATCAGACGCAATAAATTTCACTGAACTTTACCCTGGAGGGCCAAGGAGTATGACCAACATGACCTAGAAGTGTCCCACAGATTAAGTTAAGGCCACTGGTGACTAGGAGGCTTTGGGTCAAGATCTAATGTCCCAACTGCAGAATGAGTGCAATCCTAGTGCCTAAAATTCTCTGTAAATTATTCTTGATGTTGGTTGGATGATGGAGCTCAAACAGAAGAAGATTCTGACTTTGATGTTGAGGAGCCTCTCAGTTGCAAGGATAAAGATGGAACCAGTTCTAGTATACACTTGGCTTACTGACCTGTAGGCCTTGAAGAATTTTGAGACCTTTTGATGTTTAATTTGGCAACAAGGAATAGGTGCTCACAATTGGAACATAGATGTCTTAGCAGATGATGTTGGTGGAAAAAAGACTTGGCATTGCTACAGAGAATGGAGGCAGGGAGAGGCATGCTCAGGGAGGAAATGATAGTAAAAAAATTTTTTCAGTAGCCGTTAACAACTGGAAAATACTCCCTTGAACACCACCTTTAAGGGTTTCAACTTGTATATATTTGTTTGAAATTATACCCCCCCTCAAAGTCAAGTTTTAGATTTTTTGATATCACAAACTGAGGATCCCATCTACATTGCGTGAGAAGCTGTATTATGCAGACATGGCTTGGTTAATGCTGTTCTTAACTTTGGAGAGATGGAGCCTCCTTTCTTGTCTGACTGAGTCCAGAGAGGATTGTGAAAAACCAAATGTTCAGCCTGTGGAGGAGGCAGAAGAAATAAAGTAGCCAAAAAAATCAAGTGGTCTTTCTTGCCTCCTCCCTTTCCCTATTTTGTCCTTCAGTTAGCAAAGAAAAAAAATTAAATAGGACCAGCTACAAATGAATCTAATTAAAGTAAAAAGCAAAGTGGGTTGCATAGCAATATCCAAAAATCCTAAGTGAGAGAGTGAACAAACACGGTGTCAATAAATGGAGGTAAAGATTGAACCTGTCTAATAAATAGTGCACTATGCACAATAAGTAATTCTGAGCTCCAATAGTCTTCCCATCTTCCAGGAACTGTGCAGACTGATCAACTGATGCAGCAACTAGCACTAGCTAAGAATAGGGCCAGGCAGCAAGGATTTCTCCCCATACTCTATTGTAATATAAAATGAAGTTTTCCATACCAGAAACTGAGAGGATTAAGAGTAGGCTTGAATTAGTTAGTTATGTTGGATGAAAGCTCTGTTAGATGGTTGTTCCATTGTCATTTTTGTTACTTCTGTGTTCCCTTGCTATGTATGTTGTTATAACCCCTTCATACATGTTTCCTGTTTATCCATCCACTTGTGTCTCTTGGAGGTTAAAAACCAAGTAGGTAGGTGCCGTTATTTTGTGGTGATCTTGTTTCTTCCACAGATACAGAAAAGTTTCTGGTGATGGGCACAGGAAAAGGATTTGTTTAGAGTTCTTTCCTTGTGGCTGGCAGAGATGAGGTTCTTGGATAGAGGGGAGCAGGTTAATACAGAAAATGTCATTGTTGCTTTTAATTATGATAGAGTGGCAAAAACTCTCCTGTTAAGTTTGACCATCACTTTCCATTGTATAAAAAAAGAGACTTTTTTAAAAGACCACTGGCCCCTACATGGTTTGCAGCAGGACTTTGACATGTAGTACCAGGATAGTTGTGGGACTGGAACCCAGAGGCTATGTCTAGACTACATCGGTTTTTCGGAAAAAGCTACACAAAATGCTTTCCGCATTTTGCGTAGCTTTTTCTGATTCTTTTGTCAGAAGAGGTTTTTCTGACATTTGGTCTGTCTAGACTGGGCCAAATGTCGGGGAAAAAAACCCCCGTTTCGAGAGCCCCTGTATTCCTTATGAAATGAGGAATACAGGGACTTCCAAAAGAGAGTGTGGGCTCTTCTACAAAAAAAAGCAGAAGAGCAAACACGTTCCCTGGATGCGGAACAGTTCTTCCAGGATACCGCCGGTATCCCAGAAAAACTGTGTAGTCTAGCTGTACCCAGAGAGCTCCACCCCACCACAGTCACCAGTTCCTGTCCCAGCTCCCAGCTCCAAAAGATGCGCTGTGTGGCCTTGGCCTGAGCTAGGGACAGTACACAGCAGTACAGCATAGGCAGGACCATATTTACTTGTTTGGGGAAGCACAGGTTAACCCAGCCTATGCTACTTACTGTCCAGAGATTGGAGAGTTGCATTTGCTAGCTTCACATAAATCTATTTTGACTTGGCCATAACCATAAGCAGTTGAAAATGATTGCTTTCAAATTATGTGACTTTTGTAAACATTCAAATTTATTTTGTATATAATAATAAATACCAAATAAGTGTGGCAAAGAAATCCAAAATGGTTTTCCATAATGTACTCCATGATTAATTACTTAGAATTGGGAAGCCTGGGGTAAAGATAAAAGCAGACTGTCTGTTTAATGTTTAACGGTCTTTTGTTGGATAGCAATACTGTCTGCAGTATATTTACCTAAAAGAATATACTTTTCATATCTGAGATACTAGCAAACCTGTATCTTTATGTCTTACACTATATTTTAAAGTGCCTAAACAGTAAGGAGTACTTAGGTAACTTAATAGGCAAAAAGAAAAAGCAGTGCACTTCATAAATCACAGTAAAACAAGATATTTTAGGGAAAGAATGTGACAGATGAGGTCACCACACAGACATCATGTCATTTACTTAACTTAAGCCAATATTTTTTCCATAACGTAGTAGATGAACTCATTAGTTACAATGAAAAACAGTAAGGAGGAGGCATCTGGTAGCCAACTGCCTACTTCTGACAGGGTTAAGATCACTAGATCTAGTAATGTTCCTGCTTTGACTACTGACATGGCCTAGTGCTACAGAAAAATGATGAGGGTTGTTGAAAATTTACAAGCCTACTGTCAGAATGTTATAACAATAGACAGATGTAATCAATTATATTTTTGCTGCTGTTCATATTTAACTTCTCATTTAGCTAAGGTGGGTTGAGTACTCAAGATTCTTCTGTTCTAAGAATGTCACTCTATAAATTTAAGAGGATTGGGTAAATTTAATTTATGACTGCATTCTGTAAAAAAGATCTACTTTTTGTTCCAGTCCTAAAGTCCATAGAAGTCAAAAGTATTATGAAAGAAAATCAGTGATTATGTAATAAAATGTTGGCATGCAGTGCTATAGGTCCTGTGTACAAAATCTAATTAATCTAAAAACTTTCTGTATTAAAAATATTATGAGGTTTCTTTCCAGTTTTTTTCTTAAATTTTCAGAAATATTGATTTGGATTAGATCTTTTATTTTAGAGAGGTAAAAATATAATTTAATTTCCTTAGTGTATATTTCCCTTGGTAAATAAAAAGCAACCTTGGAGTATTTAACTTAAATTACATATTGGAGCTGTTTGATATTTTGGAAGAGAGTTTTAATGCACCCAGTAAGAAATATTGTAAAATGTAAGTCTTGTGAAGAAATGATTGTTCATCATAATAAATCAAAGACTCTACTCAGTTGGCTTAAGGCAATCAGTTTTTTTTTTTATGGAATTAATATTGGATTGCAATAAAAGAATGAGAATACAAATCTGATCTCACTGGAAATTCAGTACCTTTTAATATTGTATGTACAGTGGTTTTATTGAAAAGTTTTTCAATCAGTAATTATTATAGTTTCATGATCAGAATCTAGACTGTATCTGTAAATCAAATTTAAGCTTTAGAGATGAAAAGTATCAACGGTCTGTAATAAATGGGGACAGAAGGGCAAGTTAACTTTCTCAGTGCTCTCTCTTGTTCATGAGTTCTGAAGGAAATGTAGTATATTTTAGCCTTAAATTTTACTTATTCAAGTTAGAATCATAACATGATTTTGTGATTTAATCAAATATGTTGTAATGGCTACATATCAAAATTCTATGCATCTGTCTAGAAATTCTTTGCTATTAGTAAAACAGATTAAAATAGTATTCGTCCTTCAGTTTGAACCTCAAAATGTGCACATGCAGTGGGGCTTGGCTTTTGCTTAGACAGAGAATAAAGAGGTATTTTTACTTGTTTTAAACTAATCCTGCTGGTGATTGCTGAAAAATTGTATGTATGAGATTTTGCAACTTCAGAGAAATTCCTTTATATAGGAAGCAATATATCATAATGCTAAAGCCCCTACATTTATATGGAAAGACAATGAATTTTTATTGTAAACGCAATAAAAATTCTAACTATGGACCACTTTTAGTGTGCCTACCTTTGAATGATACAGTATATAGTGACAGTCTCTTTGCAGAATTTAATCAATAAGCGTATTTACTGTAAGTCTCTGCACTATATTATGTCAATTTGACCCCACTCACATTCCCAAGGAGGAAGATGTTCATAAACCAGTAAAGCAGCTTAAGGTTAAGCAGAGCAATAGTATTCTTGGGGTGAATGTGAAAATCCTCTTCTTCCCTCCTCTTCAGAATTATCCTTCTTATTTTTGTATGGGGAAGTTTAGTCTCAAAAAATGCATTAATCTGATCAGTAACACGATCTTACTTTTTCAAAACTATTATCCTGCTAGGTATCTATATTGTAAAAATAGGTTCAAATTCTTGTCTCTCTGGGCTAGTAGACAATGTGTTTGTAATGGACTATTATCTTTGTCAGCTTTGCAGAACATAAACACAGCTTTTACTTCCCAGTTCAAAAAATGGAGTTGGTAAGGTATCCACTTTGGAAACATCATGTCATTCTCTTTGGGAAAGAATATATGAGTGGCAAGAAATCTTCTTTAGGGTTTGCATTTCTGCCAATGTATGATGTATAACATTGTTGGTATACAATTGTATATGAATTGTTCTAAGTTACGTCAAAGGCGTGTATGTGTATGTAAACATATATGCTATGTCTAGACTTTTTTCGAAGAAAAGTGGCCTTTTTTCGAAAACACTTCACCTGCATCTAGACTGCTGCTGTGTTCTTTCCAAATTAAATCGAAAGAATGCAGAATTTTATGAGGAAGAAATGCCTTTTTTCGAAAGATCTCTTGCAAAAAAAAGGTTTTCTTGACCTCTAACAGGGCTTTTTCGAAAGAGAGCATCCAGATTGCCTGGGTTCTCTCCTTCGAAAAAGTGAATCGCTTTTTTGAAAAAGTTGTGGCTGTGTAGCCAATCTTTCGAAAGAAGCGTGTAGTCTAGGTGTACTCAATGTTCACATATACAATGTAAATACATATATGAATGAAAATATGTGTTTATATAATTTATCAGAGGGGTAGCCGTGTTAGTCTGAATCTGCAAAAGCGACGAGGAGTCCTGTGGCACCTTATAGACTAACTGAAGTGTAGGAGCATAAGCTTTCGTGGGCAAAGACCCACTTCGTCAGATGCATGTCATGCATCTGACGAAGTGGGTCTTTGCCCACGAAAGCTTATGCTCCTACACTTCAGTTAGTCTATAAGGTGCCACAGGACTCCTCGTCGCTTATATAATTTATCTTTACATTTATTCTCGTATATAAGTTCGAACCTAATAGACCTTTATAAAATATTACAATTTCATCATTAACTGTTGCCATACAATTTTGGAATGTTAAAAAAAAGTTTTATTTAGAACTCTTATTGAAACAGAATTTCATTTACATATGCTGCAGCACATTTTCTTCAAAAGTATCCAGATTTTCCACTTTTTAGAACCACGAAGAGAAAAATAAAAATACATAAGAGACTGCAATTTATATAAAACTATTCAGATTTTACTATCATGGTTTTTATCTAAGTGACCATAATAAAAATAAATTCATATTTTAAATATACAAATTCAGTTTGAGTTCTGACTTTTTGCAGTTGAAAATATAACCACAATGTGGCTCTCCCGGAAGAGTAATTCAAAATATTGACTGTCTGAGGCATGTCTTCACAGCTTTAGCCAAATTTAAATTGGATTGTCAGATTGCTGTGCTTTAATAGCAAAGGTGGTGTTTATGTGTTTCATTGTATATAGTTGATAAAAGTAGACATTAGTAAGACATTATTAATAGGGCCCTTAGAAATTTTGCAAAATTCCACTGATTTCCTTGGCTTCATTCCTTCAGTTTCTGCTGGTACTTGGGATCTGAATCAACCTGCCAGCTGAAAATTATGTTCATTCTGCTCTCAAATGGTGCCAAAAACCATACTGGACTTTTGAGCTCTTATTTGTCTGTCTTGATAAGAAACTCAGAAAGTATTCACAGCATTGGTTCACATATATATTTTATTTAGGCAAATAGAAAGGCAAGGCACTTAATTTTCTCTTAAAAGGAAGTTAGTATTAGCCTGAAAACAGTAGAAATATTGAGCATTTGAAGAGATTCCAAAGCAGTGAAATAAATGTAAGTTTTTGCACATATTTCCAGTGTCCCTACTGGTAATATATGTAAATTAATGTTTTGACATCAGATTAGTATCTGAGTAGTGAGTTTAGACTGCCACAATAAACATGTCAAGCTATGTTCTAGCATGCAATGTCTAGCCATTTAATAACTTTATAAGGAGTGGGTTGTATTTTTTTTAAAATGTCACTGAGATTATGTAGCGCAGCTTTGGGCTCCATTATGCAGCCCTTCATGTGCAGAAAACGTCCATAGAAACAAATGAAAGTCTTGTGAGCACTGTGGCTTTCTGCAGGGTTGTGTTCTCTGTTTTTAATTTGCTAAGATTTATATGGTTTCTAAGACTCAATAGATTCTATGTTGTGAAGCTTCAGTATACAACTCCAGACTAAGCTTAAATATTGTTTATAACCTTTTTTCACTGCAGAGACTCCTGCTGTATTTCCAGAGAATATCAAAGAAAAAGAAACGCCAACACCAGTTGAAGATCTTCAGCTGGAAAGCTCCATTCCTCATACAGATTCTGGTATTGGAGAGGAGCAGATGCCCAGCATCTTAAATGGGACAGACTTAGAGACAAGCACAGGCCCTGATGCTATGAGTGAATTATTGTCCACTCTGTCTTCGGAGGTAAAGAAATCTCAGGAAAGCTTAACAGAAAGTCCCAGTGAAATCTTGAAGCCTGCACCTTCAATATCCAGCATCAGCCAAAGCAAAGGCATGAATGTCAAGGAGATATTAAAAAGCCTTGTGGCAGCCCCTATTGAAATTGCAGAATGTGGTCCTGATCCCATCCCCTACCCAGATCCTTCATTGAAGAGGGAAGCTCAGGCAATTCTTCCCATGCAGTTTCACTCCTTTGACAGGTATATGGCTGAGTTAATTATTTTATATTGTTCTAATTCTGAGATTCAGAGTATTTATTTGTTAACATGTTGATAGTCCAGTGTGAATTCAGATTCGATGATATTGAGAAAAATGTAGTTGCTTTACTATTCACAGCAATACTAAATCCAGACCATATAGTATCTGTAAAAGCTTGTCATGTTGATTTTCTCTCTAAGCACCAATTAAATTGTAATTGGTGCTGGAAGAACAAGCTTGCTTTAAAGAACTGTTATTGTAATAAAACTTTTTTTCTTTTAAAACCATCATTTGAATAGGAAAAAGTCAGTTTATGTACAACAGACTGTTTGGGTGAAGTCCCAACAAAATGCTTCCAAATGTTTGTCATTCCAGTCCTCTTCCAGTAGTGAAGCATTTTAGTCAAGCCAGATTGTCTGCATATTTCCCTCAGAATAAGATTGAGACTGACTCTTGTATTTCATTTTTTAAGTTTTAAGGACATTTTTTTACATTAGAAGGGGATGTATTTTACATTGTGGACCATAAATATTTTATTTTCCATGGTTGACTGAAAGTGCTCGCATTACTACTTAAAGAAACTTAATAAGAGGCAACCATGCTGATAGCCTGAATCTTAATATAGGAGTTATTTCGAGAGATGCAACTGACAACATCCTACAAAAAAGACACCACACTTGTATGGTGGTGTTCATCCTTAATCTATGCGAGTCTAATTCTGAAGTACATTGACATGACTGAATTTTCCAGTGTGATGTGGTTGTTGTAGACTGTTCTCTAAAATACAGTAATTCCTCATTTAACATGTGTCCCCTTAACACGTTTTCACGATAGCATGATTTTTTTGGGGGGAATGTTTTTTTGAATTACACTACTGTCCCCAGTATAACACGATTTCCCCAGACAGCTTGTCACCAGCAGCTGCACAGGGCTTCCCCCACCTTCCTGCAAAGTGGCGGAGGGTTCACCGCTCGCCGCGCCGTTCCCCAGCAACCCCCTCCTTGCCGGACACAGTGCGGGTCCCAGCAGACCCGTCACGGCCATACTCCCATCCCAGTCCCCCTCTCCTCCCCTCCCCTCCCCTCCCTTCCTCTTCCCCAGAGCCAAACACTTCCCCTCCCTGCTGTAACCCAGTCCTCTTTCTTCCCCAACCTTATGTCCCGGTCCCAACAGACGCCACCGCTTGAAACGCAACCCCCACCTTTTCCATTATTTTCAATGGGAAAATTGACCCCGCATAACACGTTTTCACTTAACACAATCATTTTCTGAAACACATCTATAATGTTAAATGAGGAATTACTGTATTTAGATAATCAGAAGAACCAGTTAAACAATCCAGCATGAAATCTGATATGTGGCAAAACTATAAAATAGAGCTTTGGAAATATATCAGTTAAGATTTGTATAGCCACATTCTGAAATGAAATTCTGAAGCATCTTCAAAAATGAGCATTTCAGGCTTAAAATATGGCAGATTAAATCCTGCACAGATATATGAAATGCACACAAATTTTCATAATACAAGATGAAAATTTTCTCCATTAAAATATTAACAAAAACAAAATCCAGTCAAATGGTTTAGGTGAATTTAAACAATGAGAAGGGGGATACATGAACATTACCATTCAAATAAAACTTAAAATATTATGTTGGGAAGCACTTCTCATTACGTAAGTATAGTGCAACTAAGAAGAAAATAATGTTATAGGTGCCGTCACTGGACTATTTCAATAAATAATGAGATTGAGACACGGGGAATACCTGAGACTGGAATATCAAAAAGGAAATGTGGTCTTCCCAAATTATTCTTTTGATTTTTTTTTTTTTTCAGAGAGACAGTCTACTTATTGCCTAATTCATTAGGAAGAAGATTTTTTTTCTTCCTTCCTATTCATCAACTTACAGATGGTAATTTGGTTTGGTTACAAAGGGGCAATGTAGATGGGAAAAATCTTGCATCATTTGAGTGTTTTTCTTTGTGAGCAACCATCATATTCTCAAATATATTCCTTTTATATTTAGCAGAACAGCATGTTGTATGCTGTGAATTTACGAAGTACGTGGTAATTTCCTAAAAAACAAACAAACAAACCCTGTACACTCAAACATTAACAAGCTAAATTTCCTTTTTGATTATAGCACTGTGTGAGAGCTCTAAGCCTTCATAAGAATCTGCATCTATCTCAGTGAGATTCCATGCAAACTTGTGCCCCTACATTAATTATTTTCAGTACAGATTCTGGGCCTAAGGTTATATGCAGTTGTTAGCTTTTTAATAACTTCATTAATGTTGTGTAGACATTCAGGTTATTAGGTTTTATTATTACTACATGTTCAAACTGTATCCTGTGTAGTGCAGTAGAACAGATGTGTGAGGAGGTGTCCCTGCACTGACTACCTTCATCACTCAGTGCAGATGGGGGGAAAGAGGATGCAGTGGAGTGGGGAAAATGGGCAGACCTCTTATAGTGCTGGGTGACATGGCTGTACCACTGCAATTGATGGCACCTGCTGCACTAAGTTTGTATGATGCAATTTACTCCCTTTCTTAGGCAACAAGAGAGCCCAGGAGAAGTTAGTGACTGAAAAGACTGAGACATAGTCTTTGAATGCAATGCCTGCGAATCAAAGCAGATTATCTCATGATTTAGTCCAAGTGTAGGTCAATATTTCTCAATCTTTCCCATACCAAGACCTTCCCCTTTCCCTCATCAGGAATGTCCTGGGATACCCCTTAGTTGGTGCCTCCCTTCCACTTCCTAATGTGGGAAGGGTAGGGTATTGCAACAGGCCTGCGTTCCTGATGCATGTTGACAAGTCTTAGTTTAAGACACGTACCATGATCCACCTCTGGAAAGAATCAGTATGTTTAACGAGGAATGTAGCATATCCTGTCAATGGACAACGAAACAGGAAGTTGTTGTTTGGCTCTTCCCAGTCATACCAGACAATATTAAAAGTTGGCAAAACGGATATACCTATATCCTGCTTCACTTGTACTAAGTAGCACTGTTTATCCTTAGTCTGCTAAACAGTTGATCCAGCAGTGATTATAAATTACCCACAGTAAAAAGTGAATAGTTTTGATTTGACTGGCAGCAGCAGATTTCCCTATTCTGAAGCACAGGGAACATTCAATGTAGTCTCCAGTTATGTGAGGCTCAGCAGCTTTGGCTATTACACTTGGTCTTACTGGGGAATGCTCAGAAGGTTTTCATATTTATGGTATTGCTACAAAAATTGTCTTTTGATTTTGTAAGCCCATCAACTTTCACTAGAAGATGCTAAAGGTTTTTATTTTCTAAAGATGGTTTCTTGATTCACAAATAGCTCAGTGCTCCCTCCTTTTCATAGTTATATGCATGTCCATGTTCCCTTGTCAACTGCTGCAATGACTCTTTTGAAATATTAAGGTTGCTGACAAGCATTCTGTTGCATGCTTCGGTCTAAATCTGCCAGAGACAGGTTCACAGGCTACAAGCCACAAGAGAGAGAGAGAGAGATCCCTAGGAGAGGAAAAAAAAACTAGGAAGCAGGGTGTATGCATTGTAATCTAGCTAATTTACAGTTGGAAGACCAAAAGACAGCTGCAGAGGGGTCCCAACAGCACAGAGAGACAATCTAAAATGTTGGATATGACAAATAGAAAAATGCTGAATTCCAGGACAATTTGGAAAAAATGCCAAATCCACAGGACATATGCAAATATGGATGGAGGAGTCACATCCTAAAAACATTAATGTGGGCTGCCTGTGGGTTTAGACAGGTATCATGACATCAGTTTGCACTTAGTTCATGTTTTCAAGGTTATCTTCCTAGCTAGCTATGAGGAGATGTAAGCAATGGAAACATCCTTTATTTTCTTTTAAAAGATTATAAAATTAAGTTTGTTTTAGGGGGGTCATAACAGATGGTCTGAGAAACATCTGATAGATTTAAAAGCATATATAAGAGATTGACATAGAAATGCTCTAAGAGAGCCTCTTACAGACTTAAGAATGTTTTTTTCCTGTCATTCCTGTATTGTACTCATAAGTTGCAACCTAGTTGTTCTCTGTCTTGGTGTTTCTGGGACATATCTAAAGCCCGTTTTTTTTATCGCAAATGAAAATATTAAAACAATAATGTGTTGAAAAATCTGTTACAGATTTGTAGATATATTTTTGTCATTTTATTGGCAATAATTGATATTTTACAGGGTATTTTCCTCTTAAAGTAGATGTACATTATCATGTGCTACGGACATATTTCTTATAGCAGGGGTTATGATAATTTTTAGAAAATAAACCACTGGAACAATGGTAAAATACTGAACAGAAACTATTTTAAAGGGTGGTGTGCTTTTATCTTAAATATTCTTAAAAATTGTACATTATTATTGTACATTATTGGTATTAAATGAAAATTTGCCAAAACTCATATAAATATTGTTTTAGTTAATAAAAATGAATACTGGTTTGAAATGTATTTACAATACTAATTTTCTTATACAAAAAGAGATACTAAGTAATGGTCCTTGCTCAGAATAACACATTTCTTAGAACTTGTATAACAGTAAATGAAATGTAAAAGCACAAAACATATTCCAGCACATTTTATCAAATGGGACTTCTGTGTAGTTAATGTATGCAGCAGGTCAAGTACTATCGAATGTAAATG
Organism: Pelodiscus sinensis; assembly: GCF_049634645.1. Classification (NCBI taxonomy): domain Eukaryota; kingdom Metazoa; phylum Chordata; order Testudines; family Trionychidae; genus Pelodiscus; species Pelodiscus sinensis. Next base: position 296,465,781 of record NC_134711.1, on the reverse strand, counting down.
ATGAGGTGATATTGATGAAAGGAGGGGATTGAGGTCTCGAGGGGCGCTGATGACGGATTGAACAGAAGCGGCCTTGCGCTGCACGTAACTCAAGCCTGTCATCTTCACTGCTCAAAGCTATAATGGGAGGTGGCAGTCTGAAATGAGTTGCCAAGGCAAAGAGTATTATTTTTGAAATGCTTTCACACAAATCACTAGGCCCTGCATACAACTTAGTTTCATGCTTTAATGTCATCAGGAGGCACAAATTGGTGTGTCTAATTGTTTGCCACCTGCCAGCAAAATGAGCTGCCAGCCAGCCAGACGGGTTTGATTGTCTGTCAGCCATTCAATAGATTGAGAGTGACAACATCAAAAATTTCACTTCAAACTCTGAAGCTTTGTGTAGCTTTTCAGAGACCTTTTCCCTGCAAGTGCTTCTGGACAACTGCATTTTTCAATTAGTTTTCAATATATTGCTGCCTTCTGCCTCATCTGTGTTAAGATAGCTGTAATTACATTATGAGCTATATAAACAGATTTCTTGGATACTTGGAGCCTAGATTCTCAAAGTTATGACATGTCTTTTAACATCAAACTGAACTCCTTGAAAATAACACCCAGGGTGACACATTTAGAACCAAGCTCTGAGTGCTATCTGTCCTGGACTTATAAATGTAATGCAGTATAACTTGCCAGTAATTCCTTCTTCCATTTTCATCTTTTGATGGCAAAAGAACATAAGCTCAGATCTAGTAATGACTGAGTATCAGAATATATTTTCTAAATGTGGTTTGTCACACAAGAAATAATCAATCAAAGATAGTGGGCATTATGAAACTTTAGGATTGAATCTATATGGTACTCTTATTCTGCAATTTGTTTGGTCTATTACTAGTCTTCCTGCTAAAAGTTCCTTACCTGAAATTACTGATGTTTCAAGTCATCTTGCTTTTGTGCCTTATACATTTATTTTTAAACTGTGCAATGAGTTCTATAAACTTCCCCCAACCCGGTCAGATAGTTGAAGGCTGCTATAAAATCCCCCCTCGGGCTTTGTCTATGCTGCAGGGTTTTTGCACAAGAAGCTTTTTGTGGAAGAATTCTTGCACAAAAACTTCTTGCTCAAAAGTGCATCCACACCTCAAAAGCGCATCGCAAAAGCAATGTGCTTTTGCTCATGAGAGTGTCTACACTGCATGGATACTCCTGCACAAGAAAGCTCTGATGACCATTCACAGAATGGCCAGCAAAGCACCTGTGCTTTTTCCAACAGGGGTTTCTTGCGCAAAAAACCCTCCGAAGCATCCATACCTGCCTTTTTGCGCAAGAGCTGTAGTACAAAAAGGAGTTATTCCTCATAGGGAGAGGAATAACTCTACTAGCAAAAGCCCTCTGTTCTGTCGATTTTTCTTGCGCAAAAATGTGCTTGAGGTGTGGACACTTTTCCATTTTTTGCGCAAAAATCTTGTTGTATAGACATAGCCTCTCTCTTCTCTTTTGTAGACTAATGAAGCCAAAATTCCTCAGCCTCTCCTTGTAAGTCATATGCTCCAGCCTCCTAATAATATTTGTTGCCTTCCACTGGACTCTCTCCAATGTGTCCACATCCTGTCTGTAATCGGAGGTGCAATATTCCAAATGTGGCCTCACCAATGCAGGACTAAACACTTATCTAAATCTGTTGGCAATGCTTCTCCTAACGTACCCTAATATTTTGTGAGCATTCTTGGCTACAAGGAGACACTGTTGACCCATATCCAGCTTCTCATCCACTGTAATTCACAGGTCCTTTTCTTTAGAACTGCTGCTTAGCCTGTAGGTCCCCAGCCTGTAGTAGTGCTTGGGATTCTTTCATCCCAAGTGCAGGACTCTGCCCTTGTTCTTGTTGAACTTCATCAGATTTATTTGGGCTCAATCCTCCAGTATGTTTAGGTCACACTGGACCCTGTCCCTACCCTCCAGTGTATCTACCTCTCCCCCTAGCTTAGTGTTATCCGTGAACTTACTGAGGGTGCAATCCATCCCCTCATCCAGGTCATTAATATAGATGTTGAACAAAACCAGTCTTAGAATTGAACCTTGGGCACTCTGTTTTATACCAACCACCAAGCAGACATATAGCCGTTGATCACTAGTTATTGAGTCCAGTGATCTAGCCAGCTTTCTATCCACCTTACAGTCCATTTATCCAACCCATACTTCTTTAAATTTTTGCTGGCAAGAATTCTGTGGGAGACCATATCAAAAGCTTTGCTAAAGTCAAGTTGTAACATGTCCCCTCCCCACATCCACAGAGCCAGTTACCTCATCATATCTGGCAATCACGTTGGTCGGGCATGGCTTGCTCTTGGAGAATCCATATTGACTATTCCTGATCATTTTCCTCAGTTCCAAGTGCTTCAAAAATTAAAAATGATTGACAATATGGAGGAAAGAAACACTTGGAAGCATATGATCCAGTAACCAGAACGGAGCAGTTAAATTACATGACAGTATATCTTTTTTGTACTCACTGCATCACTGTACAGTATATATATATATATATATATATATATATATATATATATATATATATATATATATATATATATATATATATATATATATATATATATATATATATACACACACACACACACACACACACACACACACACACACACTATACAGGTATATATATGGTTGTGACTATTTTCTTCCACTATTTGATCTGAGGAAGCGGGTCTGGCCCACGAAAGCTCATCATTTAATAAACCATCTTGTTAGTCTTTAAAGGACTACATAGTCCTGTATTTTGTATACAGTTTCTGAGTGTGATTTTGAAAAGTTTGTAAGGCTGGCCTCTCTCTGCTCCCAGTGTAGCTAATTACAAAACAGGCCTGGAAGGAGACAAAAAGAAATTGGGCCTCTGACAGTGCTGACAGTGTCCTGTTTTAGACTATAGGTTCTTTTATGGATCTCATTGCCATAGTATCTGGGTACCTTCCTGTCATGGTTTTTTTTTCCTTCTCTCATACTCACCCCAGTGGAATAATTCTGTATACGTTTTAATGTGTTATGATGGGTAGGATTTTTGGTGAAGGTTTGTTTAATTGTCCATACAGCTTAGTGTTTTTTAGACAAGACAAGATTGAATAACTGCAGGAGCAGGTGCTGAAGTTTGTAATGGTCCCACAGTCTGGATATGTCTACACTACAGAGTTTTGTCAGAAAACAGCCATTTTTCTGACAAAACTTGAGGTACGTGCACACTGCAGTTGCATTCTTCTGCAAGAAAATTGAAAGAAATGGCATCTGCTCTTAGAACACCACCCACAGCCTCTGACTTAATTAAATTTGGACTCAACTCCATTCAAAGCAATGGAGACTAAAGAACACTCATTCTACCACTTCTGTAAAGTGATGACTGCCCTAAATGGCCAACATTAAGTGAGGGACACCTTTCCACTTAACTAAAATTTATGTTTCTAGTACTTGTATGCCCCCACCACCATAATATTTGAGCTTTTGAGGATCTACCTGCATAATATCCTTGTGAGTTGGGGAAGGGCCTCCAGTTTACTGAGGCACAGAAAGATGGTTCAAAGATCGGGTAGCAAATCTTTTTACAGAGACAGGGAACCTACATCTCCTGAGTTGCCAATCAGTCGGTTAACCATGTGACTATCTTTACTCTTACCTTCATAGGAGCCATCCTATGAAATGTTGATGCGTAGAGCATTGTATCTTCATCATGATCAGACAATCACTTCCTCTTTGCTGATCTGAGCTCTTCCCTTCATCTTAGCAACCAAAGGCACAACTTTGATTATCCACCATAGACTGTATGTTCCCAGCTTCCTTCTTAAAAATTCTAATGGAAAATGCAAGAAATACAAAAAGTTAAATCACAGAGATCTAAAGGCAGGTGAGGTAGAAATACCCTTCCCTATCTCAGCTTATAGAGGTTCTCAGATTACATGTCACAGACGAAACATGAATGATATTTTCTTAACTCCAAGAGCAGCAAAAACTTACATATATGTAGAGGGGGAAAGCACGACAAATACTTTAAATTCATATGACTTCTCTGTGAAACTACCTTGGCTTATTTTTTATAGAAATAACTATTCACATCTGAGATGGCTAGTCTCCAGCTTTCAGCAATCACATTCAGAACTGATACATACCACCATTTCTCAGAATGAGGCACAGTATAGCACAGGAAATCTCACTCTCCACTGACAACTCTGACACATGATGGCCTTGGATATCAGAGGGAGCAAAGAGCCCCAGGGATATGGCTAACGGGTTGCTACTATCAGATGCATTGATCCTATGGTCAGTGACGTTGAAAGAGAGCAGTCTGTCACCCATATTTATTCAAGCTGATACTAATGAAACCAACTCTTGATGCATCCTATCTCTCCAGTACAACCTGGTATCTAATCTTCTGTTTCTCAGCAAGATGGCTGAGAAGTTAGCAAGTAACTATCTTCAAGTACACCTGACACCTGTCAGTATCCAGCTGAGTTTTAGATTAAAATGAGGAACACAGGCCACACTGCTTAATAACTTCTACTGGACATGGACAGTAGACAAATATCTACTCCAATTTTATTCAACTCTTTGCATTTAAACCTATTATACCTGGAGTTTCCTAAAGCTCTATGCTCTTCTGTCTCCTTCTCAACCTCTAAGTCAAACCTTTGGGAGCAGGGCTTTTTAAAAACATAGCAGGCCAAAGAGTACTTTGAGAGTATTTGATTTTTGGTATGAAGCTATCTCCTTTTTGGTCAGCAGACAGGAAGGTGGATGCCTTCACCAGAAAGTTGGTCTGACCCAAATAAAAATAAATTCAGAGGGGAAATATTTAAAAGTATTTTTAGCAAGGGAAGGTGAAATATTGGTCTATAAGTTTAGCTTGGACTTCATTTATTTAATAAAAGAGAATCAGAGATTTAGCTATGCCTTCTTATTAAAACACACTTTTTTGGGTATGCTAAGAACAATACCGAGATGCTTACTTGAAAAGCACTTTCTGAAGTGCAGAACTGTAGCCAGGAAGCTGACATATTACCCTAAATAGCAAGATTCTTTTGTTCTTTTATTTCAGTACTACAATATTATGCCAACTTTGGTTGAAAAATGAAGTGCATGTGTTCAGAGAAAACAGCATGTGGGTGTAATGAAAATGATAAGCATCTTTTTTTGTTGCATTTAAAAATCCCTTCTGCTTCAGATTTGTTTTTCACTTTCTAGTTTTGTTATGAATCAGGGGCCACAGAAATAGTTTTTTCTATAAAATAAAAAGAGAGACATTAAAAATAGACATTTCTGCCAGCACAATGAAGGAGACCTTTTGTTTATGAAAAAAAAACCACGCTACAGGTCGAACCTCCCTTGTTCAGCACCCTTCGGACCTGAGTGGTCCTGACCCACAGAATTTGCCGGATGAGGGGAAGTCAAGGCTCCCTACCCAAGTGTAGGGTTCTGCGCTCAGGTGGGACTGCGCTCCATTCTGTCTGCCCTGGTGCCTCGAGTCCCCACCAGCCTCAGAAGTGGTCACCTGATTGCCTCCAGCTAGCTGAGGCTGCACTCCCCGCCCCCCAATCAACAGCGCCGGCCCAGACTGTGTGCCCAGGTGCTGGCCCTGTTGATTTCAGCCCTGGCTGGGACTATGCTCCCAGCTGCTGGCCCTGCTTTGTCCAGCCCCAACTGGGGCTGCGCTCCTCACACTTTGCCAGTCCTATTAAGGACTGCGCTTTCCACTTTGCCAGCCCTCGCTGGGGCTCTGCTCCTCGCTGCTGGCCCCACTGCCTCCAGCCCACGTTGGGGCTACACTCCACAGCGTCAGTCCAGCCTGGGCTGCGCTTATGAACCTGGCCAGCCTGTGCTCTCTGGTCCAGCAATATCAGTGGTCCTGCTGCACCATGGATGTTGCTGGACCAGAGAGTCACAAATTTTAGAGGTTTGACCGATATTTAAATGTCTCTTGGTATTTTCCTTTTTTAAATTATTTTCAGCTGCATATATCAGGCCTTTTAGTCACAAATAGGCTGAAGGAAAATACTCTGTCTTTAGATGCGATGAACATGTACTTGTCTCAGTACAATAATCAATGTTTGTAGGGGGTCCCTACTTTTCTTTTCCTGAAAGTTTATATAGTCTCAATACTGCAAAAAAATTTGAATTATACATTTTAAAACTATACATTTAATTTCATTCATAAAATAAAGTGTGTGATATACACTGTGGGCTTGAGCCTTCTCTATCTTGTACATTGTGTTTTCAGTTTACTTCTTGGCATTGTTGAGAGCAAAATGGATATAAAACATCACGTCGAGTGAGAGTGCAGCACTCTGATAGCTATCATACACAGTTTTTTCTAATTATAGTTGACTGCACCAAGTGCAAAGCAGAGCAGCATCGGGCCCTATGTTCAGATGACATTTATAATTGTCATTTTGATCACTTTGGGTATGTCTACACTACCCTCCTAGTTCGAACTAGGAGGGTAATGTAGGCATACCGCACTTGCAAATGAAGCCCGGGATTTGAATTTCCCGGGCTTCATTTGCATAAGCGGGGAGCCGCCATTTTTAAAACCCCGCTGGTTCAAACCCCGTGCAGCGCGGCTACACGGGGCTCGAACTAGGTAGTTCGGACTAGGATTCCTATTCCGAACACCACGAGGTGTTCACATCCCGGGCTTCATTTGCAAGTGCGGTATGCCTACATTACCCCGCTAGTTCAAACTAGCGGGGTAGTGTAGACATACCCTTTCATAAGATCATTCAATGACATCTGCTCAATTTCAGTTTCATGTAAGATTGTACAGATTTGCACTAGCAGTGTACACTGCATTGCCAAATATTTGCAGTATTTCCATTTAAAAAGTGGTTATAAATACAAAGTGCTATGCAGACATTAATGACAATTATTAAATGTTTATCCTTGTGAAAGAGGAGATACTGCAATTGAAACAGAGTAATTGAAATTCTCATGACCTCACATAGAGGCAGGACCTGGATTCGAATTTAGAAGTTTCTAGATCAGTTTCATGCTTGGTCAACTAGAGCAGTGTTTCTGAAAGTGTTCCGCGAAATCACTTTCAGAAACACATTAACTGGCCATCTCGGTTTGTTTGTTTATTGGCGCTGCAGCCACGATGCCTCGCGGCTCCCATTGGCTCTGTTTTGTCCTTTGCAGCCAAGGGGAGCTGCGGGAAGTGGCACCACCACTTCCCGCAGCTCCCCTTTGGCTGCAAAGGATGAAACTGAGCCAATGGGAGCCGTGATGCTCTGTGGCCACGGCACCAGTAAATAAACAAACCAGGGCGGTCAGTTAATGTGTTTCTGAAAGTGATTTTATGGAACACTTTCAGAAACACTGTACTAGAGCACACTATTCCATAAAAGTATAGGAAATATTTAGGTATAATTATGCCTATTTTGCATCACTCTTCACTAAAAAGGTTAATGGTGATCACATAAGCAACACAAACAATTAATGTTAATAACAAGAGAGAAGGAACCAAAATAGGGAAAGAACAGGGTAGAGACTATTTAGAAAAGTTAGATGTATTCAATTCATCAGGGCCTGATGAAATTCATCCTAAGGTACTGAAGGAACTAGCTGAAGCAATCTCAGAACCGTTAATAATTTTCTTTGAGAATGGCTGAGTAGAGTCCTGCAAATCTGCAGATATCCGCAGATCATTTTTGCAGGTGTGGATACAGATTTTCTATCTAGAATCCTACAAATTTGCAGATGCCCACTTAGTATCCATGGGTATACATATCCATAGATGTGGATGCAGATATCCACATATAATTTTTGCAGATGTGAATACAAGTATCCACACAGAGTTCTGCTTGTGGAGAATAGATCAGATCCTAGAGGACTTTACAAGGGCAAACTTAATGCCTAGCTTTAAAAGGGTGGATAAAAAGGACTTCGGGAATTTATAGATCATTTAGGTTAACTTGAATACCTGAACATCAGTCTGTCTGTAAGCACTTAAAGGGCAATAGGAGTATAAGAAATAGCCAGTGTGGATTTGTCAAGATCAAATGAAGCCAAACCAACCAAATTTTCTTCTTTTGGCAGAGTTACTGACCTAATGAATAAGAGAGAAGCAGTAAATGTGATAAGTCTTGATCTTTAGTAAGGCTTTTAACACCGTTCCATGTGATAGTTTCAGAAGACAACTAGGAAATGCCTCTAGATGAAATTACTATAACATGGATGCACAACTGATTTAAAAACTTTACACAGAGTCTGAGGGATAGTAGTGTTAGACTGTATCTGCCAAAACAATGAGGAGTTCTTCGACATTAAAGACTAACAGATTTATTTGGGCATAAGCTTTTGTGGGTAAAAACCACTCTTAGATCTACTTGAAGAACAGTTATTACTGTCAAACCAGGAGAGTGTATCTAGAGAGGTCCCATTGGGGGCATGCTATTCAGTATTTTCATTAGTGACTTGAATGATAGTGTGCAGAATGTTTATAACGTGCAGATGGTAAAAACTGAGGTGGAGGGTTATAGTCACTTTGGAGGGCAGGATTAAAATTCAAAATGCCCTTGGAAAATTGGTCTGAAAACAACAAGATGCAATTCAATTAAGATAAGTGCAAAGTGCTTCCTTTTAGGGAGGAAAAATCAGATGTACAGCTAAAAATTGGGGCATAACAAGCTAGGTAATATTACTCCTGAAGAAAACTTGGGGTTTGTAGTGGATGACAGATTGGTCAAGAGTAAACAATGTGATGATGTTGCAAGAAAGATTAGTAATATTCTGTGGCATATTAACAGCAGGGTCATATGTAAGACCCAGTAGTTATTAGTTCTGCTGTATTTGGCCTTGGTGAGGACTCAGCTAAAGCAGAATGTCCCATTCTGGATGCCACACTTAAGAAAAAAAATGTGAAAAAATTGGAGAGAGCCCAGAAGAGAGGAACAAATATGATAAAAGGTTTAAAAATAATGACCTAGAAGCAATGTTACACCTTTGTGTGGAATACATTTTATGTGGGCCAAGGCATGTGCAGATGTCTGCCACCAATAGCAACACATGCTGCTGGTTGTAAGTGCCCATCTTACAGGGAACACTGCCTAGAAAGAAAGTTTAACAAAAATTAGGGCATGCTTAGTTCTGAGAAAAGAAGGCTGAGGGGGGATCTGATAACTCTTAAAAAAGAGGACCTATCCTCTAAAATTGTTAAATTATTGATGTCATTCTTCTTGTGTGCTGGCTTAAGGAGTAGCAGCAATGGGCTTAATCTGCAGGAAGGGTGATTTACTTTAGATGTTAGAAAAAGCTTTCCAACTATAAGGATAGATTTCTAAGGAAGGTTTGGAATTCTCATCCCTGGAAATGTTTAAGAACAGGTTGGACAATTACCTCTTGGGAAAGGTTTAAATTTACCTGGTCCTACCTCATCCCAAGGGCCATGGATTTATGACTTGTCTAGTCCCTTCCTGGCCTACATTTGTATGATTTTTGTTTGTTTGTTTATTCCTTATCAAAAGTGGTTAAGATACAAAACCAAACCCCAGTGTTACTTCTTGGTGGTAGTGAATTGACTTGCCATTTCTTTCCCTGCAGGAGTGTTGTTGTACCTGTAAAGAAACCACCTCCAGGTAGTCTAGCTGTTACCACAGTTGGAGCTGCTACTGCTGGAGGTGTACTGCCACCGGGTACTACACCAAACATATTTGCTGCTACAGGAGCTACACCAAAAAGTATGATTAATACAACAGGTATCGTCCTTAAATATTTTTGTGACCCTCATCTTTTTCTTTGTGTTTTTTCTTCAGTTGTCTCCTTTCTATTAGTATTGTGCCTTTAAAGAAATTTGGAAAACTCAATTATATCTCTCGTCCTCTATGAAGGACACAATTTCCTCTTGCTATATATGTATTCTTGCCATTATTACTTGTGGAAATTATGCAACCTCATATAGGTGAATATATAGTCGTAGTGCTGATTTTAAAAACAGAAAATTACAACAGAAGAGAGTGAGTTTCCCTGGTGCCTCCTCTCTCCAGTGGTAGCATATTTGCAGGGGTATGCAAACTTAATGCTAATAGATATTGCTTATTTAATATCCCAAAGGAGGCAAAAAAACTACTAATTGCTACTAATAAACAGGAGTAGAAAAGGGACATTCCTACCCTAAATCTGTTTTAGGATTTGTGAATAAAAGTCATGATGGTTTTGTTTCATGAGGCCTTTCACCATTGTTAACATGACTCATTCTTCAAGTAACAGTTTAGCTTCACCTTACAGGTTAACCTGTAAAGGTTTAAAAAGAGAGGTAGTGGCTGCTTTGTTTCCTTATGATTCTATAAGGAAGGCCTTTTGGGGGTTCAATTTTTAGTAGTTACATTAGAAATTCAGGGTCTGCCTATCCTGTAAGAATCTGTGGATGACTGGGTAGGATTATGGCATCACAGATATCAGAGCAATGCAATAGGAGTGAGAGGAAGTTATTTTTACTTATAGATTCTAGGGCTGTCAATTGACCTGCATGAACACCTGCAATTAACGCAGGACAGGATTAACAGGTTAAAAAAATTAACGTGTTAATCGCAGGCATTAATGATGCCATGCTTCATAGAAGTGCTGCTCTAGCACGTCTAAGGGGCAGCGCAAGCGGAGCCAGGGATCAGTTGGAGTGCCCAGCTCATCCCCGGCTCCGCGTTGCAAAGCCTCTTTGAAGTGCTGCTTCAAAGAGGCTTTGCAACAACCGATCTGGGAACCAGTCCTCAGCTGATCTCCGGTTCCATGTTGCTAAGGGCTTTGCAACACAGAGCTGGGGATCAGCTGGGGACTAAACCCCGGCTGTACTGTTGCAAAGCCCCTTGGAAGTGCTGTTCCGGCACTTCCAAGGGGCTTTGCAACGTGGAGCCAGAGTTCATCTGGAGTCCTTAAAGGGGCAGCACTGCATGGAGCCCACGGTCAGCTGAGAACTCCAATTGATCCCAGGCTTTATGCAGTGCTGCCCTGTTGAAACAACCACGGCATTTCAAAGTGGAGTTGAATGTGATTAATTGCATGATTAATCGCGATTAAAAATTTTAATCGCTTGACAGCCATAATAGATACATTTCTGGTATTGGACTAAGTTTTTAACTATGCACTTAAACACTTGAGAATTAGTTCAGTGACATAACTTTTGGTGACTTGAGTCAGGGGTTCAGGAAAATGAATTATTTTGTGGGAGAAGCAGGCTGGGAAATGGGGCAGCAGCCTTCTGTCTGTTTCATAAAATAAAATAGGAAGCATACTCATTTTTTTTCTTTGTGGGTCTCCTTTAACTCTTGCTAATGTACTTTGTGAGTAGAAATGTTAATTACTCTTTCGAGAAAATATCTGTACAATTAAATTAATTCAATGAAGACTTTTGTAAATATTTGTATTTGTTTACCTGTTTCTGTTGAGTTCAAATTCTGTTTGTAATCCCCTTTTTAGGTACCCATATAATACCATAAGAGAGTCCTATTATTGAAGTCTTTTCTCCAAATGATACTGTATAGGCTTCAGTTTCTCAATCTTCACGTCATAACTTTAAACACTCCATACCTTGCATCGATTGAGGAGCTCTTACTTCACAGTGATTGCTGTTAAAAAAGCAATAATTCATCCCCAATGTTTCAAAGTACAGTACAGGGAAATACTGCGGTATCAGATGACACAATATGTTGACTGTGGGTAAATGTTAGCTTTTCATAGTTATCCCTGCACCTCCTATGTATTCTTTTTATCATAACAATTTTTGTCTAGCAGACTATGGATAGCAGATTTATGGGAAAGTATTGCCTGAAAAGTATTTCAGCAGTGTTTGCCAGTTTAATGCCTCAAAACTACAAATATACTGAGCTTCTTAACTGACCTTTGGGTAAGGAAGTTCATGGCTGTTTTAGGCTTGTTCTGTTTTGTAAAGCTTTTATGCTTGAATTCACCAGAATGAGCATTTATTCTCCCTCTCTGATCTCAGCAAATACAGTTTAAAAGCTGTTCTTTTCCACCCTTCATTTCCAAAAGATAGCAATGTCTATGTTTTTAAAAAGTGCATATGTGTCAACAATAAATTGCAAATCAGAAACTGTGGGATATAGAAGATGTATTGAAAAGATAAACATGTTTATTATGGAATTGCTTACATTGTGAGTTAGGTCATGATAGGTTTTTTGTTTGCTTGTTTTGGTTTGCATTGGGTTTTGGAGTTGAAGGGTTTCTTTCTTTTTGTCATTGAATGAGCCAAAGTGTAGGATTTACAATTTCAGATTATTCAGTTATATTTTACTTGAAATAATTAACTTAATTAATGTTATGAATGATATGGTGCTGTTTTAAGGCACATTTTGCCTAACATATCCAGATGCTGTCCAATTTATATATTTGCTGTGGTGTTTAAAAATACTTTGTTGATAAAAAGCAAGTGAAACAAATACCACATTGTAAAGTGAACTAAGCAATAGTTTACTGGTGTGGGAAAAATGCTCTTTAGTCATTTAGAGACACTAGATGTCTCCCAAATCCTTTATTTCTCATACAATAAATATGCTACTAATGGCACATATACAGTATGTAACTTCATCTTAGACAAGCATTTTGCACTAAGGTATTTTGACAAATAATTTAAACAGAATACAAAAATAAGTTGTCAAAATTAACATCCATTGTTATAACCACTGTCCCAGAGCAAGCTTAGGTTTTAAACCCCTTTTAGTGCCTCTGAAGTGCACTTTTAGGGGACAGGTTTCAGTAGTTTGACTCCTCTCTGAGTATATCTATGCAGTTCTACTACACTTAGACTGGATCTCTGGGCACAGCCATCCTGTTTCTCAGTAGTCTTAACTGGACATGCCCAAATGGGTTTGACATCTGCAAGCCATTTTCCTCTGGAAGCCTGTGACAATGACTGATTATAGGGCAGGGGAGAATCCTTCAAAGCATTATTTTTTAATTTTTCCGAAAGTATATACCACACAGAGCAAAGCGTAAAAGCAATAAAAGGTCTGTGCCAATTTTTCCCTTACCTAAATCCTAATGTTTCCTTAAAAGCTTTTTTAAAGTTCCTTTCAGCCCAGTTACCTTAGCTTCTGGGTTGGGAGAGACAGCAGGTTTACTGAAGTTCGTGTTAGCATTTCCTTCCTGGACAGCTCTTTTCTTTTTCTTTTTCCATTTTTTCTTTTTCTTTCCTCTTTTTTCCTTTTTTAAGGATAACATCTTTTAGGATTTTAATATCCCCTTTGATCTTAAATTCAGGCCTGGAAAGTAAGCCTTTCCAGCCTGACAGAAGTCAGGGAAGGGTGTACCCTAATTAGTAGCTTCCCTATTGTTTCCTCAAGGACCATAGGAATTCTGTCAGACTGTACCTTGCTTTTGCCATTAAGTTTCCTACTATACAGTGTCATTTGATTTATGTCCCACAGACAGGCAAAAATACTAATCAGGTAAACTGAGATGCATATAAGATGACCAGATAGCAAGTGTGAAAAAGTCAGGGCAGCATCATGGTGGACGTAATAGGGTCCTATTTAAGAAAAAAAGCCCATAATATCAGGATGTCTGGTCACCTGAAGTATATACAATACTTATTAGAAAATAAATATATATATTATATAACACTCTTATTATCAACACAAACTCACAATGGAAATGGTTCTATCATTCTAATGGCTTGTTTCGTATAATGGCATGAAAATATTTTAGACCTCGGAATGAATTTATTTTTAGAATCATTGAGAACAAGAGGTAAGACTCATTTAATTGTGCTTCTTTTTCTCCAGAATTGCTATTTAATGTTTGTAAAAAGGATTTTGAGAATGAAAAGTACTATGTAAATACAAAATATGAATATTAGTTTGTACTTTTTAAAGAGTTAATCATTGATCTGTAAATATAATTAAAAAGGCAATGAAATTGAGAGGCAGGAATATTTTTGTTTGAACCCCTTTTTTAATTATATATACATAAGTGACCAAATCCTTATTCGTTTTCAGGCCATTTCATTTTATGTTAGTGTGTTTTGATCTGTTGATCCCTTCATTTTCATGTTAACGTGCATTCTGATTAGCAGTAAATCAGTTTTAATTATAAATCTGCAGAGCACTATCACACACTTATAGCCATATTAGTTTAGTAAAACTTTGTTACTTATATGTTAAAACACTATTAATTGTTTTGAAATGGATAAGATGACTTATTTATTTTTAAATAGACTGGCATGGCAGGAAATACCATTGTATTAAAATATTAAAAAACAACTTTTTTCAAACTGAAACAAGATCTTAATTTATCTTGGGGACAGGTGCGGTGGATTCAGGATCTTCCTCCTCCTCTTCATCCTCTAGCTTTGTGAATGGTGCTACCAGTAAAAACCTTCCAGCTGTGCAAACTGTTGCTCCAATGCCAGAGGACTCCGCCGAAAATATGAGGTGTGCATATTCTAATTTTATTTTAATTTGTCTTTTCTTACGACACAACAAAATCAATTACAGGCAATTAATCAAAATAATGCAAAAATAAAAATGAAATATATAAAGTATCCTGAGAGGATGCTAAATAGCTTTTAAAATAACTGAAAAATACTGCTGGCCATGTAATGAGTTAAATGTTATTTATTTATTTCATTTTCTATATGTGGATTAATAACCACAACACTGCACAAGTGTTTTAAGTGATAATGTTAGTCATATGGCATAATGCACTACTGGACAGCCCTCAGGTACTATGGAGATGAAAGTAGTATAGGCACTTATATGGACTAGAATAAAATTATACTTCCACAAATATTTGCACTGTAAAATTGTAAACAAAAGAAATATAATTTTTCAGTTCATTTCATACAAGTACTATAAATCAATAGCTTTATTGTGAAAGTGCAACTCACAAATGTAGGTTTTGTGTTATATAATTGCATTCAAAAATAGAACATTGTAAAACTTTAGAGCCTACAAGGCCAATCAATGTAGCTTCTTGTTCAATCACTCACAAAGAGAAATGAGTTTACATTTACAGAAGATTATGCTGCACACATTGTCATCTGAAAGTGAGAACAGGCATTCACATAGCACTTGGGTATCTGGCATTGCAAAGTATTTACATGTTGGATATGCTAAACATTTGTTTGCGTCTTCATGCTTTGAAAATAAACATGCACTGGCCCACACAGTTTTGGATCATTATTGCATAGAACCTGTTACCAGCATGGATGCATGTCCCCCTGGAATACTTGTAGAAGTGAAAAGGGACATACAAATCTTTAATCTGTCTGGCACATAAATATTTTGCTATGCCATTCAAACTCCTGTTTTCATTGTAAACAAGAAGCAGGCACTATTATCACCTATAGATGTAAATGAAATTATTTGTCTGAGTGCATAAAGAAGTGGGAGTCAGGGGACTTGTAGACTTCAAAGTTTTAAAATTGTTTTATTTTAGAATAGGGATGTTAGAGTGTAACTGAATAGTAATGTAATTGAATTATTCGATAGTCCCTATAGGTGGGGCTGACACTTCTAGCCCCACTCGCAGGGAACCCTCTGCCACCCCACGCTGCTGCTTCTGTATCAGAGGCAGCAGTGCGGGGTGGCAGAAGCCCCTGTTCATGAGGGTCTGTACTCCCTCCAGATAAAACTGCTATGTGGGATGCTGGAGCAGCCTCTGTCCACAGGGAACTTGGACTCTCTCCCCCTCCCTTGTCCCTCCCCCCGAACTTGGACTGTTGCCACAGAGCAGCCTCCGTCTGCAGCAAGCCCAGGCCCACTGTGGACAAAGGCTACTTTAAGGCAGTCTTCCCTGTGCTCCTGTCTCTGAAAGAGGCAACAGCACGGCGGTGAAGGCAGGTGGCAAGGAGGTACAGGTTGATCCCCCTGAGGCAGTACACTTGGAGAGCTAGTTTAAAAGCCAGCTCCCCACACATATCAGCTCCTGCCTGCTCCCTTCACTGTCAGCACTGCTGCCTTTCTATCAGAGCAGCAATGTGCGGGAGGGGGCAGAAGCAGGTGGAACCAGTGCTTAAAGCGAGCTCCTCACAGGAACCGGCTCCTGCCTCCTTGCCCCTTGCCCCTTGCTGCCTCTGATACAGAGGCAGCAAGGGTGGGGGAATGCGTGTGGTTAAAAAGATTAACCAATAAACCAAGGATTGAGCAATAATGTTGACATCCCTGTTTTTTAATGCAATTATTTTTTGTGCATAATTCAACATTTGTAGGTTCAACTTGCATGATAAAGTTTGCCCTACAATACTTATACTGGGTGAATTGAAATACTATTTCTTTTGTATTTTACAGTGCAAATATTTGCTATAAAAACAAATATAAAGTGAGCATTGTGTAATATGTATTTTGTGAAATAAAAATCTTTGAAAAGGTAGCAAATATCCAAAATACTTAAATATATAGTATTATATTATTCCAAGGGTATGATAATTGTGATTTAATTGTGCATTTAAATTTTTGTTGATCTCTTGACAGCCCTAATTGTTATAAGAAAATTTCATACAAAACGTCTAAAAGAGCCTACATTGGCAAAGCTGGTCTTCTATAGAGTTTATTTTTTAACCACTGTAACCAGTGCTACAGTCATAATATTTTCTATTAGCTAATTAGAAACAATAATATTTCAATGGTTAAGAAACAACCCTTTGGATGAAAAAAATCCTAGAACCCTACTTTTACTAGAACTCCATTCAAGAAGCTATGTTCTTATTAGAGCACATTGAAACATTCCCATCAGAAAATGCAGATTCATCATAATAGAAATCTATGAGTACATTTCAATTTCAATGTAATTTTCAACAGTTAAGATTTTTTTAATGGAATTTCTCGTTTCATTGTGATAATGCAATGTTTTGTTTCAGTTATGTCAAAATGTTTTGGTTTTGATTGATAGTGTTTCAACTTAAGATACATTAAAATATCAGTTTTAATACTTTGGATATATTCTATTGATTATTGAATATGTTTAATATTATATATTTTTCCTCATTGAAATGAAATATTTTTCCTTATCAAAATAAAGTGTTTTAACATTATTGTAACAAAACAATCTGATGCTATTAAAACAAAGCCTTTTTAAAAATTATTTTATGATTTTGGCAATTTTCTTCCTTTGAGAAATTTCACAATTTTGACTTTTTGTGCTGATTTGGTATGAAAATAAATTTCAAAATGTTGGAATTCATGTTTTGATCAGCTCTCATTCTAATGCTACAGTGTTAAAGCTGTAGCTTTATATACAGGTATAATGGGAAAATAAGCATTTTTATTCCACTTCAAATTATTGGATCTATGTGCCCTACTTCCATCTACATGAACATTCTGGATAATATTAGAGATTAGAGATATGAATGACTAACCAGTGGGAGCTGAAGCCAGCCCTCTGCCCGCTGCAAGCAAGGAGCTACTCCAGCCTCATGGGGCCCACTGAAGTCAGGGAGTGCCCAGAGCAGCCCCCAACCACCCCCATTTAATCAGTTAACTGGTTAAAAGATGAAGTTTAACTGGTTAACTAATTAAATGGGATTTTACATCCCTAGTAGAGATTTAGTCATATTTTCTTTCAAATCTATGATTGACTCCTCTGAGATTGTCCTTTTTTGCACCACTTATATGGTTCGCCATGACAAAATCATTGTGCAAAGCAGTGAGTGGAGGGAGAGCCAGTGCAGCAGGCAAGCCTACTGACATAAATTGTGATTGGATAACTGATACCTGCCAGTAGTTGTACCCTTGTTACCATGCAAAGGGCAGAGGTGATAACACAGGTGCAAGGGATCTGTTAAATTTAAGTATGAATTTAAAACAATAACCTATTTAAATAGTATGTCCTGGAACTTCTACCTTATTTTATTTATTGCGACCTCTTCGGTTTTGTCTAAAATATTATTCATCTCTTTGATAACAGCATTTAGAAGTCCCAAATGGAATTGAGACCCCATTGTGCTTGAAGCTGACTATGTATAGAAATAAGTCTCTGCACAAAGAGTTTATAGCTAAATAGGAAAGATAGAGCTAGAGAGGGAGGGAGGGGAAAAAAGCACACCAGGGTGAAGTGAGTAACCCAAGGCCACTCTACTGGTCTATAGTAAAGATCAGAATAGAACCTAGACATCCTGACTCCCAGTTCAGTGCTCTGTCCATTTGAACTAAAATGCACTGGAATAGAAGACTGCTTTAAAGTATGTATAAAGGAGCTTATTGTAAATCTTTGGCTCTTGTTTAGAGTCCTTAAATATCTATAGCAGTCACATGGAATAAGTTCAGTACCTCAGAGCTGAATAATTGAATTGCCAGATAAAGAAAAAAAATACTGATTCTAGTGAATGACTACCAATAGAAGTTGCACATTTATGACCATTATATCTGTGCAGAGAAGAGACAAAACTGTGGAACATCCACCAGGTTTCATAGGGGTATCCGTATTAGTCTGTAATAGAAAAAAACTTAAAAACCAATGAATAGTCCTGCAGCACCTTAGAGACTAGCAAAAAATGTAGATGGTATCATGAGCTGTCCACCAGGTTGTGACTTTAACCTCCGAGTCTATAAACACAACTTTATTCCTGCTGAGGATATAAACGCAACTGGCACCTTCATTGTGTATTTGACAAATCTTCCGTTTTAGGGAGTTGTTGCACACTTTTTAGACAGAGTAGCTTTGGTAAAAATATCAGAGTCTCTGTACTGTCATTTAATATAACTGCTTTCTCCAAGTATAAACTGGTGGATCTGCCATTTACTAAATCCATACTGAAAAAATATTTTAGATTAGAATTTTTGAGTCATTGTGAAGGAAACAGAGAGATCTCAAGAATCTGGATTTTTATTTAGCTCAAAAGAAAAGGAGATATTCCAGGCTGGATGATTAGCTTCCCTTGAGATATAATACTCTGTATAACAGTATATTTAATAAACGCTGCTATAGCCATTCTTGGTAGGTTTAATCAAATCCGACAGGCAGTCCATCTAAGCCTAGTAGTTGTCTAGCTTGAAGTAAACTAATTGCATACCTAATTTTCTCCCTGGTTACTTTTCCATCTAGTAAAATCTTTAATAAGGGTCACATTTGTAACTGGCTTTTTGCCAGTTAGTCATTTAGTTTGTTTTCCTGTCTTCCCCTTTGGGTTATATTACCTTCTAGATAATTTAAATAAAGTGTACTAAGTCCCTCTTTGTGATTGTATGATTGAAATTGATTATTAATTGTAGAAGTGAATTTATTACATACTTCCTGTGTAATCAACTTTACTAATAACCCCAGAGTTATCCAGCTTCAGAGTACAAATAATATCTAGTGCTGGACCCCTGAGATGCTCTACCAGTCATCTTTTCCTTTCAGTCTCTGGTACTGTACAGTCCTGTAGCATTTCAAATGGTATGTACTAAACAGGGTTAAAACCCCTCTTCTCCCTATATTGAGACTGCACCCCCAGAAAATCATCTTAACTTTTGGTATTAACTTGACTCAGGATGGGGTTGCACAACCTTTTCAAATGCTTGCCCTAAAAACTTTGCCCACGCATCAAGTTAGGCGTCAGCGCCTGGCATGGGGACGATGGGTCAAGACCCAGTAAACTTGGCATATTAGCCATTCTTTCTTTTGCCAAGAATGCTGACATTTTCTTTTAGAATTCAACATCTGAGTCTCAGGGGTCACTGGGGATCAGCCCCTGACAACTACTGTTTTCCATGTGTTGCTAGATGTTGCTATTTCTCTTGGAACCTGTAGGGATTCCACAGCCATTGGCAGCCCATATAGCGCTGCAAAAGTCCTTTCCTCCTCTTGAAATCTGCAGCTACACACACAGCACTTGTTCAGAGAGTCACTGGCTTTTCTTAAAGTAGATTCATTTAAGCTTCCCTCATAGACCTCAAGTATCCCTAACACCAATAGGCATTCCTTAATGTCAATATTCATTCTCTTGCGTGAATCCTCTACTATGCGGACAGCCGTTATGCAATCTCTGACTCATCCAAAAAGTAACAAGACTGTTTTCCACAAATCAGTGGTCTGCCATAAGATGTGCTTGTGGTGGGTACTAACCCAGCTAGATCCCAAACCCAACCCCCCAAAATATAACTCTTCTGCTAGCAGCAATGCACAGCAAGAAGGGCCAGGTTCAATATCTTAGGGGTTCTTTTCAGTAATGTAACGAAACCGGCTCAAGCCCCATCCAGTAACCTGGGAAAGTTCTATTCTACTTACTTTGTGCCTTTTAAAGGCAATTTTCAGGCAAGCACAGAAAGGAAAGAGTTTAATAAAAGTGACATGGCATACATCTAAGAAAACAATACATGTAGTATCCATAAACAAAGAAAAAGCAACAAACAAGACACCCTTCCCAGTGTTAGCTGGGCAGTGTCCTTTACTTCAAATTCTTGAGTCCAAGACTCCAATTCTTGTGGTGTGCCTCCCTCCTTGACGCTGTACTCAGTTGTCTCATCAGTGCAGACCTGGAGTTCATAGGTATGCCTGCATGAAGTCTCTCCTCTTATGCATGGGAAGGACCAATGCCACCTGACTGCTTCCTCACTCACTGGCCACCCTGATAGAAATGTAGCTGTGTTAGTCTGGTCTAGCTGAAACAAAAAACAAGACTATGTAGCACTTTAAAGACTAACAAGATGGTTTATTAGGTGATGAGCTTTCGTGGGCCAGACCCACTTCCTCAGATCAAATAGTTTTTGATCTGAGGAAGTGGGTCTGGCCACTCTGCTGTGAGTGGTTTAGGGCTTGGGCAGAATTCCAGTCCTGCCAGAAATTATTTCAGCTCCCACTGATTTCAGCTATTGGTCTGAAACATAGTCCAGCCCCAAGAAATTTCAGCATCCAGTGGAGTAATCTACTATATATTTGACAGTATGTCTGTCTGTCTAAGAATTCCTCTTAAACAATAAGAGCTAGGACCACCAAATTCAGTATACAACTTCCTCTTGTTATGACTTAAAGCCAAGGTAAGGATTTGGTTGTGCCAGGAAAATGGGATGTACCTGGAATGGGATTACTTCTCATAAAATCAGACCGGAAAGAGACAAAATCACTAGGGAGGGGGAAAGGACTAGCTGGGGCATGCCCCCCCTCCAATCCAGAACTGTCCCAGTCCTGAGCACCACCCCCAGGCATCCTTTAGTGGGGGAGGTGCTGAATTCTCTCCTCCCTTCATCAAGGAAGTGAAGGGAAAGTAGATACTTTGCTTAATTCGTCACTGCGGCTAGGGAGCGTAGGGGTCAGATGAGCTGTGTAGTTTGCTTTACATCCTGATAGGGACAGGAATGGGAAAAGCAAGCAGTTCTGGTATGGGTCTCGGGAAAGGAGTAATGAGGCACTTTGGGCGTGCGCACACACCTCCCTCCCCCACAAATAAAGTACAGGCAGTCCCCGGGTTACGTACAAGATAGGGACTATAGGTTTGTTCTTAAGTTGAATTTGTATGTAAGTCGGAACTGGCTCCAGATTCAGCCGCTGCTGCTGAAACTGACCAGGGGCTGACTACAGGAAACCGGAGGCAGAATTGCTCTGCCCCCAGCTTCCTGGAATCAGCCACTGATCAGTTTCAACAGCGGCTGAATCTCGAGCCTGGGACAGAACAGCTGGGCTGCCAGGTAGGTCCCTGTAGGACCAACCCGGCAGCACCCCAGCTGCTCTACCCCAGGGTCCACAACAAAAGCCTGGTCTGCAAAGCCTCAGAGGCACGGGACCCTGCCGCCGCTGTGGCTTTGCTCCGGGTGCCTCTGGTCTGCTGGGGACCGTCTCCAGCAGACCAGAGGCACCGGGAGCAAAGCGGCAGCGGCGGCGGGGTGCCGCGCCTCTGAGGCTTTGCTCTGGCAAAGCCTCAGAGGCACGGGACCCCACCGCCGCTGCGGCTTTGCTCCTGGTGTCCCTGGTCTGCTGGAGACGGTCCCCAGCAGACCAGGGACACCCGGAGCAAAGCCGGGGAGGCACGGGACCCCGCCGCCGCTGCGGCTTTGCTCCCGGTGCCTCTGGTCTGCTGGGGACCATCCCCAGCAGACCAGGGGCACCCGGAGCAGCTTTTCTCGCCCCGGAGGTCGAGGTGGCGGGACCGCTGCGCTCTGGGCAGTCACGCTGCCTGCGAGCTCCGGGCCGAGAGAGCCCCGTTCGTAAGTGCAGATCCGACATAAGTCGGATCCGCATAACTCGGGGACTGCCTGTATATACATTTTCCTTTCTCTCCTCCCCCAGAAATTGAGTTAAGGATCCGAGCAATGTTGGATAAATGTGCTAGTTTAAAATAAAAAAGTTGCTCCTAAGGGGGCCTATTTAGCGCTCTTGGAACAGTGGACGGAAACAGGTTGAGAGTTTCTGACCTCTCCGCTTAACCCCACAGAGCTCTGGTATTAGAGCCCTTGTCCACCCAAGGTTCTTTAAACTTCCTGTGGTTCCCTCCTCTGAAACAGGTTAAGAACAATCTGTCTTTTCTGTCTTCCCACAAAAATTACCAACATTAGTTACCATATTTCACAATTCCTGCAATTAGGATTAACATGGTTTGTGACAGCAGCCAAATTGCAAAACACTGCTCTATCATCTGAATATCTAACAGATCTAAGCAAGACAGAAGCGAACTGTCTGTATATAAACACACCCAGAGTCTCTTCCCAACTAGTGTCAGTGAAGCATTCATTCAGATCCTGCATACACTGACATCAGCATGGTACACTTAAATTTCACTTTGTTTTCAAGGTGAAGTAAACTCCAAACTCAGGAGTTATGAGTATATCTGCAGTGAAGCAAATAAATATTAGTGGGATTTGTACTGTTGTGTTTTTCCTCCTTAATCTCTAGCAGCAGCTGTGGAGCTCTGCAAATCAAGTATCTGAATGTTAGTTCAAGGAGTGGTGCAATGCACTGCAAGAAAAGAATCAAAGTGATTTTGAGTTGTTGGAAGAGAGCTTCTGATCTCTTCTAATGGCATCTGTTCTGTATTATAAGTTAAGGACTTTCATATGAACTTTATATATATTTCTATATTTGAAAACTCAAAAATCACCATGGAAGGTATCATAATTTTAGTTTCTGCCCGTATTTAAAATCTCAGCACTTAACATTATTATTCTTAACTATTTCTCAGTGCTGTAAAAAAAAGCAAAGCAGCAAAAAAAAAAAAAAAAAAAAAAAGTTTTTTTGCCCCCAGTGGCAGGCAGTCCAAAGGCAGAGTCTACTAAAAGCCCAAAAAAGGAAAAACCTAGTTTCCTTTTGTGTTTTTAAAGTAATTATTGATCTGTTGTGGGAAATACGAAGTATTTTGACTCTTTAGTACAGATTTGAAAGAGAAGGCAGCAGTGGCTTGCCAAGCCAATGATGGGGAGGAGATTTACATGCATGGAGAAGATCAAGTGATTACAGTCACAATGGAGTAGAACTTGCTGAGTATTTAATAGCACCTGCGAAATTTGGAACTCTGTACCAGTGATACCCAAATTTTTTCTGAGGTGTGCCTCCTTCCCCCCCCATAACAAGTATTAGATTCTCTCCAGTTGGTTCAACAGAGGAGCTTGGTTTGAAAGGCAGAGCTGGAGGCAGTACAGGGGATGAGGGAGGAGCTAGGGCTAGAAGTGGAGCTGGCTTGTGGGTGGTGAGGGAATGAGGACAGAGCTGGGTTGCGGGCAGCATGCCCTCTGAAGATTCCTGTTATGAGGATGTATCCCACAGTTTGGAAACCACTGCTCTAGACAAAGGAAGCATCCATAAAAGTAGGTGGTGTACAAATACTGAGAAATAGTCTCTGCTCCAAAAGACTTACCATCTAAATTGACAAGACAGAGGGGGAGAATCTGAAAACATTGGTTCAAAGATGAAACATCTTGCCCTGGGTTACACACCTTATAAGTAGCAACGCCAGGGAGGAGAATCCAGGTCTTCTGACTCTCACTCCAGTTCCCTATCACGTGGACCACTTTGCTTATCACATCAAATATAGATTTAGTATCTGAAAGTTTATCAAGAAAGCAAGAACATTTTTGTAAGGTGGTCTTTGCCATTAAAATATGATTTTCATGCTTCTAAAGTGTTATGAAAAGTGATGAAATATTGCATCTCTGAGGAGAGTGCAAAGTTGTGGCTGCAGTTCAACTGCCGGTGCACATTCCTATTATTTTGGGGATATTTAAAATGCAACTTTTGATATTCTGTTTGTTTGTATAACACAAGCAGGATAAACAATCTAATTTTGATTTGTTGTTAGACTCTTCGTTATGGAAGGTGATGTAAAAGAGGAGGAATAGGTTCTGGTGAAATTGGACACATCCAGTTTAGTTATTTCAATATTGAAAGTTCTAGCCTCACAGATATGAAAGCTCATTTGGGGGAAAAAACATTGCATACAGTGAGAACACTTAAAAGTTGGACTTTTTCCACACTGCAGTATTTTCATTTTTTAATTGAATTTTCTGTACTTAAAGGGTAAACTCATTGAGGTTTATAGCTCACTACTATAAGTTTCTGCAGTAAAATCATTGTCTTTTAATACAGGAAACATACATCATTAGAAACAATGAGTCCAGTGGCACCTTAAAGACTAACAGATTTATTTGGGCATAAGCTTTTGTGGAGTGATGCATGGAGAAATTACAGAGTCAGGGATATATAAAAACAGGATGGATGTGGCTCGCTTGCAGCAGCTGATTCACACCTCTCCATTTGCTGCTGGGAGTGAGTCACATCCACTCTGACTGAATGACCTCTTTAACTCTAGTCCTACACTTGATAACTCCCTTCCTCCTTTTGTTATACCTGTGTGTGTGTGTGTGTGTGTGTGTGTGTGTGTGTGTGTGGATCTATCAATCTATCTATCTATCTCTCTCTCTCTATATATATATCTATATGTAATATCCCTGCTTCTGTAATTTATACATCAATGCATCTGACAAAATGGGTTTTACTCACAAAAGCTTATGCCCAAATAAAGCTGTTAGGGTATGTCTACACTAGCCGTCTCCAAAAGCTCATGAATGGATTTCCTGGTCCCTGTGTCAGAAAGTTTGGGAACCCCTGATGTATGGCAAGTCTCAGAGGGGTGACTGTGCTAGTCTGTATCTGCAGAAACAATGAGGTATTCCATGGCACCTTAGAGACAGAGGATATGTCTACACTAGCCCCCTAGTTCGAAGTAGGGAGACTAATATAGGCATTGGAAGTTCCAAATGAAGCCCGGGATTTAAATATCCCGGGCTTTATTTGCATCTTCCCGTCCGCGCACCATTTTTAAATCCCCTTAGTCCGAACTAACTGATCGGGGCTACACTCAGCAGTTAAACACTAATTTGAACTAAGGACTTAGTTCGAGTTAACGTTTGACTGCCGCATGTAGCCGTGGGCAGTTAGTTCGGACTAAGGGGATTTAGAAATGGTGCCTGGACAGGAAGAAGCAAATAAAGCTTGGGATATTTAAATCCCGGGCTTCATTTGCAACTTCAACTGCCTACATTAGCCTCCCTACTTCGAACTAGGGGGCTAGTGTAGACATATCCTCTGACTCTAAGGTGCCATGGGATACCTCATTGTTTCTGCAGATACAGACTAACACAGTCACCCCTCTGAGACTTGCCATACATCAGGGGTTCCCAAACTTTCTGACACAGGGACCAGGAAATCCACTCATGAGCTTTTGGAGGACTGGTAACATTCATTTGCATATTTGCATATTCATTAAGCAAATGATGAATATTCAAATAAGTTGTTTCTGGTCCTCCCAAAGCCCCCAGTGCTAGCTTTAGCAAAGCTTTTGATACAGTCACCCACAATATTCTTGCCAGCAAGTTAAGGGAATATAGATTGGATAAATGGACTGTAAGATAGAAAGCTGGCTAGACCAGGGTTTCCCAAAATTTTTACTTTAGTTGGAACCAGGTTTTTTTTCAGTATTTTTTTGCAGCCCAAAAGTATAAAACACACAAAAAAAATTAAAAATGAATAAATTTTCAGTGTTTCACTCAGCCGCATTGTCCTACCAGCCTGGGCCAGGACTTGGGGGACCCAACACTGCATGAGCACTCCAGGAGGTGGGAGCAGGATATCTGGCTAGGAGGGTGGGTGCAAGGGGGGGTAGAGTTGCTAGGTGTCCAGTTTTGTACCAGACAATCCGGTATTTGAGGGTTCTGTCCAGGAAACAAATTGAGAAAATACCGGACATATAAAATAAATAAATAAATGGAGATTGCCTATCTCCTAGAACTGGAAGGGACCTTGAAAGGTCATTGAGTCCAGTCCCCTTCCTTCACAGCAGGACCAAGTACCATCCCTGACAAATTTTTGCCCCAAATTCCTAAATGGCCTCTGCAAGGATTGAACTCACAATCCTGGGTTTAGCAGGCCAATGCTCAAACCACTGAGCTATTCCCCCCCCATATAAAATGTCAGGTATTTCTAATTAGGTAAGTTTTATTATAATTAGGTGTATCAGTCCATAGCTGTGAACTGCCTGGCTGGTAGATGTGCTCATGCTGCATGAATGTGTCTACCAGCCAGGCAGTTTGCAGCTACTCAAGGGAGGCTATGGGCGGGGAGGGCAAAATGGAATCCCCAGGGCCAGACTCACTTGTGTGCCTGGGTCTGCATGTGCCTGGGTCAGTCCCACTTTCCGCCGGCTGATTCACTTCCCCTCCCCCGCTTCTCCTTCCGAACTCCCCTGGTCAGCTCTCCCGCCCCTCATATAGCCCTGCTTCTGCCGCCCGCACATCCCCAATCTCCAGCGGATAGCTCCGCTGCCCCTAACCCTGCTTTCACCGGCCGGCCACGCCCCACCCCGCCCCACCCCACCGCACCGATCTCCGCTGGACAGCCCCACTGCCCCCAACCCTGTTTCCCAGTGGCCAGTTCCCCTCCCCCCAACACACACACACACAGTCCAGCCGACCCCGCCCTCCTCCCAGCAGCCACGCTGAGGCCCGGTATTTTTTTACCACGACCCATAGTTTGGGAAACGCTGCTATACATCATTAGTTGGTATGATAGATGAAGAGGACTTGCATTTGGATGCCTGAGGTTCTTTCATAATCCCTTTTAAAAAAGAGACTAAAATGCTTACTATTTTGTATTGATGAATTAGCTCTGCTAATTTAGTGAGGCAGTCATTTCCTAAGATGGATATGAGTTAGTTTTTTGCTAACTTAAATACTGCATTTAAATATTTTTGTTGTCCGTGTTAATCAAATCACAGTCGTGATTATCAGAAGACACTGATTTTTACAGCATTGATTAGTAAATAGACATGATGTGATATCATTTAACAGCTGGTATTTGCCTTCAACTCTCGTGCTTTGTTTTCAACAGCATTACAGCAAAGCTGGAAAGAGCTTTAGAAAAGGTGGCTCCACTCCTGCGTGAAATTTTTGTAGACTTTGCCCCTTTTTTGTCCCGTACGCTGTTGGGTAGTCACGGACAAGAACTACTGATTGAAGGTACAAATCTATTATTAAATTACTAGTATTTTGATTATTACTTTGTATGACTCTTTCTTTTTCAGAGGAGATTATATAACTATTTAATGATCGCATTAAGACATTTAGGTAGATATGGTTTCATTTCCTGTCACTTATTTTGTTTTTGAGAAATGCCATGGATTCATGAAAATTTACTATTCTTGTTCCCAGTTTCTTAATTTGTACTGTCAGTGACACCCCAAGTCAGTACACAAGCTGTTCATCCTGGCTTCCAAGCAAACACAACATAATTAACTTTAATTTCTTTAAGATACTCAGAGTACTGTATCACTCAGTCTGATTTTTAAAAGACTAGAAAATTGAAAGAGCGGATTAATATAAACCGTGAGAAAAAAGAAAGAGGACTGTGTACTAAAATAGATAGTGTATGTAGTTAGAAATGGAAGATTTCATGGTAAGTAACCTTCCTTATATGTGGATTTGCATAAGCAAATTACAAAATACATAAAATAAGGTGATAATAGGGATTGGAGTGGGAAGGCTTAAAGAGAAATTATTGAATGGGATATTCTTGGAACCTTTTAAAGGTTTTTAGTTTGTTTACATGTTGGCCTGGCTTCTGAGTGGTCATAAAGTTTTGGAAAGACAAATTAATAGACTAGGAGCAGCAAGTTATATGGGCCTATGGTGCCTACACTTCAGCAGTATTCCAGGGTGAGCCTCTCCTGTGACACCGTCTTCCATTCCTGAGCATCCCTGTTGTACTCTGCCAGCTGCTGCCGCAGGATCCTAGGACGTAGGGCCCACAGGCTGATCCTGAACCTGCCCTTCCACCTCAGATAGATGGAGCTTTCCCTTTTCCAGTGGGACCCTCTACAAGCACAGGGAGCTACCTGTAGTCTTGGCTCTTGCCTCATGCTGGGCAAGAGGCAGCCTCTTTAACTAACCCCAAAGAGGCCACAGTGAGGGGCAGCAGATGGGAAGGAGATGTACATGTAATGGCAGCCTCCCCCCGGCACCCATCACTGGGGAGGCAAGGTGGGTTAGGGTTAGGGTCATCCTTTATCCCAGTCTACACCAAAGCCTATACCCCCAGCCAGAGCCCTCACCCCCTGCACTGCAACCCTCTGCCTCAGCTCTGAGTCCTCTCCTGCATCATGAACTCCTCATGCATGTCTTCACCCTAGAGTTCTTACCACCACCACCCAACACTTTGCCCAAGCCCTTCCTAAGCCCCAAATCCCTCCTCATCAGCCCTCACCTCAAATTCCTCACATTTTTATGTTAGTGTGTGTATGTTTATATATAAGGCAGGTAAGTGAGAGTTTGACCAACCACCAAAAATTACACACATCTGTCACCCTTGAAATACACTGCCACTATTTTTATTTATAATAAGCAAATAGCTACTGTTACTGTGAACAAATATATACTTGCAAATCAGCATAGTTTATACACATAAAGATCTACATAAGGACTATTGTGAAAAGCATATATTTTTGTTCAAATTTGCCAGCTAAAACTCCTTCTCTCATGCACACACGTCACCCAAATGCTATATGCAATTCTCCCACTGCCCAGAGCCACTATCCCACATCCCATACCCTTCTTCTATCCTTAATGCTCAGTATATTTGAGTCTGATGATTCTGACTATTGGGCAATTGGCTTTGTTGTCTGTCTATACCAAAAGGAAACACTTGCTATGGTTTAATCAGGCTGCAGCTTTCTTACTATGTGCTTGGGACTACCCAGCAAGTGTACAGTGCATTCAGTAACTACTTAGGGGGCTTCCACAACCCTCCCCTTTTTCAGCTTTGTCACCCAGTCCTTATGGGACTATCCACTCCCCTTCATAAGGTTAAGGTGAACTATAAGAAAGGGGAATTGGCTCCTTGCCATACAATTCTTAGAAGCCCTAAACACACACTTCCATTCTGTTTTTATAATCAATACCTCCTTTTAAAATTGTTTAGGAAGCCATTTATTTGTCATTGTACACCTCTTTATGGAGTGACTTCACTAGACATCTACCCCACACTTACATAGTAAGTTGCAACATATAACTCCCCTCATGCCACACATTAACAAAGACCTCCATGAACCTGTTGTGGGGAAAATGTGGGGTGGGGCAAAGAAACACCCCATTTAGGCCAATCTGGTTGGTGAGAGAGATTCTTTCCAAGCCCCCTAAAAAAGGGCAGCTAGCACAATGCCCATAGCAGGTCCTAACCAAACCTGGTATTTTGCCATCTAAAAGGAATGGAGGGTGGGTGCTGCCTCATCTGTTCTGTGAAAGATTGCATCTCCACCCATGCTTGTCCCTTTTCAGCCCTTCCAGCCCCAGGGGATGAGTCAGCATCACCATTCTGACCCATTCCCCCTTTTTCAGAAGATCTGATCTTTCCCCCCTCCCTGACACCCCTTAAACAGTGTTGCTTTTCTCTTGGCCAATTGGACAATCTTCTCCCTATTGAAAGGTGCTGTGTAGAGCCAGTTTCCTAGTTGCTCTATTATATAAGGGAAGCCTTTTGAATACAATAATTCCCCACATTGGTTCACATATTTTCTATCAGGCAGGGATTTTCCCAGAATTTGCAAGTGATTCTAAGCTCTTTCACAGAGTTCCTGTCTTAAGACACTTTATTTCAGTGAAATTACTGGTGGCACATCTTTGCAACTTTGGTTACAATGTTATTTAAATTTACCTCTTAAAAATGCAAAACCAAAACACACATTTCATAGCACAGCATTCTACTTCTGTTTGACAGATATTATTTAGTTTCACTCTTTCTTTACTAAGTGCAAACCTGTTTGGCTTCATTTCATTTAGGTTCTTAAGACAAATTCCTTCAGGTATTACCACTGGTTTAACTGTTTTGGTGCTAGCAATAGTGGGATCGCCAACATGAACTTGAGCCACTTCTGATAAATTACAGAGATTAAATGTCAGAAGCCACAGAGTTCTGACAGTAGTTGCACTCCCAGTACTGTAACTGAATCAGTGTCAGCACTTACAGAAATTTTCTCTACAGTACTTTACAATAGATACAAAGTGCAACCCCAAAAGGTAGCATTTATCTTGTCATTACATGTATTTTGTTGCAGTAAAGACCAAATATTTTAATGTCATCTCAAGGTGATAGATCTTGCTATACTAAGACAAGGTTCTCATTTTAGCTGTTACAACTATATATCACTGTCATTAAAGAGATCAACAAAGCTCTGGCAAAGAGAATATTTGTTGCTTTGTGTTTCGTCTATTGGCTGTTTGCCTATAAAGAAATAAAGCAAAAATAAAGCAAAACTCTAACTTCAGTACCGGGCAAATTAGTCGAAACAATAGTAAAGAATAAAATTGTGAAGCATGTAGAAGAACATAAGTTGTTGGACAAAAGTCAACTTGGTTTCTGTAAAGGGAAATCCTGTCTTACTAATCTATTAGAGTTCTTTGAAGGGGTTAACAAGCATGCGGATAAGGGGGATCCAGTAGATATAGTATACTTAGATTTTCAGAAAGCCTTTGACAAGGTCCCTCACCAAAGGCTCTTGTGTAAGTTACATGGCCATGGGATAAGAGGAAAGGTCCTTTCTTGGATTGAGAACTGGTTAAAAGACAGTAAACAAAGGGTAGGAATAAATGGTAAATTTTCAGATTGGAGAGGGGTAACTAGTGGTGTCCCCCAAGGGTTAGTTCTGGGACCAATCCTTTTCAACTTATTCATAAATGATCTGGAGAAAGGGGTAAGCAGTGAGGGTATGTCTACACTACCCCGCTAGTGCGAACTAGCGGGGTAATGTAGGCATACCGAACGTGCAAATGAAGCCCGGGATTTGAATTTCCCGGGCTTCATTTGCATAAGCCGGCCGGCGCCATTTTTAAATGCCGGCTTGTTCGAACCCCGTGCCGCGCGGCTACACGCGGCACGGGCTAGATAGTTCGGACTAGCAAGCTATTCCGAACTGTCTAGCCCGTGCCGCGTGTAGCCGCGCGGCACGGGGTTCGAACATTTGCACGTTCGGTATGCCTACATTACCCCGCTAGTTCGCACTAGCGCGGTAGTGTAGACATACCCTGAGGTAGTAAAGTTTGCAGATGATACAAAACTGTTTAGGATAGTCAAGACAAAAGCAGACTGTGAGGGACTCCAAGATGATCTCACCAAACTCAGTGATTGGGCAGCAAAATGGCAAATGAAATTTAATGTGTATAAGTGTAAAGTAATGCACATTGGGAAAAATAACCCCAACTATACATACAGTATGATGGGGGCTAATTTGGCTACGACAAATCAGGAAAGAGATCTTGGAGTTATCGTGGACAGTTCTCTGAAAACTTCCACGCAGTGTGCAGCAGCGGTCAAAAAGGCAAATAGGATGCTAGGAATTATTAGGAAAGGGATAGAAAATAAGACCCAGAATATCTTACTGCCCCTGTATAAAACTATGGTACGCCCACATCTTGAATACTGTGTACAGATGTGGTCTCCTCACCTCAAAAAAGATATTTTGGCCTTGGAAAGGGTTCAGAAAAGGGCAACTAAAATGAATTAGGGGTTTGGAACCATATGAGGAGAGGTTAAAGCGACTGGGACTTTTCAGTTTAGAAAAAAGGAGACAGAGGGGATATGATAGAGGTCTATAAAATCATGAGTGGTGTGGAGAGGGCCGATAAAGATAATTTATTTATTAGTTCCCTAAATAGAAGAACTAGAGGTCACCAAATGAAATTAATGGGTAGCAGGTTTAAAACGAATAAAAGAAAGTTCTTCTTCACACAGTGTGTAGTCAACCTGTGGAACTCCTTGCCAGAGGAGGCTGTGAAGGCTAGGACTATAATAGAGTTTAAAGAGAATCTGGATAATTTCATGGAGGTTAGGTCCATAAAAGGCTATTAGCCAGGGGATAAAATGGTGTCCTTGGCCTCTGTTTGTCAGAGGCTGGAGAGAGATGGCAGGAGACAAATCGCTTGATCATTGTCTTCGGTCCACCCTCTCTGGGGTACCTGGTGCTGGCCACTGTCGGTAGACAGGATACTGGGCTAGAAGGACCTTTGGTCTGACCCAGTACGGCTGTTCTTATGTTATGTTCTTATGTTTTTATAGTCTGATACAACAGCTAATATCTTCTGGAGCTTTTGTGTGTTTATAACACAAGATCAGAGTTTTTAATAAATAGATAATTGAACCCAGCAAAATGTTACTATAAGTTTTTATCAATTGTAAATTAGACCAAATTTTGAAACTTCACTTGTTGGTGTCTTACCTGAACAGGAGTATATTGATCTCATTTAAAAAAAAATATTTCATTTTTTACCTACTGCACCATTTGATTTACTTACAATTTCTGTAGTTCTCTTAAGGCTGGTTTCTTCTAATTTTCAGAACTTTCATCAAAATATATAATTATATTCAGCAGAAAGAAATTGCTATTTAGACTACTTCTAAAAAGTATATGGAACACAATGTTTTGGGTTTGGGGGGGGTGGGGTTTCATCCAAGAGTGCATGTTACCCATATGCACTAATGGAATGGCAGAAGAAATTCTTGGATAATCATTCTTTTCAGTCAAGGGAAAATAATTAATTTTATCTTGTAACATACTGTTGCATATCTCATCTATATCATATTCACATCTATACATCATTTATTTACCTTTTGAAAAGATGAGTTGTTAGCTGGGCAGTCCAAAATTTTCAAAATTGGACATTAAGAGTTAAGTACCTAAATGATATTTTAACACCTACATAAGAAACCTCATTTTCAGATATCCTTAGAACACATAGCTCATGTTGAAATAAGGCTAGTTACTTAGGTCCCCAATTTGTAGGGACCAATATTTGAATATGTTTCACTCAGTGCAACAGATATTTCTTGTCTACTTAGTAATTTTTTTTGTTTATCAAGGAGTACTATTTCATTCTTATGATATGAAGATAATAAAAACAATGGCATTTGACAAGCAAGCAATTTTAGGCTCACTCAGTCGTATTTGTAAAGGAAAAAGAAACTAAATGTATTAATTTGTCTGTCTTGATGCATATACAGTGCTTATCTTGATACCTACACACTGGTCAAAAGGAGTAATTGTATAAATGGAAAAAAATCTATTCAGAATAATTTCTCAGCATTTCTTTTAAAAATATTGTGATCCTCTTGACCCTACAAGGGCAACTCCACTGACACTACTGAATCGAGTTTACTAATGGAATGCACCCTAGGATGAGTGCACAGAATTCTTGTGTAGTGCCTTGATAATTTAGCTCAGTCTTTTATTGGCAAATGGCAATTGGCTTTTCTGTTCTCATTGTGAGAATTTGATATGTTTTGTATGTTTAAAGATTTTAATTACAAGAAGATTATAAAGTAGTAAATAAAGTTAATTTCATCTAGTTTGGAGTTGCTGCCTCTTTCAAATTGAACAACATAAGTTTGTTTATTGTATGTTGTAAAGTATATTTCCTTTTAATTACTCAGGTTTGAAGCAGAAATATTTCATTTCTCTTCTAGCCATCTTTCAAAACCTGCATGATTGGTTGGTTGGTTTTGGTTTTTGCATTGTTCTAAAGTGTCTACCATAGCTACAAACAGCTTAATTCTGTGAGGTGCTGAACACCAACAATTATTGTTGATAGCAATAGACTATATCTGATGAATCTAGGTTCCTTTATATGTTTACATTTATCTATAAATGCACAGTTGTTAAAAACCATGTACTAAATTACATGATGAGAGGTGCATTTTTAGCCACTTACCTACTTATTAATATATGCCTACTGAGACAGCATCTAGAACTAAGTATCAGAGGGGTAGCCGTGTTAGTCTGAAACTGCAAAAGTGGCGCGGAGTCCTGTGGCACCTTACAGATTAACCAAAATGTTGGAGCATAAGCTTTCGTGGGCAAAGACCCACTTCGTCAGATACATGTGACGAAGGGGGTCTTTGCCCACGAAAGCTTATGCTCCAACATTTCGGTTAGTATGTAAGGTGCCACAGGACTCCTCGCCATTTAGCACTAAGTTATCTTTGAGTAACTTCAAAAAGCCACTACTTTCAAACTTAACAACTTTCCCTTTATACTCCCCCTTCACAAAGAATTATGTGTTACCTACTCAAATATCAGAATTTCATTATTAGTGTCATAGTTGCCAGTATTTAGTACTGTACATAAGATCATGCCAATTTTAAGGACTGAAATCAAGTAGCCCATCATTTAAATTATTAGAACCCTATTCATTGATACATGGTACACATTTTATCCCCAATAGATCATGAGATATGAGACCATATTTCACAATCTTAGAAAGGCAATCTTAAGTAATAGAACTTCCTAAAATCTTAGTTATAATAGTTCTTTCCCTCCAAGACCTGCATAAGTCTTTCAATTTTAAAACTATTACTTTGTGATATATTTTGCATGTGGTAAAATAAGTTTTATTGATGCACTTTTGAAAAGACCTGCATAATTCATTGCTGCATTAACCGAAAGTAAAGCCATGAATCTCAAACTCTGGATGATAAAACCTGTTTACTACAAGACTTTGTCATTTATGTCTTAAGCTTATAGATCCATAGATTATAAAACCAGAAGGGACCTTTGATGAACTAGTCTGACCACCTGTTTAAATAAGACCATAAGATTTCCCTCAGCTAATAACTTGAAGGACAGTTCTAGTCCATGCTTTGACGATAAGTATAATGAGGTTTACATTTTGAGAAATGATGGGGGGGAACTGGCTGCTGTAGTAAGGACTGAACCAGAGATGACCAGAGCTCTCACATGTTCATACATGTTCTAGTAAGACCTCTGGTGTCACAAGGACTTTGTGTAGTTGCCGACTTATGATGCAGGAGTTGTTTGATATACTGATTTGCTGCTTCCTTTATAAAACGGTACTTTTTTCCATTTTGTGTCTTTTTCCAATAAACTGTTTTCTCCTAATGTCTTGTACTTCTTATTGTTTGTATCTTGAGGAGGTTCACTGACTTCTCAAAACATTATGTACGTTAAAACTATTCTTGGATGGAGATAAGTATTCACATTTCCATGCAAGTTGGAGTTACTATGTTAGTAGTGCTGCTAATTGATTGTCAAATTAAATTTTCTTTAAAGAATTGACACCACACACCAGATCAGTGCAACACAACTTACAAATTCAGAGCCTAACAGACATGGTGGCTGTCATCTTGTATATCAGGAGTTACAACGTTTAAAACCAACAGCTTATAGTTAACACAGAACCATAGAGACAGCCTGGGTAGATAACAGAAGTCTAGGATTAGGAGCTTTCATTGTGAAGCACTGTTTAACAGTGGGATAGACACTTAGTGTGATATTTTACATTTCCAGATGTTTTCCAGATGCAGCTCATGTAAAGTACATTACAATAGTCTAGCCTGGAGATGACAATGGTATAAATAACTATAACATGGTCTGTATTGAAAACAAAAGTATACACACATGAATATCTTGCCCTTATCAATACTGTCTGCATGGTTTGTCCCATTTCCAGGTCTAAAATCTGAATGACTTGCCACTTTTGTGGTTCTATATACATTGTCATAGCCTGTTAAGAGAAATTGCTAACCATCTGGGAATTCCTTGGTACACTTTGATGAAAAACTACTAGTCCTGTGTACTCAAAATTTCTCTCCTGATTTGACTCAGAGACTTTTTTCATTGCTGTTTTTTTTGTTTTCACTCCTGTGGTCTGGAGCGCAGATGCTATCAAGCTTATTGTCCTCTTTAGCACCCAGCTTCTCTCTGCCGCATGCTATGCGCTCGCTCTCTCCCCCACCCCTTTCTTCCACATCTAGACTCCTTAATTTTATTCACATGACCAGGAACTAGTTCTTTAAGCTAAATAAATTATTTTGCTAATTGTTTGGCACTTTCCAGCAGGCCAGGCAGTCACCAGTGTGATTAAAAATCAAAACTAATATGCAACAGAAAAAAACCTATCCCCTGTACAAGTAACACTGCCCTTTTGGATTCACATCCTTTTTCCTTCCAGATCCTGCCTATGTACTCAGTGTGGGTCTCCAAAATGACATCTCAGTGTCATGTCATCTTTTTGTTGTCTTCACAAACCTTGCAGTGATCTGTATCCACAAAGTTCAAAACCCAAGTTTAGGGATCATCTTTAAGTTCTAAATTTTTCTTGGTGGATATGCTTATGATGTTAAAAAAAACACTTTGAGAAAGGGATGGAGAAAACACTTTTTCAGAATTCACAATGAAGCTTTCACCCTAAAATATTGAAGAGATGGAGATTATGCCTTCTGCTATTTTCTGTAGTGTGAAAAGCAACCAGAGCCCAATTCTGGCTCATTTGGTTCATAGATCCTTAGAACAGTATTATTAAATTCACAAAATATATTGGCCTGGACAACTTGCCACTTTTAAGGTACCTAGCAGCTGGTCAAGAAGAATTGTATGTTTCACCATTGATATACACAACCAGTTATTTACTCAGTTCACTACTTACTGTTTTCATTTGTCTTCTGACTCTACTATAAGCACTTGCAACAAACTATCTGCAAAACAACATTACTGTCTCTGAAAGACTTTAACGAGCTTCATATGTCTTAAAATTGGAACAAGAATTTGAGGTATAGATAATTGACTTTCTTCTGAACTTCTGAAGAGTGTTCGGTGTCACTAACCAATGCATTGAACAACTGAATATTATTAGAACATTTGATGAGGGTGGCTTTACTCATGTGGAATGTTTGGCACATTACTTTCATGTGGCATTTCATGAGTTTTTGTAATAAAAGATGGAATTTGCAGGAATTGGTTATAACCACATGAAAATCAGCAGGTGTTTATTACACAAGACAAAAAAGTCCCTTAAAAAGCTCCAGACGGAAACTTGATTCTAAGAATCACTACAGAGTAGAATCCTACTGTGCATTTTTACTATCCCTTCCCAAACAGAAAAAAGTTGCTGATGAATTAGCTTAAACTGTTGTGTACAGCTTGGTGAAATTTCATATATCAGTTATGCAGTATTCTTTCCATAATTAGACTGCCATATGAGATGTTACTGAAATAGCCTCTCTGTATACAGTCATGCCACTTTAAAAGGCTTCTAAAACATGAAACGTTTTTACAAAAGGACAGTTTGACAAGTCAGATATATATGAAGAGGTACCGCATTGCAAATTTGCCATTCGTCTATGTATTTGGTTCATGTCCAGCAGAACCAAGATTCAAGACTAAACAGCTTCCACTCTGTTTGGCAGAAAACACTGTTTGACAGAAGGCTTACAGATCTTTGGAGATGCTGAAAACTGTCCTAACAGAAACCTCTGCTTACTTTAGACAGGAAGAACTAAAATCTTCACTGAGCATCTGTCACAGGACAGTTCCAGAAGTATGCTCTGTGCCTTTAAGGATACTGTTAACCTGATGAGCCGTTTAAGTAGGCTGTAGTAACTGAGAGGCAGGGGAAAAGGCTGTTCTGATCATTCAGGTTTAACTACTGAATTGCTGAGATTCCATCCCAGAAATGTGTGATCCAAACACGTGTTTAACATGTCAGGAAATATAACAGATCAGAGTTCCAGTTAGCTACTGGAAAATACATATAATCTGGCACTTTTTTTGAAAAGTGAACCTATAG
Source organism: Pelodiscus sinensis (assembly GCF_049634645.1). Taxonomy (NCBI): domain Eukaryota; kingdom Metazoa; phylum Chordata; order Testudines; family Trionychidae; genus Pelodiscus; species Pelodiscus sinensis. The sequence continues at coordinate 296,427,772 of NC_134711.1, read as the reverse complement.
TAATTTCACATATAAGTGTACTTCTAGTGAAGAAAGTCCATCATACATGATTTGGATTGTTACAAAAATGTTTTCACTGTGTTAGGGTTAATTATTTATATATGTTTTTTGTCATTAGCCTGTGTGGTCCAAGTCTAACTTTAGGAGGATGGGGATTGTCGATTGGTACTTTGTCTAATCGCTGTTACACTAATTAACAATACAAGACATGTTTATGATTCAAAATGTCGAAACTAAAAGTACAGAAGAAGCTATCCTAGATCTGTACCTTACCAACAGAAAACAATTGATTGAAAATCAGAGAATAATGTGTGAGCTTCAAACCAATTACTTTCATACAGCACAATAAGGAATGAATTAGTAGAAGAGAGTATTAAAAGGGAAGCTGATTTGAGCAAAGTAAATTTTGACAAATTAAGAAATGTCATGAGTAAGAGTTGTTAGGAAGAAGTATTAAAACCCATCTTTTCATAAAGGTGATAAAATGACTCAGAAATGGCTGAATGCTGAAATTTGTTTTTGAAAAGTCATTAGTAAAAATGGAAATTATTAGGAAACAAGGAAAACTTCATACACATAACTTTTGATAGAAATCAACCACTTGGAAAATTGGAACATATAGGACTTTGGACCTGAGAATATTTTGCATTTCTCAAGTTCTGTTTGCCCTGTGCAGTCTTGGACAGTGCATCTCAGATAGGTTTTTCACTCACCAGTTCTCAAGCCATTGAGGAAAACCTGGATATGCTAGATCTGTGTCCAAAACTATAGTAGAATACGCCCTTGAGGACTTCATAGAAATGTTGGACTGGAAGGGACCTCAGGAAGGAACAGAAATGCTGATGTATAGAGCTTTCCAGTTAGTGAAGTGCTGGATAACTCAGTTTTTACTGTACTTTACCCTTGTCTTTATTTAATTTCATTTCATTCTTCAGTTTGTCAGGGTCATTTTGAATTCTAATCCTGTCCTCCAAAGTCTGTGTAGTTCCTCACAGATTGACATAATCCACTAATTTTATAAGCATACTTTCTACTCCTTTATCCATTAATGAAAATATTGAATGGTACCAGACCCAATAGAGATCCCTGTGGAATCTGACTAGATAGCATTGTTGTCAGACTGAAATGGTATAACTTTTTTTATACTTTCATTCGACCAGTTGTGCACCCACTTTATATTATTTTAATCTAGACTATATTTTCCTGGTTTGTTTACAAGACTGTCATATGGGACTGTGTCAAAAGTGTATCTTAAAATCAAGGTATATCACATCTACTGCTTCCCCCCTCTGTCTGTTAGGGCGGTAACTCTATCAAAGAAGGAAATACTTGTACTCCTTTGGTCTTGGTACATTTAGTGTCCATGGATTTAGAACCTAAGAAAGGCCATTCTAAATCGGACCAATGATCCCACTAGCAAACTGATATCTTTAGTCCCCAATCCATTTCTCTTGCACCTAGCTAACCTTCTGCTTTTATGCAGAATTAATTTTTTTTTCTGCCAATTTGTCTCATCCTGGAAAAAACCTGCAGAGACATATTGGATGTTGCTCCTAGAAAAGAATAAGCACTACTGTAACATAACCTGTAGGTGGAATCATCACATCAGACAAGTGGAACTGCTGCATGATCCCACTAGACTACATAGATTTTTTATTTAAAGAGGAGCATCTTTTTTCCTTATATTATTTTCTCCTTCTCTGTCCAGATCCAAAGAAAAATGAGGCACTGTGCCAAAATTTTATTCAGCATCTAAAGGATGTTCATGCTGTGATTGCTGTTCCCTGCAGGCAGAGGTTCTCTAGTTCTTCTTACCCTGCTTAATTCATCATCCAGTACCCAGCAGGGGACTCTGCTTGATTTTGGACTTGAAATGGTTAGACTGGTATTTGCCCCACTCCTCACCCCCATGAGGTTTAAAATAGAATCAGTCCCCAACAAGCAATTTCTCCCAGAGAACTATCTAGCCTTGAACAGTGGAGGTGGTGTTGATATCGAATTTATTTTGCTGTGTTTATGTCCAAAATGCAATAAATATATAAACAAAATTCATTGTTGAAAACTGATTCAAAGTTTTAGTGATGAGGTCAAAAATTGAAAAACAACAGTAGGGCCTTCAGAGATGGTAGAAAGAAACATTGAATGATAATTCATAATCTTTGACTGCCTCCCATTCTCTAGGCTAGTCTATATAGGAAAGCCTTACTGGTACAACTACCCAGAGGGATACACTTACGGTGCGTCTACACAGCAGGGCTTAACTTGAAATAAGCTACTCAAATTCAGAGTCAATTGTGTAGCTTATTTCAAAATTGGGAGCATCTACACAGCATTTTTTTTAAATAGAGCTCTCTTCCTCTGACTTCCCTTACTCGTCCTACAATGAGGGTTACAGGAGTGGGAATAAGAAATCTTCCAGCTTGACAGTATTTTGACATTATTTTTAAATAACTGCCTGCTGTGTAGACGTGGACTGAGTTATTTCAAAATAATGCTAGTTATTTTGAAATAAAGTTGCTGTGTAGACATACCCTTATTTACGAATGAGTGTTGTTTTTAATAATCTTGAACCCCTTCTACAGAGACAAGACATAAGCAAACAAAAGAAAATCCAACCAAAAATAAAAGGACACTATTTTACAAGAATAAGTGTCTATATGCAGAGTTATACTGGTATAATTATATTTGTCTGTACATTTCAACTTCTATTGCTATAACTTCCATGTATAGATTCTGTCAGGCCCTCCTAATCATTTGGCTTAAAACTACTTCACCGTGAAAGAACATAAGAATGGTCATACGGGGTCAGACCAACAGTCCATCTAGCTCAGTATCCTATCTGCTAAAAGTGGCCAAAACCACATGCCACAGAGGGAGGGAACACAACATGTAATCCTCATGTGATCCCTCTCCTGTCACCCATTTCCAGACAAAAGCCACACCTTAATACTATGTCCATTTTAGTGTCATCCATATCATTGTAGTGTCAGCCATGTCTGATTTAGAGATCTTGTATTCCTGTTGGGAGTTAAGTGTTTACCCCTGGAATCATTTCTTCCAGAGACTCAGTCATTTGTGGAAAAAAACAAAAACAATAGGACTTCTTTGACCTGGTTAATGTTGTCTCCTAAATCTCACACTTTCTTGTCCAATCTTATAATTGTTCTGGAAGTGCACATAAGTAAGTCTTCCACTTAGTGGGGAGAGCTATGAAACTTAAAGGAGTGTGTGAATTTTAGGTGATGTTACCCAGCAGAAGATCTACTTCCTTGTGTTGTGGAAATGGAACCATTCCTTAGGTTCACGTCCAGATTCATATACATCTATTAAAGCTTGCTATTCAAGAAAACCACCTAATAGCCTCCATAGTGGTCAGACTTTCTTTTCATTCAGGCTAAGCTGAAATTGAATGGTTGCTGCACCTTATTATTATGAACCCCTTGGTCCAGATGGAAGCTCCGTATGTAACCTATTTGTTAGTCACTGTCTGTCTCCCTGAGCTTGAATAAAGATATTAACTGATTAGTGCACTACAAAGGCAATTTCCCATGCCTTTGACATTTTGCATTTTACATCAATAGCTATAAATGGGACAAATGTAGCAAACTTAATTAGCCTTATTAACACACATCCTATAATTGACGGGTACACACACACACATATAATGATTTCTGTTATTTCCACTTCAGTTCATCTGATGAAGTGGCTTTTGCTCACAAAACCTCTTAATGCTATATATTTTGGTTACACTCTAAGGTGCAACAGGACATATCATTGTTTTTAATTCCAAAAGAATTGCAGTTGGTACCTAGATGTGATACACTGTAGCCCACCATAGAACCTTTTCATCCCTTGGTCCAGGGGCCTTCTTTACCTGACTCCCTTTTATCTCCAGTTTCCCATTAGTCAAGGTTGTCTGAAAAGATGAAGGCAGATGGGCCATATGCTGTGGTAATTATTCCAGTTTGCCCACGAAGAGCCTGGTTTGTCAACATTCCAGCCATTCATGTACAAAAGTGACTCCTTGCCCAGATTCTCAGTCGCCTGATAGACTTTTCACCACTACACTCCAGATCCTATTTCTGATGACTTTATGTGCAAGGAGTTAAGCACCTTGGGGGAAGGCGTTCCACTGCACTTATTACATAATTTGGAAAAAAAAGGTTTTTTTTCTCCTAAGAGACTGGTCTGTGTGTGCCTTGGAAAAAGTTCTAGACCTTTGGCAGGAAGGTTTTGGTATTTACCTGACTATAAGTGTTTCAAAAGGTTGGGAGTATGCCCTCTGTGCCTCTGATGTAGGGTAGTTGATTTTCCATTGGCTTATCAAGATGATGGATAGGTTCTTAAGGGCTCTAATATAAGAGACAGATTTCTGTCTTGGCACTTTGTCTTAGTTTATAGTTTAAATTGAAACTTAAATATCTTATAGAAGTCTCCCTTTGGCTCTGACCAATATATTGATTTTTTGTTTGTTTTAGCTATTGCTTAGTTAGTAACATGCTATGGTTGTTCTCACTTAACAATCTATAATATCTTCTATAAAGTAAGATGACTTAAATTATGTTCCTTCCTTTGTGCATTAAGTGTCTCTTCCCCCCCACCACTTCAGATGACAGGGTAATTCACTGTCTGGACTCCTGGGAGGACAGTAAAGTTTTGCATTACCAAGAATCAAGAATTTTGTGTATATTAACAGCTGTTGGACATTTTAGGGCCATTTCACAATAGTCAGAGCCAAAGCTATCCTGTACAAATAGATTAAAAATATATTAAAGAAATCCATGTTAGTATTTCTGTACTTTGAGTCCTGGAGACATAGCTCCACAGAAAAACTACACATTCCCAGGTTCACCAGTGTATGGATTTGCTCAAATCTTTCATTTAATTAATATGTCATTAAAGAGAATTAACATTATTATTTTATAGCACCCCAAAATTATTAGGCACCTCACAGTACAGATACATTTACTGTGTTGCCTGGCTAAAAGAGCTTACAAAATACTTTCATGCAAGGCAGAGAAGAGGGGTGTAAAAAAATAAGGTGATGAAATTAGAAAAGAACCATAGGGTTTGGGTTTATTTGTCAGTAAGGAGTTCAAAAGGTTTATGAACAGAATAGTTGATACTTGAAGAAATAGTTATGCAAGATGTATACAAAAAGTATTGAAACTAGTATCATTTGCAGTGTAGTGACTGGATTAAGATATGTGGGAGAAAATATTAACATGTGTATTTTACAAGGAAGTTGAGGTACAATCAACCAATGGGTAGCAAGAAGACTATAAAGATGGAAGTTGCAGTAATCAAGATTGGTCATACAAGCTTTTGCTATCCAGACAAGAGTTGGATTTTATAAATGGTGTGGAAAAAGAAGCCTCAACATTTGGACCAAGCCTAGATTCAAGAAACCACATTCATGGAAAATTGTGACTTACTGATCAGGAAAGATGTAGTTAAATCCTGAATTAGAGAGGTTTGGAAGGATAACTCAAAGTTTGTTTAAAGGGTGTTTTTAAAAAGTAGTAATACATAGTTAACTTCATAATCTGTCAATCATGATTTCAAGTAGCTTGCTGTATCCTATTTACACTTAATAATTGTATGCATCTTTTGAGCTAAATTCTATTTTTTCCATTTTAATTTTGTGGGTAATATGTTAGCTTAGTTGTTTCAAATTGTACCAGTTTTAAACTTGGTAAACAAGTTGTCTAAGTACAATGCATGCCAATGTTTGGGCCTAAATGTTAGGAAGCTATTAAGCCTGTTTTGTTTTAGAAATTAAAACAGAAGCCCACTGACAGATTTGGATAGATTTTTATACAATAAAAATGAACTCCAACAAAGGTATACACTCTTGTGCTTTGTACTTTAGGTGTTAATAGCATTTATATTTTTAAATTAACTACTAAGCATATACAGTACATTGTGTAGGTTTTTTTCCTATTTATTTTTTCATTGGTTGGTGTGAGTCATTTGATGAAAATTCTTTTATGCTAATTGTGGTGTTTGTGGCCTACAAGATTGTCAGAGGAACGTGAAGACATGACGACCAGTGTTTCCTCTAAGCTGCGCGGCAGCACAGCTTCACAGGTGATTAATCATCCTTGCCCAGTCAGTGAGCCTATGACTGGGTGGGGTTGATTAATCACCCATGAACCTGTCCTGATGCGCAGCTTAGAGGAAACAATGATGACCTCTTAAAAATTTTGTTTTCCCTTTCTTCAGGGTAACCATTGCAGGTCCAACCTTACTCCCTGGGTGCCCTGAGACAGGGTGAGTGGGAGAAGGCTGGTTCCAGGATTCCAGCCTTCTGGTGCCATGTTACTGTTACCCAGACTATGCCATCATCCTGCTGCCAGACAGCTCTCATGACAACCCAAGCATTGTGAGAATTCACTCCCTTTTTGTCTTCCCTCTTTATCTCATGCTCACCTCTCCTCTCCTGCACTGATCGTGGTCTCATGCATACATCCTGGCCCCACAGCGGAGGCCTTGAACCTGTCATGCGTGTGCATGCATGCACGCACACACAAATACAGACACCAAGGCTGCAGAGCCAGTATGTGTTAGTTGTCATTCTGGGCTAGCTAGGATTTAAATGGGGCACATAAGCCTGTTCCCCACACATGCTGCATGCTTGGGAATTTTCCCTTCCTCGTCTCATGGACTCAGGACTCTCTACCATCTAGCTCTCCTCTTTGTCCTAGGCCGAGTGGGGCATGCATGTGATGAATCTCTGAAGGAGGTTCAGCAAAAAACATTTTGGGAACCTCTGATCTATGGTGATGTTTTTGTAATGGGAAATCACAAATAAAAAAAAATAGAGGCTAAAAAGAATTATAGTCCGTCCATGGAGACAACTGTAGGATGGCAAATGGTGTTATTGCCAGTTTATGGAGAGCTGATAAAAATGGCAGGACTGTTACTATCATTGAAATAAAGGAAACTGAAACAAAAGAAATAAATATTTCAAAATAATTTGATTGGGTTTGTTTACAAGACTGTCATATGAGACTGGGTCAAAAGTCTATCTTAAAATCAAGATATATCACATCTACTGCTTCCCCCCTCTGTCTGCTAGGGCAGTAACTCTATCAAAGAAGGAAATATTTGTACTCCTTTGGTCTTGGTACATTTAATGTCCATGGATTTAGAATGTAAGAAAGTTATTGATGTGTGATCACGTACATTGGAAAATGTAATCCCAACTACACACATAAAATGATGGGGACTAAATTAGCTGTTATCATTCAAGAGAGAACTTGGAGTAATTTTGGATAGTTTTCAGCAAACATCCACTCAATGTGCAGCCACAGTGAAAAAAGCAAAAAGAATATTGGAAATCATCAAGGAAAGAGGTAGATAATGAGACAGAGACTATCTTATTGACTCTACATAAATCCATGATACATCCACTGCTTGAATGCTGTGCATAGATGTGGTTGCCATCATCTTAAAAAAATTATCGGAATTGGAAAAAATTCAGAAAAGGGCAAAAATGATTAGGGATATGGAGTAGCTGTCATATGAGAGGGGGTTAATAAAAGTTGAACTTCTCATCTTGGAAAAGAGATAATGAAGGGGGATATGACAGAGATCTATAAAACCATGATTGGGGTGGAGAAAATAGACTTATTTATTCCTTTCCATAACAGAAGAACTAGGCGTCACCAAATTAAATTAATAGGTAGCAGATTTAAAACAAATAAATGACTGGGTGTTATGTGAAGAAATACTTCCATCTGTGGAACTCCTTGCCAGAGGATGTTGTGAAGGTTAAGACTTAATCAGGGTTCAAAAAGAACTGGAGAAATTCATGGAGAATTGATCTGTCAATGACTATTAGCAAAAATGCGCAGAGTGGTGTCACAGCCCTTGTTTGTCAGAAGCTGGGAATGGCTGGCAGGAGATGGATCACTTGATGATTACCTGTTCTATTCATTCCCTCTGAGGCATGTCGCATTGGATACTGTCAGAAGACAAGATACTGGGCTAGATGGATCTTTGGTCTGACACGGTATGGCCAATTTTTTTGTAGATTTAGACACATTAATTTAGTTAGTATGCTGTTAATAACTTAGGGCCAAATTCTGATGCTTTCACTTATATTGAATAGCAGCTTGCTCTAAAAGTGGTTCTATTCAATTCAGTTGATACCAAAGTTGGTTTCTTAAAACTTGCAATTTTAGGGTGCTATTTTCCCTTAAAAGTTGAGAGATTGTTTTTTGTACCATTGGCTGTTAGTGTCATATTAATAGAGTCTTTGTTGAACCATATCAGTTTACATCAGTTGATGATCAGCTCCTGTATAGAATCATAGAACACTAGAACTGGAAGGGACCTTTAGAGGTCATAAAGTCCAGTCCCCTGCCCTCATGGCAGAACCCAGTACTGTCTAAACCATCCCTGATAGATGCGTATCTAATCTGCTCTTAAATATCTGCAGAGATGGAGATTCCACAACCTCCCTAGGCAACTTATTCCAGTGTTAACCACCCTAACAGTTAGGAAGTTTTTCCTAAGGTCCAACTTAAACTGAAACAAGGGAGGTTTAAGCCAGTTGCTTCTTGTCCTATCCTCAGAGGCCAAGGAGAACAATTTTTCTCCCTTCTCCTTGTGATTCCCTTTTAGATACCTGAAAACCGCTATCATGTCCCCTTTCAGTCTTCTCCTTTCCAAACTAAACAAGCCCAGTTCTTTTGTTCTTCCTTCATAGGACATGTTCTTTAGACCTTTAATCATTCTTGTTGCTCTTCGCTGGACCTTCTTCAGTTTCTCCACATCTTTCGTGAAATGTGGTTCCTAGAACTGGGCACAGTATTCCAGTTGAGGTCTAATCAGCATAGAGTAGAGCGGAAGACTGACTTCTCATGTCTTGCTCACAACACTCCTGTTAATGCATCCTAGAATCATGTTGCTTTTTTTGCAGCAGCGTCACAATGTTGACTCATATTTAGCTTGTGGTCCACTATGTCCTCTAAATCCCTTTCTGCAGTACTCCTTCCTAGACAGTCTCTTCACATTCTGTATGTGTGAGACTGATTGTTCCTTCCTAACTGGAGTACTTTGCATTTGTCCTTATTAAAATTCATCCTATTTGCCTTGTTTATTGATAAGACGATCATGCAAGACCGTCTCAGATTCCTTAGTAAAGTCTAGGTATATCACATCCACTGCGTCTCTCTTATCCACCAGACTTGTAAGTCCATTGGAGAAGTCAAATTAATACAGTCTATTGCTGCAAAATATTTTTCAAAAGTGCCCAGAGTTAAGTATTTCTCTAGAAAAGAGAAACACGAATACAAGCACATTAAGAAAATCAGTAACTGATGCCTTACTGAAGAATTACCAGATGTGGGAATGACAAAATGGATGATGTTTGAAAAGCTTTTTTGTAATGTTATAAATTAAATTGTGGTGTGTTTCTAATGGATTAAGTGTTTTTCACCATTTTGATGTATGATATATGTGTATGTGTGTATGTATATGGCTTCCATGAACATTAATGGACAAAAATTTTAATGGAAGACTGGTTTTCTGAGAGTAATGTGGCACCAATTTCAGTAATATTTGCCTCATTATAGCTCATGAAATAATGTAAAAGCCTGTAGTTTTGAAGAATAAATTTTTAATATACTGTAATGTACTAAACCTCCTTCCTATATTCGATGTTTAATAGTGGGAGAGTGAGGTTGCCATTCTCTTACTATCCTATATATCAGAGATTCCCAAACTTTTTGGCATCACACCCCCTTTTTGAATTTTGAAAAACCCTCACGTCCCTCCCACACAAAAAATAGAAAAACTTGTTGAACAAAAAACTAAAAAAGGAACTGACCAGGGCAGCAAAACTTGATGGGGCAGGGAGGAGGCAGCTGGGTTGCTTTGGGCCCCCCCTGGAATTTCTTCATGCTCCCCCAGGCGGTATGCCCCCCCAGGAGACACACCCCCGAGTTTGGGAGCCCAAGCTATATATCTTACATTTCTACTTTATGTTCCTTTTAGTAACCAGAGTGGCTCAGGATATATAAGTGTTATTTCATTTAGAGTATTTATTAATCATCAAAGATCTTGCACAAATCCACATACAGTAAACTTCTGATAATCTGGCACTTTTAGGACCCAGGGGGTGCAGGATTATTAGATATGCTGGACTATTGGATGGGGGGGGCTGTGAGGGGTCTGGGGTGGGGGATGCCCCTCAGACCCCTCTTAGCCCCCCCTTCTGATAGTCTGGCTCTGCCCCTGGTGTCCCCGATTCAGCCGCTGCTGATCAGTTTCAGCAGCGGCTGAATCAGGGACACCTGGAGCAGAGCAGCTGGGGTGCTGCCGGGTTGGTCTTGTAGCCCCGAAGGGCAACGTTATGGGACCAACCCGGCAGCATCCCAGCGGCTCTGCCCCCGACTTCTCCAATTCAGCTGCTGGTCAGTTTCAGCAGCGGCTGAATCGGGGAAGCCGGGTGCAGAGCAGCTCCAATTGTCCAGCAGACGGAGCACGTCCGGGTTCCTGATGGTGCCGGACCATCAGGAGTGCTGGAGCATTGGATGCCGGACCAATGGAGTTTTACTGTACTTTTTTCCTGTCAGACTAGTATTAATATCTGTATCTTACATCTTAGCTCATATTGAACTGACAATTTGAGGCAATTTGTGTCGTTTACATGACCTATCAATGCTCACAATAGTACACATAAGAGTTCCAGAAATCCCCACAAACTTTGAGAGATGCATCCTCTATGATCTGTCCCATGTCTAAGAAACAAGGTGTGCGCTTTTCTATATATAGGATACCAGTTTCAAAGAATAACAGTTATCCATGTTGCACAGTACGTGGAACCAGGACCAGACAAGACTGAGATGTGAACACAACCGTTTTTATTAACTATAAAAACACTGGATCAAATTCTTATACACTTAAATGGCACTTCGCATTAGCAGCTTCTTATACCACACAAGGCATTTACCCTCATGGGGACAGCCTTTGGTGCTTACCCAGCCATCTCTCATGTTACCTAGTATAGGGATAGGTTTAATTTGCATGAGGCTCTCCATAGAAATTCTGCCAGCAAGAGGTGCTGAGGATCAGTGCTCAATCAGTAACACTGACTACTTGCCAGGCCATATTTTTTGATTGGTGCCCACTTCTTTGACTGCAGTGACCCCTACCCCTACCCCCGGTATATGTGAGGAGTGACCACTGGGGGGCTGGCAACTTGCTTGACCCCTGCAAAAGATCGTGGGGTGTGCAGCTCCATGCTCCTGGAAGGGACAGAGGCTCAGGTAGAAGAGGTGGGGTTGGAAGAAGTGGTGCCTGGAGCATGCTGCAGCCCTCTCCCCCTCCCAGCGCTGCCCAGAGCATACCATGTAGTAGTCTAAATTGCCAGACATTGGGGCAGTTGCCCCATTTGCACTCTCCTCATCTCCCAATAAGTGGGCCTGGTGGCCACTTTGTGCACTACTGGCATTTTCCCAGCAGTCTTTCCACCACAGCTGAATGTTTGATAGGATTTTCATCAGGTCCACTGATGTGGAGAAGCAAAGGGGGCAATGCTTTGGGGCCAGATGATTCTAAAGGGCCCGGAGATCCTAGCTGCCGCTGCATTCTCTGTCTGGCTTTGATGTGTGAGTGCTGGGCCATCTGGGCAGTGCTTGGGGGTTGGCTGCCCCTACTCTGCCCCTTCTACCCAACACCCCGCCCCTTACGGGAGCAAGGAGTCACCCTCCCACCCCCCCCACACACACAAATTGCCTAAGGGCTGAGCAATCCTGTTGGTTCCCCTGATTTACACTGTTGGTAAATCTAGCCCATTAGCATAACCTAATTATATGTGAACAATGCAATAGTGTTGATTCTGAATCCAGCTTTCAATGCAAAGAGTTATATCCTGCGCCGTCTTCCTTTTGTATCATATTCCCCAATACTCTTCCATCTTTTTCCTTGAGAAAACAGTCTCCCTTCCCTCTGCCCCCAATTCACAGAGCTACCAGTAACAAGTTAACAAGATTTCTATAAAGAAACTCTCTTCTGTGTTGAAAAGGGAATGGTTTCTCTATGCTGGCTACTGATTAAGTGCTGCTTAATTCATTGTTTGTCCATAGCTGGGCACAGGTGAGTGTCTCTTGCAGTGCTTCTCTGTGAGCTGACTTATGTTACCTCATCCTTCCAATAGCCTTTCACACTTTTTTCCTATCTAAAAGTTCAGCTGTCTCATTTCAAGTAATAACTAATGTTGTACATATAACACTCATTTCCAACATTTCCATCTCTGTTGCACTCATTCTTGATCCCTTTGTCTTCCATTATACATCCCTTATCACTTCAGTAATTGGCTCACCCTTTGTGTGTCTCTTTGGCTTAACCATAGCACTGACTCTGAGCCAGAGCATTAAATCCAAATTCTTTTGAATGTCAGGTGAGGCTGGGAAATGGTCAGATATAGAATTTACCCCACACATACAATTTTCTAGCACCACTTGAAATATTGTCAGAATCCCTCAAGGAAACAGCTGTAAGATTGTGACCCCAGATGGAGGAAATCTTACTAAAACAGCTAATTTTGAAACATTTTGACATACTTTGCTTAAAAAAAATCTCAATATATTTTTAATAGATTTGAGAAACTAATTCTGATCCAATGACCAATATAATCCCTCATTTTAAACCTAATCTGGATTTTATCATCATTTTGGTGAGCCAGCTCTAATAAACACTAATAAATTACACTTGAAAGGCTGAATACATTTGGACAGTGGTAATGATGCGTACTGTCAGGTACAGATATCCATATTTGGTTTCCATTCCATCCCTGGATATACAGACCAGGAGGGACTGTGGGACTTATGGTGGAGAAGGTGCACAACTCTTGTGGAAGAGGCAGTGTCTTGTGATACTCAATAACAATCTCTAATGGAATTTAGGTTTGTTACAGGGACAAAACCTCTATATAAGTGGGAAAGAAATTGAAAATAGCCAATGTTTAAGAAGTTGGAAGAGGAAAGGAAGAGATGTATCCCATTCAAGTTCTTTTTTAATATTTGAATTGTAAGCAGTGTTGTTTATTTCCAAACATGCTTAGTCTCATGTACTTTCCACATGATTATAAAATAATGCCAATACCAATAATATAGTTTTGTGTGTTCACGTGTACTTATAGTCTATTATAGAGATCCTTAAATTTTGAGTATATATTATTGGTTGGTTAGTGTCAAGTTTTTGATGTGAATTAAGTCTAATAATAAGTAAGATGCTTTCTCATTTTGTGCATAGACATACCTGAGACTCGTTCAGTTAATTAGAAATTGTTATTGAGTTAGTTATTTGCAGGTTCCAATGATCGGATTAATTATCAATAGTTTTTTTCTAACCTTAAAATATATATGACATTTTAAAGCTAATATTATAAATGATTTTAGTTAAATAAGAATTTAAGTTAAACTGAAGTAAAATCATTGAAAGAAAAAACAGACAAACCTTGATAAAGACCAGACAAAATAGTGCCGGTATTTCAGTTAGACTCCTACACATATTGTATTAATAATAATAAAAAGAAGTTCAAAACCATGATCTTATTTCATAAGGATTTTTTTAATGATCTTATCAGCCTCCTTTGTATTTATTTAGTAAAAACATTCATACAGATTAACTAGTTCAGCATAGTAAGTTTAAAGTTTTCAAGCTTTCATTGTATTAATGCTACAGACATAACTTAAAATAGAAAAGTTTAAATTAGTCTTTTTTTATACATGAAGTCACAATGATGGCAGAATAAATAAGTGGTGTATATTAAGAAGCAACTGAAGAGCACTGAAAAACCAGAGCATTTCCAACTAATTACCAGCCATACATCATTTATTACGGATTAGCTAAGGTCATGCACTTGGTGCCCCCAGTTACTGCATCCATACATGTGGTCATTGTTGCCATCAAATTGCTGAATTTTGATGGTTATATTTAATGAACTGAGGCTAGACCATGAAGGAAAGAGCAAATATAGATAGCTAGTAGTTCATTCAGTTGAACAGTGATCTTTTTAACCTTGATGTATGCAGGAAGTATCTACTTGTATTTTAGTAATTATGTTAAGCTTCTTTAATAGCATTTGATACAGATTGTGTAGAGACAACCCATTTAAAGCAGAAAAGCACAGGCAACCATTATTTCTTTCAAATTATAACAAAATTTATCACTTGAGCTATGGGATTGGGGAGGAGATTGGTTTGTGCATTTTCCACCATCACAAAAACTACAGTTTTGTAATGCCTGTATACCTCTATTTTGCTGTAGCTATCTGTACTCAATTTAATAACTATAATTTCTAAAAATCACTTTGAAATAAGAATGATGCATAGACAACTTATGCCTTTCCAGACTGGGAAACACAATCTAAAGCAAGACTGCCCAATTTATCTCCTTCCCAATGATCGTCCATACCCTGCACCCAACCCATGGCTGACACACAATGTCCCCCACTCCCATCCCCCGGCACACATTATCTGCGGTGGGTGGGGATGGGGCTCTGTCTTTCTCTCGCTGCTATTGCTCCCCAGCACATTTGGCTGCTCTCTCTGGTGGCTGGTCCAAGCAGGGAGCAGGATGGACCCACTGCTCATGCAACTGAAGCTGGCTGCTCCAGGTTGCTGCTCTATGCAGTCTGGCAGCTGCCTGAGAGAGAGCCTGCTGGGGAGGTAATGGTGGTCCGGGGGCAGGTGCTGAGGGAGCTGCAAAACCTACCAGGTGGGGAAAAAGGGGACTGCAGATCACTTGTCCCTTGTCCCTGGAAGCAAAGCCTATGCAGGGAGTGGAAACTACCACCTCCCCATCCAGACACTCTCAGGCAACTGCTACGTTGCACAGAGCAGTGACCCTTAGTGGATAGCTGAGAAGTGGCTGATTCTGCTACTTCTGCTTCCTGCCCAGTTCTGGCTGCTGTGGGGACAGGGGTCAAATGTATCAGAGGGTGTAGACAGCAGGAGGACGCAGATCCTGTCTTCCCCCGAGAATAGGCCAAGCAGTAAGCGGGGGTGGGGAGAGGTGCACTGGATTTTGTGTTGCCCCCATGCATTGTCTATGGAAATATGTTTATTTCATTTAAATAAGGATAAACTAGCTATTCAGGCCCAATAATGCAATTAAGGGGACATAGATTCTGTTCCTGTCTGTGGCACAGAGTGACCTTCGGGGAAGTAACTACACCACTTTTTGCCTTACTTTCCTATCTGTAAAATGAGAATAAAATTGCCTTTCTCGTACACTTTGCCTGGCTACTTAGACTAAGAGCATTTTGAGGAAGGAAATGTCTGCTACCTGTGTGTTTGTACAGTGTCTCCCACAGTAGGACTCTGATCTCAGCATGGACCTCTGGATGCTATCGTATATACAACTGTGGTTGCATGCTTGATTGCTCCTGTAGACCCAATTTATTGTACACACTTGGGGCCCCTTTTATCCTTCATTTTCCCTTCACAAGCTCCTTGTGTGCCAACTTCCCATCCCCCTCTTTTAGTGATTCCTTGAAACTCTACTCCCTTGAGGACATGAAGAGCCCATGGCATAATTCTCCTGTACCTTCCATATGAGGATTTCCTATTCTTCTATCCATGCCAGTGGCTCTCCGTACCTCTCACTCTCTTCTCTGTCAAATGCCAAGTGCTGCGTGTTCCCCCTTTCTCCCTACCCCCATGGCAGGATCTCTGAAGGTACATCTACACTGTGGGCTAAAGTCGAGTTAAGATACACAACTTCAGCTATGTTAATTGCATAGCTGAAGTCAAAGTACCTCAGCTCAGCTTTTGTTGGTGTTTACACCTCTGGAAGTCGAAGAAAGATCGCTCTTCTTTCAGTTTCCCTTACTCCTCGTGAAATGAATGTTACAGAATTCGGAATAAGAGCCTGTTATTTTTTTCGAATTAACAGGCTTGCTGTGTAGATGCGCACTCTGTTATTTCGAAATAACGCTGCTGTGTAGACATGCCCTGAGTATCTCACCAGTTCCCCTTGTTCTGTATGCTAGAAGCTCTGTGCTTCCCCCTCCTTTTCTTACTGTTCCTGTTTTAGCCCGCCCATGTCTATAGAGCTGCATGCTTCATTTCCTTTGGTATGGGTGTGGCCAATTAAACATTCTTGGAACGCTGGATATTCCATTATTCTGGGAATGTGGGCCAACTTTGGTCACCCTGGACTACCCCTGTTGGTGTAAATGCATGTCTGAAGTCATGTTCCACATAGAAGAGTGTGCCACCCCACCTGAGTCAGCATGACCCTCTCAGTGGGAATGTTGAAAGTGGGTGCAGAGGATAGAACAACACTCTCTTCGAAGTGGTATTCCTTTGTCCCGTATGGGAGAAATCCAAGTGAAGTTGTGTTTTAGAACCACATGGGAGGAGAAATCTGATAAAGACTGTCCAGTTAAAAACAGACAGGTGGCTTTTCTATTCAGTAGACAAAGGCCATTGCGTATGTCAGAGGCTCCTTCCGTCCCTCTACTACCCGCCTCAGCCCCAGGCTTCCTGAGGGCTGCCTTCCCTTCCTCACCTGTTTTCATGTGTTATTGCTTAAATATTTTATCATTTGTAATTTGGCCTTTGATCTGAGGATGGTCACAGACCTGATTTGTGTGCAAACTGGATGTCAGGGACTCTGTCCTTCAGTTCCCCATTCTGTTTTTCACCCAAATCAATAGGGCCTGCCTCAAATTTTCAGATTGATCAGATGTGGTGTTCCACACTTCTTCCCCAGTTGTTATATTATATCCAGACAAATAAATAAAAGCTACGAGGTTCACTGTGGGGCCTTGCTTCACTATGCTAATAATAATACAAGGAGAATCTTTCGAAGTTTGATTAAATTATGGTAACTTTTTATATATCAAATAGCTACATTTGCATTAACATGAATTATAAAATTGCAGATATATTTTTGTGTGCACAGTGTCTAACACAGTGATCCTGATCCCCAGTTACTAGCATAATGGAAATAATGAATAATAATTTTGTTTCTATCAGTTGGAGTCTCATTCTGTTTTTGTTTAACACACCAACGTCTCCATATCAGTGAAAGCTCTGTGCGTGGCTTTGCTGCGTTACAATCACTTTGGACTTCACACCATTACATTAGAAATTAAAGAAACAGAAAAATATTCATTGGGCCTACGTCTACAAAATATTTTCCATGTTGTTCACTCAGTTAATTTTTTGAAAATGTATCCAATTTATACCAGAGAAATCACTGCAGAAGATGTAATTACTAATCTAATGTTGCTATCTTAGCATTATTCTACTCAGTTGTATGGGATGATTGGAAATGTGTTCTCTTTTTTAAAGGTTATTTTATAGTTTAAGAAGTAATTTTTGAGAGAATTACTTTAGGAGGATTTTAAGAGATATTTTACTTAAATCACACACTGTAAGACAAATATTTTAATTTTGAAAGGGAATATGAATCTGTGGCAGAAATAGAGTTTTGAATTCCAATTAACCTAAGGTGGATATAGGCACAAGCAATAAATTCTGTCTTGAAATATTTCAGAATATCCATGCTAAGTGTGTTGATTTAGCTGTATAGTTTGGTTATTCTCCTTAGTTTTTCTTTGTCAGGTTTTAAATAGTTGAGGTAGCCTGCAGGTGAAAAGTGTCCCATTAATCTTTTTGATCCTCTAGCACTTGAGTATAAGAATAGCTGATCAATTACAGCAATTGTCTCCCTAAAGGAGCTTTTCACTTCTACATCTTATTTCATTAGTTAACTGCCTACTCCTAGAACTGATAGAATGGAATACTAGTGGATTCTTACAGCTTGTTCTGTTTTACAGTACAATAAGGATGGGGTTGTTAGCAAAGTGGGCACAAAAGAGTATTTATCCACTACCTGCAATAAATATACATGCTACTGTGTAGGAGTACTTTTGTCTCTAACCACTGTTTGTTGAAACACACTTAAAAACAAATCCGTTAGTTTTTCAACTTTCTGTTTATTAGCTAGTGCTAGAAAATACCTTTTTATGTATTTGATATTTTTATTCAACATCCTAGGAAGCATGTGTTTATAACCCAATCCATTACAATTGATGTATACCCTATTTAATTTTAAAATTTGAAAGTACCATACTTTAAAATAACAAAATAAATGTACTCCAATGCCTGTTGTATTTCAGATGGACTGACCCACTATTTAAAATGTATCTTTTATATGCAAAGATGTGAAACTGATTTTCTCCTAAAGGAAAGCCACAATTCAGAGGCTGCAAATAAATATGAACACATTATATTGTAATAATTATTCAAAGTATAAAGTTCTGTATATATAACTATGCTCATGTTGCTTTAATTTATAAATGATAGATCTAAGAATTACAGATGACCAAATTCATTCATCATTCTAAGTGTTGATTTTATTTACTGACAGTATAACTAAGAGACTGTATTTCTCGTTTTCATCTTTAGCTCATATTTTTGGGGAAACAAAATAATATTTAATTACAGTAAGACATTTTAGTGGAAGCCTGTAGTTGTTAGTATTATTTCAGAAGCACATTGAATAAATGACAGCTATTATGGCGATTTATATTTTCCTTTATTAAACCTTTTATATTTTCAACTATGTAAAGGGGAAGTTTCCAAAAGAAAATTTAACTAGCTACTAAAGAAGAATTTGATTCTTCAAAGACTACAGTATATGACTGAAGTTATTCATATTGATAAGTCTATGTAGGTCAGGCCTCAAAGATTTTTGTGGTATAATCGCAATGTACTTCTATATGAAGTTTTCTTGGGTAAGATTGCCTTCTCCTAGTCATTTAGCTGCATTAACCCTCAAAAGACTTATTTGAAATATAAAATATGACTACATAAAAAAATCTGAGCTGCATATGATAATGATGATTCCAAACAATTCTGTGTTGCTTTCTGTACACTTATATTTTTCTGAAGCAAAAGTTTTTAAAGGTGTTTGAAGTCCAAACATATTTCAGTAAATTTAAATGATTGAAAATACATGTTACATTGGTTGTAAAAAAAACAAATTTAAGTTTATAGAACGTATAAAACCAGAGTTATGACAGCTTAATATAAGCAATCTTTTTAATTCACATTTGATTGTTTATTACAGGCCTTGTTTGTATGAAGTCAAGTACTTCTGTTGTTGAACTTGTTATGCTGCTTTGTTCACAGGTAAGAATTTTTTTCTTTAATTGCATTAGTTTCATCACACTGTGACATACTTCTAAATTTTGAGAATTGATTATTGCTTATGTTTTCTTTTTTCTACTTGAATATGATACAAACACAAATGTTATTTCTCACACCTTTCTGTAAAGGGTAATTTCTTGGTAAATGCTGTTAAGCAACCTTCTTATGGACATGCAAAGTAATGTATGCAATTGCTTGTAAAAGATATGTGCATATATATTATGCATTTTATTCTGTTATGCAGAATTTTTTGTTATAATTTCACATTAAATGTTGAGCTTCCGGAATTAGTTATGAAATGAAATGAAAACTTTATTATGTGGTGACATTAACTTTCACCTTTAGGATACATTACATAAGTTATTGCACATTTGATATAAGCTTTCAGTCAGTATTTTAAAAGCTGGGTAAAATAGTCAGCTGTTTGGATTTTTTTTATATTTTCCATTATCCGGTATCATACATGCAAATTATTGAACATAATTGAGTTTTTCTGTGATAAATCTAAAAAGATTAAAATTTTGTTAATAAAAATCATGAACAATATTTTGAAACTGAAATATTCTGGTGCTTTTGACAAGTCACCTCTAAATTGTAATTTAATATATGTTACTAGTTGAATTTCACACATACCTGTCATCTTGTAAAATATAGTTGTACTAAAGAATCAATAAATATTATTTGGTTTTCTACCTCAAATACGTATGATCCTGAATAGATACCCAGTCCCACACAGCTTCTAATTTTTCTCCAAAGATTCATATTATTTAACAGATTCACACACATGCCTAAAAAGCACACAGAGTAGTGTGTAAAATGAGGTTCTGTGCTCTCTCTATCTATCTCTATCTATCTATACACACAGAGCACTGTTACTAAGCATATACTTGCTCTTAGTTTATAACATAGAATCCACTGTGCACTTTGAAATATGCCCAAACAATGAGTTTCTAGTGGCAGCTTAAGTGAAGATTAGTCAAAACTACAAAGAGCTGAGAATTAGTAATATTTACAACTGAATATAGCATCTTCTTTTTTTTCAACTTACCTGCTGTTTGCCAGTCCATAGGTTGCATTTCTTCCAGCCTTTACCCATAAGGAAATCATTAGATCCTGTTTTTCTTTTAGCCAAGATGGATATTGGTTAGGGAGAAGTTAAAGAAAAATACATCACTGGCAGGAATCCTCAGTGGGGTTTGAACTTCAAACCTTCTCCTGCAGGGCACTTGAAAAATTTGTTACCTAATGGTTAAGTCCTGGGTTCAAGGGAAATTCCAAAAGATCCATTAAGGCCTTTGAGTTTCATGTCATGCTGCTTTTTTTTAAACAGCTTTTGAAGCTTTTTACTTGAGGGAAGGAATAACTTACAATGCCTTCTCCTTGGTCTTTGGTTTTACTGCAATTCACAGGAATAAAGTGGAATGTAGCATTAGGGTCTAGTGTCTTTGATGGCCTCATCATCTAATCATAGGTTTAACATTACTCATTTGCTGGCTCCAGGAATTCCTGCCATTAAGGGCCCTAGAGATGAAACTTTGCCTCAAATATTGATTGAAAGGAAGAATGAGAAATTTAAGCTCTTTCTACAATGCTTTTTCTTTAGACATCTCAGTGAAGCTGTGTAACAAATGTAGCTAAATCAATTTGATATTTGTATGAATTTTAGAATAGTTATTTAGTGATTCAAAACATATAACAGTCCAGTTTTTAAGGAAATTATTAGATCCTATGCACAGATTTTTAAAAAGCCTTGCCTTCTAGCAGAATGGCAAGTTTCCCAATGGCAAAATTACAATTGCCTTGTAATATTGCTTTCTAATGGAATGGCATGAAATGTTCCTATAGGAACTGATCATCATAGGGTTTGAATGTAGTGGGGTAACTCTCCTCCCCACTTCTTTATCATTGTAGAGTATATTACTTCTACAAAGAATCTAACGAGCATGATCCCAGGAAGTTGTATGACATCAGGTAGTAATACCAAAGCACCAGGCTTGTAATCCCAATATTTTAAAAAATAAACTAATTTTATAGATTTGCTTTTCTGTTTAATTTTGAAATTAGTTATCAGGGCATGCAAAATAAATATGAAAGAATATTAATAAGAATGGAATAGTTGAAAATACTGGCTAAGAGGAAAGAGACGTTGAGAAATTACATGTAGGGAGATAGCGTGGTTCTCTGTGTGTACCACAGAACTGGGAGTCAGGAGATTTGGGTTCCATTCTCAATACTGCCACTGATTTATATATAAAATGAAAATAATTATACCTACCATTCCCCATAAGATGACCTGAGAAATACGGATTGAAAGCACTACATGTTTTGTGTGCTTTTTAAAAATGTGTGTCAAACTAAGGTTGTGTTTTTTTATAACCTAGGCAAATCTCTATTTAAAATGAGTGTTCAAAATGTATTACATTCTCCAGATTACTTATAAAAAGTTTGCTATGTATATCTTTGTCTTTCAAAAGACAGATGATGATCTAGAAACCTTTGAAAAGTAAGATTTTGTTTGCATAGAACAAGGTAACTTTAGACATTGAAAAAGGAAAGGGAAATGCAAAGTTTGTTTTCCTTTCATTTGCTACAGCAAATTAGATGCTTTTATGCTCTTTATGTTAGAAATTCCATGTTAACGACTACAGATTAGCGAGGATGTCAGAATATTTTTTCTTATCTGAGCTCCTGAATAAACTTAACATTGCCAGTGGCTCAAGTCCAAGGTATGGTCTAAATTTACATGAAATATCACATTACAGATGTCTGAAGGTACATGTCATGGATAATTCATTTCATATGGGCAGCCTTTTAGACTCTGAAGGATATGCAATCAAGTCCGTTCCCCCCAAAGGAATTTTGAGTCTCTGTGAAAAATACATTTTAAACTTTAAGGAACTTCTATAGGTATAGTGCATCATTTGGTTTTAAGAATTGATTTCTCTGTATTTTCAGTGTGTATGTCTCTATTTTTCCTCATAGTTAGCTGTAATAATACTCAGTTCATTAAACTAAAATAATTTTAGACGTCTCTTCTTTTTATATTTTCATAGAACAAAAATGGTTCTTCAAGTACTTAAAATATTTTTTTCTGGAAAATTGATATGTAATGACTTGCATGTTGAATAAAACAGGCTTCTTCATGCTGGGTGCAGTATATTTTCCCATAAAAATGATGAAGATGTGTTATATTTGACAAGATCTGTGCTTGATTATAGTCTTTGTTCCCCATAGCCTAGTTCTATGTGTCACAGCTGTGATGCTGCCTTGAGTGGCAGATTTCTCAAACCATGCATTTTTTTTAAAAAGTGCTTCACGTTAGTTTTTTTATTGTATTTTCTTCTTTGATATGTAGCAGATTTAGATTTTAATAATTTTTCAATCTTTTTTTAAATGCTACAATAGCTTCTAATTATTTCCAGATTTCTTTTAAAGTTTTCCCTCTTCAGAGGTACAGCTTCTGAAGAAATTGAGTGATTTTATCCCATAGGATTCTTCAAGTTTTTATAATAAAGCCTTATGAGATATCTATTACATTTTTCTGTACCTTATCTGTCAACAAGAGAGCTTTATTTTCTTAAATACTAAAGACATTCTTTTCTATTTAAAATACATTACTTGTTCACCTGTTTGAAACTATAAATTACAATACAAAATTGCTATTTTTTTACAATAAATCAGTGTAACAAATTGAATTCTAAATAACTAACAGACTTCAGTATTTGACAGTTTTGAAGTTGTTTCATTTATTCTCCTGATTAACTAAAAGGGATGTTTCCCACTGTGCTTTATGTTTAATCAAAATGATAACCCAAGGGTCTGCAAAGGAAGCATTTTAGGAGGGACTAGAGAGTTGCAAGGAAAAGATCTGTTCCTGATTCCCTTCCTTAAGGAAAGATTTGGATTTTAGACATTACACATTGCATACAAGATCTCCCAAGGGATACCATTTGGGGAATTGAGGGGACTTTCACACATAATGAGCAAAAATGATTTACTTTTCATTAACAAATGAAACTTCTTATGAGATTTGCACAGAGATGAAGATTTTTTCAATATTTCAGTCTTGCAATTCAGATGTAAATAGGTTTTGAATATAGTTTCTTTGAGAAGTTGTGGTACTGAATGGTTTACATAAATGAAATTGTCAGATAATGTTGATAGCCTTAAAGAATTATAGCATTAGTAAACAAATTGTCATAGATTTGAGTGAATGCACAGTAAAGCAGATCTGAGCTTTGAAGTTGATTATTGTATAAAAATCAAGATAATATTGGGCAATGTATGGAAAGTGTATTGAGGAATGTATAGTTCCTCTCTGTATTAAGAATGATTAAGGGCTTTGGCTATTCACAAAAGTTGAATTGGTTTTATTTAGGTATCAGTTAAATTAATTTTGTTAAATGGTATGAATCCTTGTGTGGGTACTCTTATTTCAGTTTGAGAGTGGTTTATTTTGGTTTAGCTTAGTCAATTAGGAACAGATTTAGAATAAATCTAGGTAAGCCACTCTTAAAGCAAAATTACAGTGCCCACACAGGTGTTTGCATTCTATGTCAATTTAAAAACAGATTTAAATTGGTGCAACTTTCTCTGAGACAAACCCTAATAAGAGTAAAAGATGTAAAACTCCAGACCTTAAACATTTAAGCACGTGATTAATTACAACACATGACAATTCTGCAAACATTTAGACATGTGCTTCACTTTAAATGCGAGTAATCCCATTGACTTCAAATCAAGCACATGCTTAAGTGTTTGCAGGATTAGATTTAAATGTGTATAATTTGACCATAACATGAAAATCATTTACAAATATTTGAAGCATGTAAACATCAAGGAAGGGAAAGCAATTTGTTTGGCATTCTACAAGGAGAAATAATTGAGGTTAATGATTTGTAATTAACAATCTAGTAATTTAGGCTGCTGTATATCAGGTCAATTCTCCTTATAGTAAGATTTGTTAAATTGTAGTATTCTTCAAAAATAATCAGCCAATTTTTATTATTTATGTGTTTATTCTATGATCTGTACAAAGCTGTGCTGGCCGTTTTCTCTTTTTGCTCTTTGAGGCGTTTTAAATATTCAGTTGAACACATAGAATATGCCAGGCAGTTACAGACCTAATTTTCAATATGGCTCTTGATCAGTGATGGAATCTTTGTTGTTTCCAAAGAGCAAGATATAGCTGCGCATCATGAATTATTTGGTAATCTTCAGTTACCATAAACAATCTGAATGATTACCACACAACCCTTCCAATCATAGCCAGACCTGATGTAGGACTTGGTTTTCCAAGGGGTACCTTAGGAATGGTTCCCACATTACAAAGCCTTTTTACCTAATGAACTGTAACACCAAGGAAGAAGAGTGCAAAATCGAAACTCAGTTTTTTTCCCCATGGGGTAACAAGATCCTGGAAGGGGTGTGTTAGAGGGGACAATCACTACAGTGAACCAGAACTGGCAGGGACTGAAGCTGGAACCCACTCTGCAATATTAAGCTTGGCGTGAATAAAATAGTGAAGGACTCACCCCCAAAGCCAGACTACTTTAGCAGAGAGCTATGGGTCTAAAAATGTTTGACATAGGAGCTCATTTTGTTTATTTTAAATGGAAGTGTTAGCCTTCACCTGAACCTGGCCCTTACTACTGCAAATGATACGTGGCAGAGAGATTACACTTGGAGTGGAGTGTGGAAGATAACCAATGTAGGAAGTCTTTGAGACAATTTCTCTCACCTACATGCCCTGAGAGGGTGTGGCTCAAATCCTGTGAAGTTCCCCATGGGAAAAATGCTGGACTCTTCTCATTTAAGTCGGGTAGTTAGCAGGTTTACAGGAGCAGAGGGGAGATAGATGGTAGTATTCAGTCTTCAGGTTCTGGATCAGCCCTAGAGTGGATGACAGTCTGTAAAGCAAGAGGCTGGTTTATGAAACCAGAAAGACTTGGAGGAAAAGAGAAGTGGAAGAACCTTTTTTGGGACCTCATTTGAAAGTAAGTAGAAGGAAAGGAGTGTATGGGCCAGATTCAAATAATGTGTAGGTCATGCATTTAAAATAAATACACGAACCACTGTTGAAAACTTGTCCACTCTCAGGAATCTCAACATGTATATCTCTTGGTCACTTTTAGAGGTGTTTATTTCCTACTTGCCAAAGCTCTGGAATCCTTGGGGATAGGAACCCTGTATACTTTTTATTTGAAAAAGCACTATGAAGACCTATTTGCATAGGACACTGAAGTTCACAAAACCCGAACAGTGTTGTGGGGAGGGGATGGTTGACTCCAAAATCACAGTAACTGTCTGGCTTACTGAGGCCCAGAATGGTTGTTTACAAAATAGTTCCTACCTGTTTAAACCTCTGTCATGAATCCAGTTAAAATCCAAGTAGGAAGAGGCTTTTCTTAACCTAACTGCTGCAGTTCAGCAAAGGCCTCACTAACAGGTGCTGCCTGGCTACACCGGAACCAGGTTGCTACAAGATCAAAGTCAGCTCCACCCACTTCAGCCTCTGCACAGTTCTGATCAGGGCCATTCCTATGTGTACGCAGAATATGTGGCTGTGCAGTGTACCCAAAAATGTGGGGCATCACCTGGACAACAAGTAAGGAAGGGCCAACTGCCACCATCCTAATGGTGCCCCAAATTGGGTGACATGAGCATGCAAATATTGGAAGGGCACAGTTACCTGATGGATGCTGTCACCAGTTCCTCCTGGTCAAAAGCCACATGAGCTGGGCTCTCTAGTTGCTGGAGGCTAGAGCAGCTCTGGCTCCCAGTGAGTAGCAGAGCCCAGTGGCAGTCTCTGCAGCAGCCAGGCATTTAGTCCTCTTACTGATAAATTCAGTGAGAGTACAGGGAACACAGTTGGGGGCAGGAACAAGTCACATGGGGGGCACATATTGGAGGGGTGCATAAGGCCCCATAAAGTCTAAGGACAGTCTATATAGAATGGTCTGCACTGTCCCTTTCTCTGATGTGCCCTCAGTGATCAACACACTCTCATCTTTAGTCTCTCATTTATACCTGGGTCTTCGTAAAGATCCTGGTTGTTCCAAAGGACCAGGGGATATACCTTTATGCCTGTTTCATTGACATTCTGATCTGGGTGTACTCGGTGCCCTTGCTGGACCAGTCCTGCAAGAGAAAACTACAGTACCTTCCACCCCTTAACTTCCCAGTCTGTCAATATATTTCTCACTGACTGCCCTATCAGATATTTTATTTGTAAATGGTATTAGATACCAGAGTGGAAAAGGCTCCCTACTGGATATAACCTGGAAAGACCTTACTGGTAGGAAACAGTGATGTGGTATATCCTGGAGAATGGAAAGAGCTAGCTGGTTCCAAGGGGACAGAATGTGTGGAGATTAATCTACCAGCTCTCACCCTCAGTCTCACAAATGTTTTCTGCTCCATTCTGAATATTCTGATTTAGAAAGGTTAATATGATTTATTTCAGCCATGTGTATCAGATAAAATTTTGCAACTGCCAAGCTGCAATAATCATTCTATAGTGGAAATTAAGGTTAATAAACTAACGTTTAAATTTGTCAATTTCTGCAGAATATAATTGCAGACTCAATGAGAAATGGCTCTATATGCTTCAAAGGGAGACAGAAAAAGGTGTGAACATGAGTTTCTTAGCAAGTCAAAAAGATAGAAGGCTGTGGCCTTGTCTCCACAATCTGTAGTGCCCATCACAAAGGTATCTTTGTACCATCTATGAAAAGCCTCATTTGAAGCAGATCTATATGAATCTCATTTTCCAAAAGTTCCTATCCCTCTTTCATTGCTGTGATTTACCCAGCTGGTTGCCTTCCAGGAGGATGTTACCAGTCATTCTGGAGCTCATATGTTAGGAGAATAGGAAAGTACAAAGAGGTGTCTTTGATAAGTCCTAAAATTAGCTCAAAATTTACATGGGGAACTAGCCCATATGTAATGTTGTATCTCTTCTATTCTCACTTAGCAGCAGCCAGCTACAGAGCCAGTGTTCAGGACCGCTTTTTTAAAATCTTTTGTGTACCCTAAAAAGCAGGAATGAGTGCGTTTGAAGCTGGGGGGAGGGGAGACAGGATGTAGAAGGATAAAAGTAATGGGATAGAGAT